>NC_133492.1:5519537-5625331 GCF_025370935.1 Choristoneura fumiferana
TCTGCGGCGTGGAAGGTAAGGACAAACCACCGCACTATTTTCCCAAGAAACTCGTCCTGTAGATTTGCTACCGATTTTCAACCGACGAACCATGACCACTTTAGCAAGAAGTAGTAACTACGAAAAGTAACTATAAATATAACCTGAATAATAGCAAGACCATCAAAACCAAGACAAGAAACCGTGGTCAGAATCTCGGTAATTTTCTCAATTTATCGTACACATATTATGACCACTTGAAAGGCGTTTGGCTCGTATTTAATATGCGAACAGTTATCCAAGACCCTGCTTCTAATTATCAATAAAATACTTATAGATTTTATAGGTCGTAGTAAAATTTTCGAGTAAAGTACAGTTAGTACAAAATTTCGTGACTCGATAAAAAAATGTGAATATTACTCGAAGGAGTACCCCATCGGGTAGCTAAGTGTCGCAATAGACTTTCGCTAGCTGGCGCTGTCTATTTGAGTGTGTGCGTGAGCTCCTAGTGTCCGTATACGGCCGCAATTGACGTTCAAAGTAAAGCACCTCGTTTGCGGCTTTGGCGGAATATTTCATTTCGAGTGTGGGGTCAAAAAATCGGTTACGCTTAGATTACTCCCGCCACTAGTTTTTGGTGAAATAATCTTCATCAGAATTTACGAAAAAAACTGAAAAAAGGAACTATTGATAACAGCGCCATCTAACGGGGACATTGCTCATGAGCTAACCAGGAGCAAACCCCTTAAGTTCATCAAAATACATAACCGCTATTAGGTTCATGCAGGTAGTATTATAAATTATACTATGATCGTTTAGGGTCATCCATTATAGGGGTAAAGTAGGCCAAACCAAGTGTTTGTGGCTTCAAAAAATATTCCAAGATAATGTTTAACAAAAGGCAAGGGATGTTACTCGTTCGTTAAGAGTATTATTCCAAGATTTTTTCGACTGATTGAATTAACAACAAAAAGTGTAGTAGGTAAATAGAACTGAAGCAGTTCTACGGTAAAACCGTGGGACTGAGTCACGGGTCAATGGAGGCGGCTTGCTCTGCTCTGCTTTTAGAAAATGTCATTACAGAAATGATTGTAACGCTGATCAGTAATCACGAATGTATCACATCCTGGAAGCCGATTTGCAAGAACGAATGGTCGAAAAAAATACATTTGAAACGGTTAAAAATCCGTGAGTTAAAAAAACGCGCCTACGGATCCCAAAATCGAAAAATGGACTTTAGCAAATTTATTTTAAAAAAAAGCAGTCAAGTAGGGAAAAAAAATCACTACGTGGAGGGGTCGTACCCTAATTTTTTTTGTAAAAAAAATAAATTATTTTACCACTTTGTCGGCGTGGTCAACATACATTACTCAAGCATAACCTAACCAACAAAAAGTTGGAAAACTCTCGACTTTGTCACTTCAAAGCTCAATATCTCAAAAACGGCTACACCGATTTTGATGAAACTCCTCTAAGAACCATAGTTAGCAAACCTGATTTCAAATAAAAAAAACCGCATTCAAATCGGTCTTCCCGTTGAAGAGCTACGGTGCCACAGACAGACACACATAGCGGCCAAAATTATAACACCCCTCTTTTTGCGTCGGGGGTTAAAAATTACAGCACTACGAGTAACAGTCTCTTAGCTAAGCCGAGAACGGACAGATCTTTGGTTCATTAAGTTCCCATGTTGTGATTTAAACTTATATGCTCAGTATTTATTTCGATTACTTATTGTTGACTTATTTATAGACTTCATGGACACTTACTGAAATCAGAAAAAAATATTTCCTTCTACATCTTAGATCTAAGAATCCCGGGCATACTTATATTATATTAGCATTATGATTGAGGGCGTTGACCCCGTATTGCACCGTCGGTGGCGACCATTGTTGATAAGCAAAAGTGTAAGAGAGTTATTTCATAATCTCACGATTCCACATCACTGAGAACCCAAAAGTGGTAATCACAAATTCCAAAAATCTATTTTAAATTAACTAATTAACTAATACTAATAAAATAGTTAATTACTTCACAAACATCCGCAACGAACCTTTCTTTTTCAGGCACAACGGGGCTGGCTGCGTCAGAATACCATAATGTCTGCACAAACAGTAAAAACGAAAGCATAATGTCCGAAAAGCAAAAAGTGGGTAAGAGGTGATTATAATAAAGACAGACAGGGTCAGCCGATACACTTTTACCGATTAGAATTCGATCGTGCCTAGAAAAAAAATATATATATTCAGTCATCATAATAGAGGTTTGAGGTAATAGCAAAAATCTGATGCGATATTTTGTAGCATAATTTTGTGGGGATTACGCATTGAATATTAGGTATGACATCAATATCAACGCCATGGCAAAGGCAATGGCAGACACGCCATAAGAACCTTTTTGCCAGTGGTACTAATTTTTCCGAGGAAAGTTGTGGAGATACAAATTGTGTCCGTGCAATTTCCGAAATAGGTAAAATGATTGTAGAGTCTGGATCAGCATTGCCAGATTTTTTTTAGCAGGTCGGGATTTTGAAAGTTTTTGAGTGAAAAAACGCGGGATTCTGTAGTCGAAAGCGGGACATATTTAAATGACGTGTATATAATTTTTGAAATATTTAGGGCTTGTTTCACCACTTAAATTACGTTTACTTGACAATAGGTAGCAAAAATGCCACCTGGTCGCGCTTCCTCAGCTTGCTGCATGCACGGTCGAGTTATCCCCGAAAAGCGGGACTGAACCTGTCCCCCGCGGGACATTTTATTTTGATTTTAAAATCGGGACTTCTCGCCAAAATCAGGACGTCTTGCAACGCTGGTCTGAATTACTCAGGGATTCTAAGAGTACAAGCGATTTTCAAAACGTCTGTAATATCAATGTTCATCTCCAGAGGCTTATTTAAAGATTCAAAGTCAAAGTCAAAGTCAAAGTCAAAATATCTTTATTCAATTTAGGCTACAACAAGCACTTATGAATGTCAAAAAAATCTACCACCGGTTCGGAAAACCTCTGCTGAGAAGAATCCGGCAAGAACTCAACGAGGTTATATATATTTTTTTTTTAAAACAGATTTACAATATTATTAAATGATATGTATACATCACAAGTATTTAACACAACTTTATTTTTAACACAGTAGGTTCGCTATTTGAAGGGATCGCTAATGCGGATCGGAATTATTTCCAAATATCCCTGTCCATGATATAATCATTAACTTTATAATACGCCTTTGATATTAATGTCTTCTTGACAATAGATCTGAATTTTGTATCCGTTTCATTTGTAATATTTTTTGGAATTTTATTATAAAAACGTATGCAATTTCCCAGAAAAGACTTTTTGGTTTTAGCCAGTCTGTAAGATGGAACTTTAAGCTTCCCTGTGTTTCTAGTAGCCTTGGCTTATCGACGTTAGTGGGAAAATCACATATGTTTCTTCCTAACATACATGATTATTTCAAAAACATAAAGCGACGGCAGGGTTAGGATATCTGTTTCCTTAAAAAAAGATCTTAAAGATTCACGCGTCTTCAAATTATAAATTGCTCTAATTGCTCTCTTTGTAAGATAAAAATTGACTCAATGTCTGCAGCAGATCCCCATAAAATAAGGCCGTACGAAATAATGCTATTAAAGTAAGCAAAATACACCACCGTGCCGTCGCCACATCGGTTAGCTGCCGTATTTTCCAAACTGCAAAAGCAGCAGAGCTCAATCTACCCGCGATTGCTGTGACGTGAGGTCCCCACTGTAGTTTAGAATCGAGCGTTATTCCTAAAAATACTGTTGATTTTACAAATTCAATAGTTTGACCATTTAACTTTATATTAGAAACTGAATTCGAGCTAGATGAATTTATCAACGAGATTTAATACATTTAGTTTTCTTAGGATTTAGTAACAAATTATTGGCAGCAAACCATGCGGATATCACGGACAGGGTTTCATTGGGCTCAATGAAGTCGGTATCTTTTTCTACTAACCTTGAACAGTAAAGACGTGTCGTCAGCAAACATAACTATACCCGACTTTTGGCTTACCATATAAGTAAGGTCATTTACATAAATAAGATACAGGAATGGGGCAAGAATGGATCCTTGAGGCACTCCCATTTCGACCACAGATCCCTCCGATACCGTTCCGTTAATCGCTACCTTTTGCTTTCTTTGTGTGAGGTAAGATTTAATGAGTTCTAAAGCGAGGCCACGAATGCCATAAAAATTTAACTTACAAATTAAAGTATCATGATCCACACAATCAAAAGCTTTCGAAAGGTCGCAGAATACACCTATAGCGTCATGTGATTCCTCCCAAGCTTGCAATATGAATTTAACTAAACTATGACCCGCGTCTGTAGTAGACCTGCCTTTTGTGAATCCGAACTGCTGTGGATGCATGATTTTATGGGTATTAAAATGCGAGATCATTTGCGTCAGCATTATTTTTTCGAATATTTTGCTAAACGCTGATAGGATGGACACAGGACGATAATCAGAGGGATTATCTTTATCACCTGATTTAAAAATAGGAACTACTTTACTATATTTCATCAAATCTGGAAATACGCCTTCATCTATACAGCTATTAAATATAAATGCTAAAGTTGGAGCAACGACATCTAAAATGGAATGTAGAACCTTAACTGAGACGCCCCACAAGTCTTCCGTTTTTTTTACTTTCAATAATCTAAAAAGTCTTAATGATGTCACAGGGAGAGACATGCGTGAATTTAAAATTACTTAAGTTTGGAATAGATACATTTTGTTTTAAGAGCGATTCAGCTAACTTTGAGAAGACGCGAGACATTTTGTCGTTTTCGATGGGGATTTTAGAGAAGTAGGTATTAAACTCGTTAGCTACTTTAACCGCGTCCGTTTCTAATACGTTGTTAATCTTTAATGATATAGAGGACTCCGCGTTCTTACGTCGACCGGTTTCAGTATTTATAATTTTCCAAACTGTTTTAATTTTATCATCAGAGGACTTAATTTATTAGTTACATGGGCTGCTTTTGCTTTATTACATATAATTTTGAATAATTTTGAATAATCCCTGACATACTGGTGGAAACGTTCATCAGTGGTACACGATTTCTTATCATAAAGATCATATAAGACGTCCCTACTCCTACGTATTCCGGGTGTAGCCCATTCATTGAATGATAGTTTGTTTCCTATTTTAATACGTTTTTTTACTACACGTTTTATCGTATTCCTCGCATACAGTATTTAACAATATCTTGAAATTTTCGTTTGGATTTTTAGTATTTACTTTTAAATTGTTTACTTTTTGCGCGATGTTTGTTTTGAGACGGTCAAGTCTTTGTTTGTTCAACGGCCTAATTTCTATGGTTTGATTAACACCGCCCCTAGCCCGAGGTAACTTCACTGTTTGAGCTTTGTGATCCGATCGTACTCCACTGATAACAGCTTTTTCTAAATACTTACAAGTTAACCAAATGTTGTCAATACATGTGGCCGAAGTGGTTGTGACTCTGGTGGGTTCATTAAATAAGAAATTTAAATTAAAAGATTTTAAAACAGAAATAAACTGGTCTTTTTCAACGGATTGTGATAAAATATCGATATTAAAGTCCCCGCAGACCACCAGCGCTTTATTACGTTTTACTGATTTCCTTAGAACATCTTCCATAGTATTTATAAACAAAGGAATACTCTCGAGTTTGGTGGTCTATATATACATAAAATTAAATACTGTTCCGTTTCCGCAGAAGCGATCTCGCATACACGTTCAACAGAAAGGCTGGACAGGTCTTTGCGTTCTTTGAACTTTAAACCATTTTTCACTAATATGAGAGACCCGCCACCTGCTGCAGATTCTCTGCAGAAGGCGCTGGCTATTGCATAATTATGTACATTAAATTGCATTGAATCTTTTTTAGCCAGGTTTCTGTTAAGCAGATAATATCTAAGTTTTAACTTTTCAGAGAGTAATTCTAAATCTAATATTTTGCCAGTGAAGCGATTTATATTTTGATGTAGAAATGATAGACTACTTTGCTTCTCTATTGTCGGTGTAGGTAGTTTAAAGACACATTCGCGCTTGAAGGTGTCGTCCTAACAGGGCCGGGGAGGGGGGGTAATTTTCCGAATACGGAATTAATATAACATGCTAAGGATTTAGCAAGCTTGTCGGGGTCAGTCGGTAGTCACTAATAACATTATTAGTGTCAAAAAAATAAAACGTCACTATGACGGCTCGTCATCTTAAACAATAATTTGTTTAAACGATATAAATGATTATTGGATTTATTTAGATTAGGCGCCCCGGGCCAGTTGCATTTAAGAAAATAACCTGTAATAGGTGGCTTCACCACCCCTCGCAGCCTGTCGCCCTGGGCGGCTTTCCTTAACCTCATAGCCTAGTATTACCGCCCTTAAACATCTAACTTCTATTGGAAGCCTTCTAGTAACCCAGCCAACTTGATACTGCAGCCAATGGCAGCTTTTATCTTGAATTTCAGGTTGCTTTTTTTTTGGAACTTGTGTTCATAACTAATTTCTAAGCGACTTTTTCCTAGGAAGGGATGGATCGTCCCTGCAACAATTCTCACATCTACGCATTTCAGTAAAATTAAAGCCCGCTACGGTTAAGGAAATCCGCTGCATGGAAATAAGCTTTGTTGCGATTATCTAGTATGTACGCACAATAATGTATCAATAATGAACGCTTACGTAACTTTATAATTAAAATAGAAAGCACCACGGATCAGCTGAAGCTATTGTTTGAGTGACACGATAATGCTTACGTAAATAAGCTATCTGCCCATCAATTTCGGCAACACCGAAGCAATAAAAACAACGGTTTACAGCCCGGACAAATAGTTCGGTGAAAGTGAATTCAATAACACCATTTTGAGAGAATCCAATGGCTTTGGTTGAATGGAATAATTAATGTAGGTATCAATCACGAGCGTAATGATTTCTAATAAAGAATGATATTTGAATGAACTTTTCAATTTTTTGCTTTTTACGTGAATTGGTAGAGCGTGAGAATTTCGTTGACACTTTTTTTTTTAAATCAAACAGCTGGCAAAGTGAACACCGCCGGCCATGGACACCTACCGCACTGTGGAAGAGCACCAATCGTCGAGATGGTGCGGGTGAAAACCACCCTTATGCCGAGTGCTACGGTGATGGAACATAGCAGCTGGGATGAGATCGAAGAGTTCGTCGGAACACTCCCCATTGAAGATCCTATGAAACGCAGAGAGAACTAACATCTCGCGTAGATGTTTTTCTTTATTGAAAAGCTGGTGGAAACTCAAACGATACGAGCCCCGGTTAGTTCCCACGAGTTGCTTGAGAGGCCATAGGTATCTATGTGCTATTACTATGCTGCTCCCACTAGTTTTATACAAAAACTATAGCTGTGATTTACCAACTTTCGTACCTACACTAACTTAAAAAATTGCAGTACGAAGAGGTAGAGATGTATGTTTGCATTTCTGTTGCGTGTAGTATTTATTCATGTTCGCATAAGGCTGTATTTCCACCATTCCACCAAAGATGTGCGAGGATGTGTCGCGAGGAATATGTTTTGAAACAGCTGAGCGGAGCGAGGTGAGGTTCCTCGCAGCACATTCTCGCACATCTCTGGTGGAAACGGAGCCTAAACGTCGGATAGACAATAGTAATAGTAATGCAATGCTTGAAACAAACGAATTTAGGCCAAATTTGTAGAAACAGAGCTCTTTGAATCGAATGGCAAAATGACACGGGCACGCAAAAGTAAGTACCTAGGTAGGTACTCTAGGTACGCTTCCCTCGCGTGTGCATGTTGCAGCACACGTACATGTGCATCGAAGCCAAGTAGCTACAACAAGCAAGTTGGTTGGACTTCTAGAATGACATATATAAGGTACTATAATACCGAAATTCCCAAGGGATCGGGAAAAAATCCCAAATAACAACCGCTAAGATTTGAATCATGTCATTTGGCGCAGGTATTTTTATGCAACGTTTTCTTTTGGATTTATTGGCGAATTTATATTCAATTAGGTACTAGGTCTAATGGATTACGCGTCTGAAGTAAGTATGTTACCATCTTACTTCTTACTAATATTATAAACGCGAAATTTTGTATGGATGGATAGATGGATGTTTGTTAGGTAGGTACTCTTTCACGCAAAAACTGCTGAACGGATTTGCATGAAATTTGACATGGTATACAGGTAATATATACCCTGGATTAACATATAGGCTACTTTTTATCCTGATGTATGGTTCCTGTGGGATCAAAAAAGTTTTAAACTACATACCTACCAATTCTGCGTGAGCGAAGCCGCGGGCAAAAGCTAGTAATAAATAAAAGATACTTTGACTGTGTCTTATTAGAACTTTGCCTTTATCATGGCAAAAAGTAGCCTGATTGTAGGAACAGGAACATTGCAGCTTAATTAGTGAATGAATGGTTGGAATTTGTCCAGTAATTTCAGAGATTACGCCATCCTGGAGACGTAAACAAAATGTGCCTCTTTACAACTAGCTGTTTACCCGCGGCTTCGCTCGTTTTAAATTAGATTTTTCTAAATTTACACCATAATTCAGAAGTTACCAATTTGATATCCTTCAATTCCTTCAGGAACTAGGTATCTATGCCCTTTTTCGGGATAGAATGCCTGCAGCAAAATTCTGTGTAAATCGACGAAAAATGTACTTAGATGATAATCGATTTTATTGTCTTAGAACACTAAACCAACTTATGGTCATCCCTTGGGAACAGCTCATTTTTTTGGGATTATACCTAGCCTATTATTTATCTTGGACTTCTAGAGTGATATACGCAAATTTTCATAGCAATAGGTTCAGTAGTTAAGGCGTGAAAGCGGAACAAACTCACTTTCGCATTTATAATTTACTAAGGATGGAGGCAATAAATTCAATATCAGCTATAGATACTTGCCTATTCTCAAATGACACAAACCATCCATCTTCACATCTACTAAGAATGCCTTTACATACACTTTACATGCCTTATAAAGATTGTAGCTAAAGTAATGTATGTATTGACCTTACTTGTTATGAAAATTACTAATTAATTATTATGCAAATTACATGTAATGTTACCTTCAGTACCCAAGATAACATTATGTGTCGAAAACTTGATGCTTGAGAAATTGTAAAACCTAGGTAACCAATTCTTTTGTTCACTAACTGTGACCATTGTGGTCTGATACAAGGACTTGGGAATATTTAGGTATTTATTTATTATATAGCACATATTTATGTTTGAAATATAGTTTGTTGTAAAGGACAGAGGCTTATTACAAGAAAATAAAGAAAACAATAAAGTTGATGAAAAAGGAAAGAGAGGGCTCTGAAAGTACCAACTTTAAAATTTTGTTATCTATGTATGTGTAACTTGTTATTGTTCATACTAGATTACAAAATAAACAGATAAAAAGGTGAACTTATCCCTTACTTAAAGCAATCTCTTCTTATTAATTTTTAATCCCCGACGCAAAAAGAGGGGTGTTATGAATTATTTTAAAGACACCAGAAACAAGAGTAGGTATAAATAATGAAAAATGAAAGAACTGAAATCTAAATTTTACCTGGAATAAATAAAAATAAATTATTATTAATTAGTTATAATTTGAAGCAGATTCTAATAAGAAATGAGAAGAAGTAATTGTAATTTAAATAACATTTCTACTTGATCCCTAATCAAATCAAGATAGTACATAAAATAAGTACCTATCAGAATTGGAAATGTTTCTCAAGATAGGCCTGATAAAATATTAAGTTTGAAAGAACTCCCACAATTCACTTGTCATATTTCCAGTAATATCCCAAAATAAATTATCAAGAGTAATAAAACAATTATTAAACTAACAACAGCTTCAGAAAGGTAATTTACATTTCACCATAAATTGAGGCTAGGTAAGGTTCTAATAGAAATCTAGTTCTAACTACAGCACATACCCTGGTAAACAGACTATAAAGGCCTTAAAAGTACCCATTAGAGATAAGAGATGTCCTGGCTTTTGAAAAAGTTATTTTTTTGTATAAGAAGTAAGATACAACAGTTACCTGCTTATAGAAGTAATTCTCAAGAATTTGGTGTGGACTTCAAAGGACTATGCACTTGACTAAACCCATCAACCAGACTGCAATTAAACTGCACAAAATTCAACAATGTACCAATCTGCCACAATGTATGGCCTCTAAGCATTGAAAGGATCCAGCATTGTGTAGTAAACACAATTAAAATGATTCAAGCATTCCTGGAGGCTTGGTGAATTGGGCAGGCCTATGAATAGCATTCCTATAAGTGGCTATAGGCACAGGTATGTTGGTGGTGGATGTGGGTGTCTCTTTAATTTTATGTAGGAAAGTAATTAGTATTTCCCAAGTAATTCTAAGATGGGGGAGGGCCATGTCTAACAGTAGATGTCCTATGGCTGATGTGATGATGATGATGATGAAGTAATTCTCAAAAAGTAAGTACAGTTAAATGTCATGTAAGTAGAAGTGTTTAAATGCTTACCCTTGAAGCATATTAGGTATAATATACTGCAATAGGTTTTTATTGTTAAGTAATGTCAATTAACACTATTAATTTTATATTATATAAAGCCATGCGAGGTAATGGATGATGAAAACATTTAACGCCATCTGTGGCTCGAAAACATAATACTCTAGTGAAAATCGATTCATTATCTTGCGTGTTTGATGACAGAAGCAGATAAATATCACACGCATGATGAAAAAATGTTCCAGGTTATTCTCAACTTTTACGATAAATTTATCAAAGTACGTACTTACCGGCGCAACCACTTGAAAACTCCCATGTCGTACAACGAAGCCACTTTTTGTAGAAATGTAAACCATACAGTAATTAAAACAACACTACCAGCGCATCGTGCGCAATTAGCATCTAATAAAGTAACTTTTCAACTAAAACGGAAAGTCTTAGCACAAGCACGCGGAACATTACCGGCGCATTAGAGGTCCGATAGGCATAAAAAACGTCTAGCAACAATGACCACCAATATATTGTGTGGTCAGACAAAACATCACGAACAACACGGCATTCGCAATGAACTGAATTTAGTTTTTTGTACAAATTACTTTTCGTCGCGCTCCGGTGATCCACTTCATCCGCCGGTCGGGCTTCGCTCGCTAGTCGTTCTAGTCTACCGCGGTCACAGACGGACGGCTCGGCAATTGTGTGAACCACACAGCAGACGTCAAAAAATAAAACAGTAATTTCTAAAGAAATTAGAAGGTACTTTGCGGCGGCAAGCAGTTAAAGCATATTCAACTGATGATTGTTTACCTCTCCTTTGACGTTTCCGTTTCTGATCGGGTTTTGAGAATTTTCACAGCTTTATACTCAAATAAAAACTTCTTCATTGTAAATACGTTTGAATTATTACTATTGGGCTTCAAAACTTTATCTATCCTACGATTTTATTGTATAATTTAAAATGATGTAAGTATTTGTTATCAAGTTGATTTAACGAACAAATTATCAATTTCATCGATGTCAATGGAAGTCGGATGGAAATTTATGGTAAATAAAACCACTCTTATCCTCAAAACTTCACGAAATTAATAACATCGGAATAAAATACTCAATATAATATATTATTAGAGCTTTTGTATGTTTTTAAATTAATAATATAATTAGATACACTATAAACATTTAATTAAGCCTGTAATGACTATAAAATTCAATGATTTTCTATTTTCCCGCGATTTTTGGTGTTGCCCTATAAATTTCGTGAAAATCAATCACCATACAGAAAACAATCAGTATCAATTATTTCAGTTCAATCACCATGTTTTTTCTGTCTCTGGAGAGACTGAGATACTAAAATTAAATTATTTTGAAGTTAAATAGTTAATACATAATCAATCCTACTGCAAAAGATGTTTTTTTGTTCAAAATGCATTATCGATAAATTTGAGTTCAATGGATGGCATATAAGTACGTCTCTATTTACTTTTTATATAGCAACATCATTTTGTCACTGTCATGTGTCAAGTTTAATTTTCGAAGGGAATGTTTACGTTAACTTTGATTTGAGTTTTTATTTTATCACTGTTCACTGTTTCTCTACTAATATATCGACTAAATATTCATGGACGAATTGAGGGGACCTAATATTCAAATAGTTCTACATGTCAAAGAAGGTAGATAATTAAGCTTTATGAAGGACGTTACGATTATTTCAAATTGGAAATTCCAAGTTATTCTCCTCTTCACAGGACTTGGTTTCGGATTTTTACGGACTCCGTTTATCGTTAGTGGATCTCTGAATGGCTATATGTTGGAGACTGACCCTGTGGTGCCAGTTCATGCACCCAGTTTCGACGCTGAACTAGTCTGGGAAGCCGACAAACGAAGATTTCGAAGGTAGGCCTCTAACAATTACAAAGTGATTTTTGTATTTTTAAAGGGTTCTAGGCGTGCAATTTTAAATATACTTTGGCGAAATATATTAAAGCCCTTGTTTGTAACCAAATAAAGACACTTCTACTGACAGTCATAATATTTAGCTAGGTAGGTACTACTTTTTGTAGACAAATTTACGTAATATAACTAATATACATATATAAAATACATTTAAGCAACGTCAAGTGTAGCAAAGAATCCCTTGGTATCATTCCTTTTATTTATAAGGTGGATACCCTGGTGGCCTTACCAATAAATATCTAAACTTTTGTGGTAAAATGATAATTGAACTAATTGTATTTATTTTATTCATAGTTTACGGGTCCAAAATGTCCCAATCAAAGTGGAAGTCCACACTGTAGCAACACAGGGGCGGAAGGATAAGGTTGGATACCTACTGCTCAGCCTTCTCGGAGCACAACCTTGCCCAGCCACCAAGATTGTTGATGTAAGTGAACATCATCTGCAACATGCTTTATTATGAAAACTATTCTAAAACTCTCCCCCTGTATTGTACCAGGCTCAAATGTCCCCACAGTACCAGCAGCATTACCTTATTCATTTTCTTTTGGAATGTGATCAGAATATGGACATCAGAGACATGTATTTGGATGGTATGGGCTTGTTCAATGGAGGTGTAAATGTAATTCTAAGTTTACCGCTTTCAGAAGAAGCAATGCTGATTTACAGGTTCATTAGACAGGCCTTTGCATCCAGAGACGTGGCTTCAGTGCAAGGGAGAGCGTAAAATTTGTAGTGTGGTGTATACAGCATGTATTTTTGATACTACCTCAAACAGTAACTAGACGAAGATTTAAGTGCTGTGAACCGATAAACAGCAACAAACATTTCATTGCATTTCGAACAGCAATGTAATGCATACAATAACTTGATACGAGAGAGAAGAGTTCTGTGACAGCTGTCACATCAACAAGTGCGATGTTTTGAATAAAAACAAAGTAGTATCATGTAGTGATACATTGCGTGCTAATTAATTTTGTAAGGAAAATAATAAGTCTAATTTTTTAACTAAAATATAATAAAACATGATTATTAGGGCCTTCACTAAGTACCCTTAAACTTTGAGGTAGTATCAAAAATACACGCTGTATAACTGAGGCTCCCCATGAGGCTGACATAGTCACATTTGGTGTACTAAAGCCTCGTTAAAATACTAGATAAAAAAAAGCATTACCCTCTGATTGGCGACCTATTGCACCAAATACGAGTTAGAGCGAGTCTATTTATATGCAGCGTAAGTTAAGCTAAGGCAGCTAATTAAAATTTTGTCTGGTAATCAAAGCAACTTTTTGTTTTTCTCCCACTAATTATTATTTTTGAACAATATCTAATTTTAAGTTGTGGCAATTAAGGTTTTTTTATTTATTTGGATATGAATATCCATGTGTGCAGAGCAACATGCACGCATGACAATAATAATAATTTGTTAATAAGTTAATAACAGTTATTTTTATCAACTATATTAGTATAAATGGTTTTGGATAATAACAGTGAATCAACACAACAACTTAAACAAGTAATAGCAAAAACACTTGATGTAATTAATCTATCAAGCGATTGGACGTCACTGACAGGTGGTGTTAGGCACACAGGTGTCTGCCTAAGTTGCTTGCCGGTTAATTGTTTCATCCCATTTTATTTGCAGTTGCGTCACTCATGGCACAGACTGCTTGGCGTGAAAGCAGAGGGCAAGTGCTGTCACCCACAGCTGCTGCTAAGCTTGTCCGTCGAAGATCGAGTCAACACACCTACCCCGGTAACTATGACGATGATATGGTAACTATAGAAGCAGTGCTAAACCGTTTGCCTTGCTGCTCTGCTACCACTGCTATCTTTGTGAAAGGGGTAGATTGTAGTTTATTGATATGGATAATGCTGGATTAAGACTGCTTGATTGCCTACTACTGGATGGGACTACGGGATGAGATTGCATGATAGTATGTATATGCTACTATTGATTTGTTCATAATTTGTTAATCTCCTATAACCTTATGATATGAGGAAGTTAGATGTATCTGACTGTACTTGTCAGCGCTTATCGGTGAGTTTCCGGGATGGGGGCCTGGAGATCTGTAATACAGGTTTACCTAGTTCAGACTCCAGTCCCTCACAAAAGTTACCAGTACCAGTACCTACTTATTCTAAAACTACATAATATATTTTTCACAACTATTGCTGTCCTGTGTGTATTGCTGCTGTATTGTATGTACCATGTACTTTTGTGAGGAGAAAATAAATGATTATTATTATTATTATTGTTAATGCCAAGACATGACAACCTTACCTATGACATATGTAGTTCTAGATATAGATACAGCCATCAACAACATCTTGACCTATAGGCCTCACTGCTCCGTACAGGCTTCCTCTCATAATGAGAGGGTTCGAGAGGTAGCTTCCATTGCATTGCTTAGCAAGTTTGTGCAGGTTTCCTCACGATATTTCCCTCGACTGTACCAAAAAAGTCAAAAATGACATATAACACAAAATAAGAATAGAAAAGTGGAAGGATATTTGTTTCCTCAACAGTCAAAGAGATAAACAATAAACATTGATTTAATAACAACACAGCGGACGTTCGCTCAGAATAATGCTATATGTTTTTTGTTTTACAGAGGAACGAGCTGCGAATGTTCCACAGTAATGATGTGGCCTTTCCTTCAAGTGACGCTGCCAACCTACCAATGGGCAGATCCTTGTTACTCACACTGAGTAAGTAAAAATGTGCAGACACACTTGAGCATTCACTTGTATTATAATAAGCATTCTAGCGAGTCGCTTTATGTTTTTGAAATAATCATGTATGTTAGGAAGAACATATGCGATTTACCCACTAACGTCGATAAGCCAAAGGCTACTAGAAACACGGGGAAGCTTAAAGTTCCATCTTACAGACTGGCTAAAACCAAAAAGTCGTTTTTTATAATAAAATTCCAAAAAATATTATAAATGAAACGGATACAAAATTCAGATCTATTGTCAAGAAGACATTAATATCAAAGGCGTATTATAAAGTTAATGATTATATCATGGACAGGGATATTTGGAAAAAATTCCGATCCGCATTAGCGATCCCTTCAAATAGCGAACCTACTGTGTTAAAAATAAAGTTGTGTTAAATACTTGTGATGTATACATATCATTTAAAAATTATAAATCTGTTTAAAAAAAAATATACCTCGTTGAGTTTCTTGCCGGATTCTTCTCAGCGGAGGTTTTTCCGAACCGGTGGTAGATTTTTTTTTTGACATTCATAAGTGCTTGTTATGGCCTAAATTGAATAAAGATATTTTGACTTTGACTTTGAATGTAACATTACAGGTAAAAGCTTACAACTAACCTACAAAAAGTTGGAAAACTCCCGACTGTGTCATTTCAAAGTTCAATATCTCAAAAACGGCTAAACCGATTTTAATGAAACATGTCTATGAATCATTGCTAGTAAACCTGCTTTCAATAAAAAAAACCACATTCAAATCAGTCTAACCGTTTAAGAGCTACGGTGCCACAGACAGACACATAGCGGTCAAACTTATAACACCCCTCTTTTTGCGTCGGGGGTTAAAAATAAACAGGAACGTTGTACAATACAATGACTCTTTATTGTACACCAGAAATAGTAAGTGATAAGCAATAGGCGGCCTTATCGCTTAAGAACGATCTCTTCAAGGCTACCTTTTTTACAGAAAGAAGGAAGGACTAGTTTACAGCAGGTGGTGCATCAACAGTAGATCAGAAAATTAAAACGCAGTTGTAGCGAGCATTCTAGCGATAGTGTATTACTTGGATTAAACATTGCCATTTAATTTAATTTGATATGATTTAACTTAATTCATTATTATTCTTAATTTATTTATTGATGTAAAAATATGGGTTACCAAAATGACCTGAAATAAATGTTTTTTTTTTATTATTGAAATTTACTTTATCCTAAAAGAACATTGTTACCGCGGAATAAGATAATAATTTACGAATTTTCCTTCGGCAAAGACTGCAAACAACAGTTATAAATATATTTTTTTATTCGTAAATCGCCAGATGAATACATAGCGGAGAGCAAGAAGACTGTGTCGTCCCCGGAACTGCAGCCACGCTTGCTCTGCGATGAGGGGCTCATCCAGATAGGAGACGGCAGGCATCTCTTCGTGCTCAGCTTTGTTATTGGCTCCGTGGAGAACTTGGATCTGGTAAATGCACGGAAGAATAAAAACAAGTGGAAGTGCTATGTAGATGCAGCGGTGCGTGCCACAAGTAAGCGGGGCGGTACGCTTACTCGATGGCGTAGTAAGTTTTTTCCTGCTATCATTTTTACATTCCAGAATTGATCAATACGGCATAATTACTGTAAAACAAGGAATGTCGCGACACTACTAAACGTGATCATACTCTACGCAATGTTGATCACGACTGGCATCAAGTAAACGTACCTCCGCTTACTTGTGGCACGCGCCGCTGCACCTACATAGCACTTGTTTTTATTCTTACGTGGGTAAATGGGTGAATCAACTTTTTAGTATAGCTAGTTGCCATGGTAACGTCTCTTGAGTTACTTATTAAAAGTATCATTTTATGGGGTAGAAATCAACTAAAAGTCAGGTGTTGTAACAGTTTTAAGGCAATTCCATCATGGCTTCTAAACATGCTAGCTAATAGTATACATTGCAATCATTTTTCTAACAAATTGTATCACTAATGTCTACTGAGTTATGGGGACAGAATAACAACATTAAAACGTTGATTGACCCAAATACAACGTGCTACAATATAACCTGTTAAAAGTATAATTAAGTCGAACCTGGGCCAATCAACTTTTTTACCGACACTAATCTGTCCGCGACTTTTTTCAAACAATTGCAGATTTTTGTATGTAAACGTGTTTTTTTCTGTAATTTAATAGATGGTGCACATGAATACATGCCATTCTACGTAAGTTCAACCTATATTAAACCGTGACATATCTTGTTGGAAGTACGATTTTTTGGTAACGCCAGAGACAATTTTGGTAACGCAGGAGACGCCCAAAGTGTCGGTAAAATAGTTGATTGGCCCGCCTTTGAGTGGATGAGAGGAGCGATCAATTAGGGACCGACAAAGAGTGTTAAAAGATTTTTCATCATAATTTTGATCAATGTAAGAAATTTCCTTTGCAAACATTTGTTGACTACATTTTGAAATTCCTGAGAATTTGAGGACATCTCATTCTCATATACGTCGACCTGCTGTATGGTCAAGGAAACTGAGCTACTAATGTCATGTTGACATCCCATACATTTGCCAAAGAAATCAGCGAAATTGATGATGAAAAGGTTCCATCCTGGTACTTGATTCAGTTTCCTCGATTGTACACAGGCCTCTTAGGCTGAGGGGGCTAGAGCTGGAGTTCCCACACAGGATTATTTGAAGTCGATTAATTCTAGTACAGAAAGTACTACACTACTACAGACTGTTATATTTTGTTCATTATCGTATTACACGCACAAACTTTGATATTTGTAAAGTTATAGAATAGGATGTCTTAGTTGGGCCATCAGTAAGCGTTCATCACGCTTGTTGCATTTTTAGAACTGTTCATGTTTTAGCTATTGAAACATAGATGGCGATAGTAACGTATATTTAACTTTTTTTTTCTATTCATATTATCGTCATTGTATACATTTTGACATTATTTAAAAGTTTGTGCTAAATATTATACATTATGATATTGAAACTAACGTTTTTTAAAGTTTATTCTATTCGCTCAATGAGGGTTATCGTTTTTTGTCTCACTAGATGGCGCACTGTTGCGTGAGGTTTTTATGTATGGCTTTCAAAGTCTGTTATTACGGGCGTGAAAACAAAGCTTAGATTAAAAATCATATTTAATACACCTTAAAACCGTACCATAAAAATATCGAGCATGCCACAGTGTTGCATAGACCCCGTTTTGTTCGGAAAAAAGGGAGGACAAAGGTTTCCGAAAGACAAAACTATCTCAAAACACAGACATTCATTGCCCCGGAACGCATATTTGCCATAATTAATTTCAGATATTGCAAAATATTCACAAAATTATTCTAATTACAAATAATCCCGCGTAGCTCACCCAAAAACTATGAGATTTGACATTTCGGAGACCTCACGCTACACTAGCGCCTCTAGTGGCGAATTCATACGCGATAGCCCTCATTCAGTTCACAGAATTTACAATAGATGGCGTTGGGTAGCTATGGTTTAGATTTAGAAGACAGTCAAAGGAGTGATAACTGATAGTGCCAGGCAGAAGCAAAAATACTACATTATGTACCTTTACCACAAAATTTTAAAAAAGCCTGCATTAATGTTTGCTACAGCGGAGCGTACACAAATATCTGACACGTTCTACTGGCCCTAGAAATAGAGTCGTATCAGATATGTATGCACGCTTTGTTGTGTCAGATATTAGTACTGGTGACTGTACAGTTGCTAATAGACAATTTACAATTATTTTCCCGAAGACCGACTCACGCTTGACGAGTTTTTATTGGTTATTGATTTGCAGTGTATTTCTATATTACCTTAACAATTTTGTTTCAAGCTTGCTTTTATGGTTTTCAGCTGCTACCAGATTATGGGTCTAGCAAAGAACCTCTTGACTGCTACGTATCTTATTCGGTTTTCACACACAACATCACAACTGATAGGTGAGTTTAATAACTATTGTGAAATCAATCTTGTATAAATATTTGATTTACTTGTATGCTGTCTATATTTCAAAACATGGTATGAACCGGTGTTAAAATTCGATGATTGAATCGCCAACGTCCATACCACGTTGAAAACACCGGTTCTCGTCCGATCACCGAAGTTAAGCAACGTCGGGCGCGGTCAGTACTTGGATGGGTGACCGCCTGGGAACACCGCGTGCCGTTGGCTTTTTGCTTCTTTTTACTCTCAAAATTTAATTCTAGCCTTTGCTTTTGAATACCGACATTTTGTTTATTCATCAGCATCTAAAATGGCTGGTAAGGTGTAGCAGGGTCTAGCTGCATGTAGATTTAGGTTTTCTCAAAGTAGGGTATGCTGCACCAATGATGGTAAAGTACATAAATTTACGTTGTGACTTTTTTATATAATTTAATTTAAAAAAAACCTTATTTTCCAAATATATTTTTTTTAAGATTTGTAGGCGTCTGCTAATTTCAATACGGGTAAATGAGGTTATATACGTTTGAGAAACTGATTTAAATAGCTCAAGACGCACAGATATTTCTGATACCGACAACCTATCTCTTTCTACCGAATACAATTTAATAAGGACTCGAACTTGTTTAGTTTTATTGTGTGACGTCATCAGATATTCTCATTGTCTTGATAAAATCCACTTGTTTTGTCGCCAACGTCCATACCACGTTGAAAACACCGGTTCTCGTCCGATCACCGAAGTTAAGCAACGTCGGGCGCGGTCAGTACTTGGATGGGTGACCGCCTGGGAACACCGCGTGCCGTTGGCTTTTTGCTTTTTTATTCCAAACTTAGGACTAGTTTCCTCCATATCTATTTTTTTCGTTTTCTAGGGTAGGTGTAACGGTGTCAGGAGGTGGTTTTAGTGCCGTGTTCAACCAGCGAACGTCGCTCCGGCTGCGCGGCGATATCCGCTCTCTCGGCCGCTACTTAGCTGAGTGCCCGTATCTCGTGGCCACTGTGCGAGCAAGGAATAAGGACGTCGGTAATAACACACACAAACACATTTTTTTTTTTTACAAAAATCACTAATTAGTTTTTTTGTAGGTATGTAAATTTTGTGAAAGAGAGAAAGAGAAAGAAAGATTTATTTGGTTCCATCAGTACCACCTCCGTACCTACAGTAAAAAGACTAAAACACTAAAACTAACAATACAAACTAAGTTAGGTGTTGACACGACAGGACACCACAAAGGCCTCCACTCAGCATGTGTTGCCACACGTAATGTATAGCAACGCTGGCTTTCTGTGGAGCCCACACATCATAATACATACGTATGCATGGTTCGTGTACGTTTTATATGTATGTCTTACCAATTATTTTTTGTATAATTTGAATTTTGCAGCGCATTGGTGTTTCAAATGTAATGCTGTAATTTTTTGTTGACAAATAAATAAATATTTTTACAATCTCATAAGGCCCACAGACGCTTTGAAAAATCCTAACTATCAAACTGCACCGTTCGACCGGTACTCTATCGTATCCTGTGTGTGAGAAAACTGTACCGTTTGTACAATTTTTTAAAACTGTACCGTCGAACGAAAGTACCAAAATTCGAGTAGATAAATGGGAACGAATGTATTAGGGCTATAATTAAACTGTAACATGTGTGTGCCGTAAGAATTTACGATAAATGGGACCGATTGAACGGTGCGGTCTGACCGTAGCATTTTTCGTAGTCTCTGTGAGCCCTATTGGTTCAAACCTGGGTAATTACCCCTAAAGGGGTAAAACTATATTTCTTAAAGAATAACAAACATGCCATCGGATATTGTGGGTATAATCGCGACGGAAGAGTAATACTGTTTTTGTTTGTATACGTATAAGGAGTTCGCCTTTGTACATCTTATTATTTTGTTATTTTCATGTGTTTTTATGTACAATAAACAGTTTAACAATACAATACAATAAATGATAAATAACCTAAGCAACTTAGAAATGTTGAAAAACCCCCACATTATCATTTCAAACTTCAAAATCTCAAAAACGGTTGAACCAATTTAAATTAAACTTAGCTGAGAACCGTCTCAATTAAATTAGCTTTCGGTTCGATTTCGAGTTCGACGAGGCTTTCGAATGTTCTTTCGTGATAGTCAAAGTATGTGAAATTGTAATAATATTATTTCTAACTCAAACTTACAACATTTATTCACATAAAACACACTATATCACAATAAACACACAGTAAAAACATAAATAGAAGAAGAGAGAAAAATTAGAGACGTTGCGCTGTAGTGTGATGCCAAAAGGACTCAGCTCAGCATGTGCCGTAGCCCCGTAACCAGAGCTGCAGCGCTGGTTTTCAGCTGAACCCCGGTGAGTAACTGGACGCGTAACTATTGCGGGAAAAGAAAAAAACAATATATATCATACGTACCTATACAAAAATTATCATGACGAATATAAAAATTATAAAACATCTATAAACATGCTCGAAAAATTGGTACAAGATGATTTAAAATAAAATAAATAGTAACCAACGAGCTAATTCGCTTGGCTATGTCGGTGACCCTTGTTCTACGTTTGTATTGTATTGTATTGTATAAATAACTAATATGACGTGAAGGTTTTTGCCAAGCAGTGAGATTTGTGGTTGGTTTTCCAGGCATTTGCAGTATGGATCTACGCAAGCTCGTGCCTACTGAAGACATCAACCATTTCCTTGAAAGTTTCTGTAACGAGTTCCAAGCCTTAACTATTCACGAGAGATGTTTCATACTGCGCTGCGATGAGCGAGCTAGAGATGATGTTCGAAGACCATACGTTGATGTAGATATGAGTCTTAAATATGACGGGGTGAAGACTGAAAATATAGTAAGTGATAGTAATATTCATTCATGCTATCGCCAACGTCCATACCACGTTGAAAACACCGGTTCTCGTCCGATCACCGAAGTTAAGCAACGTCGGGCGCGGTCAGTACTTGGATGGGTGACCGCCTGGGAACACCGCGTGCCGTTGGCTTTTTGCTTCTTTTTACTCTCAAAATTTAATTCTAGCCTTTGCTTTTGCATACCGACATTTTGTTTATTCATCAGCATCTAAAATGGCTGGTAAGGTCTAGCAGGGTCTAGCTGTATGTAGATTTTAGGTTTTCTCAAAGTAGGGTTGCTTATGGTAAGTACATAAATTTATTTTTATATAATTTAATTAAAAAAAAACCTTATTTTCCAATATATTTTTTTAAGATAGGCGTCTGCATAATTTAATACAAATGAGGTTATATACGTTCTTTTAAATAGCTAAGACGCACAGATATTTCTGATACCGTCAAACTATCTCTTTCTAAATTTTAATGGACTCAAACTAATTTAATTTTATTGTGTGACGTCATCGGATATTCTCATTGTCTTGATAAAATCTAGTTGTGTCGTCGCCAACGTCCATACCACGTTGAAAACACCGGTTCTCGTCCGATCACCGAAGTTAAGCAACGTCGGGCGCGGTCAGTACTTGGATGGGTGACCGCCTGGGAACACCGCGTGCCGTTGGCTTTTTGTTTATTATTTTTCTGTCTTGTATTTCAGAAACCAAATATTCTAACAGCTCGTAGTGCAACACAACTCGACAGTGACAGAAAAGCTGAAATAATGGAAAATAAGGGAGTTTTGGACTACAAGAGCAGCGGCAGTTGCACTAACTTTAATCAAGATGTTGGAGGCGTCGCGTACACTAATAATACTGCAAGGAATACTTCGAGGTATTGCTTTTTTAAGGATCACTCATATGTTTGTCTTGTCTGTCCGCCTGTACGTCTGTCACATGTCGAACCGATTGAGTTGGAGTGTCGGTGACCCAACCAAAGGCGACCATGCAATGCAAATAGATGAAATTTAAACGTGGGCCACTTTTCAGGAGTAAATTTGAATTAAGAGTAAATTTGAAAAATTTAAAAAAATATTTGCAAACGGTATTTCGTGACATATTTGTGAGCTTTATAACTATGTATGTATGTTTGACTGTAACTTTCAGGTACAAAGACGCGACAGGCGCTGCAGTGCTCCAAACTAATGAAATAACGGAGCTCATAAAGAAGATGTGCGACTCTTTCGCCCAGAGCCAGGAGAAGTTGCTCGCGGCCAGGACTCGCCCGCTCACCAGCGATATGCAGGTTCAGTGCGAGCAGGACGCCCGTAGCGAGGCGGGTGAGAGGGGAGAGGAGAGGTGAGCTTTTTTTAATAGCCTGTTGAGTATTTAATGACATTAATCCGGATAACAACTGACGTCTTAAATCGAGTTTAGCTCGATGGGAGCGCCAAAGTTCGCATACTTTTCGCTTTAATTTTTGGATACCTCGGATAGAAAAACTATAGGTTAGTAGACGTTAGGTTAGGTTTGTTTTATAACAATTCTGAACAATTATTGGATTTAGAGGAAAAATAATTATTATTTATGACAAACGATCATTCTGACGAACATTACATTCAGACTTCCAACAAGTATGATACATCGTTGACCTGGAAGCTCTAAGGGTTCCATTAATACAATCGATGGTTCGGCTAATGTCTAAAGTTTTATAACACACTAGCTGTTGCCCGCGGCTTCGCTCCAGTTGTTTGTTTTCTGTATTTTCTTCCATACACAACATAAAAAGAATTAGCGAAATCAGACCAGTCGTTCCCGAGTTTTGCGCTTAGCAACACATTTTACGATTCACTTTTATTTATATATATTATATAGATATATAGATTATAAATTTTTATCTAGCCATTGTTGTTTAGTAGCTTCACCTGAAAACAAATACTTAGATGGGATTCTAAAGATACAAAAGAATAAGCTGTCTCTCTTAACTACTATCACATTTTATGACGTAAGATTAATGTAAGTATTTTATTAACAAAATTGAATTTCTTTTTCATCCGCTTTCTACTCTGTCGTATTGTATATGTAATATGTTCCTCCTACCATCTAAAACCATCTAGTATCTTATCATCTTTTGCTTTTCAGTACACCAGTCAAACTGGAGATGAGTAAAAGTGACACGTGCATACAAAGCGACAAAGGTAATTTAACTAGGTTACCTATTTTTCTTTTGATTTTGTAATTAGGGTCTTGTGTATTTTTAATGTACTTTGTATGATATATCATTTTCTAACCGAGAGGACGTCACTGATTTGGTACATTTTTTTTAGATATATGACTTTTAATAGTGCCCTTTGTGCACATTCTTGGGCGCCGCAAGCCACACAGAAGAGACGTGGACCGCGCATCGACCCTTGAATCAGTTTTCATACTAACCGCCTGTTTCACCATCCATTGATTAAATTTATCTGGCGGATAAATGTGATGCCGTCTGTTTGTTTTGTTCGAATAGACGGAGACGGCATCACATTTATCCGACAAATAAAATTAATCAATGGGTGGTGAAACAGTCTCTAAATGTATAGAAACGTCGCGGCCCACAGCAGACAGAAGAAACGAGACGGAGACTGAGATACTATCTAATAATCTGACTGATGGACTGTTTTTTTTCCTGGGAGTCTAATTGTTATAACGTGTTTAATTATTACAGATATGGTAAAAAGAGCGATACCGTTTACGGATCGTGACGTCATAATGCAGAAGTTTGTCGACGAGCTTGAGGATTGGAAAGAAAAGCAACAGGAGCTGTTTAAACTTCAGGTATCGCTTCAAAGCAATCTCTGTGATACAATCATTACTAATTATACGATTTTGGACTAAAATAAGTAGTTACATTTTTACTCTATTTTGAAATTTACCATTATGCCACATTTTACATACGGTAATAGGGAATATGCAGTTTTTTTTGGTCAAATATCGTTATTGCTTGAAAAACCGAGTTGTGAAAGATTTCTTTTAATGAACTAAAAGAATTTCCTTGCTCACCCGCGACCTTACGATAGCTAAGCTTATGCAAAATATGCGTGTTCTTGCAGTGTGGAGGTGGAGGAACTGCATGAACACGCATATTTTGCATAAGCTTAGCTGTCGTAAGGTCGCGGGTGAGCAAGGAAATTCTTTTAGTTCATTGATATGGACCTCCGCACAGTAACGCCTGATTCAATAAATTATTTCTTTTAATATCTTAAATAAAACAATAAATAAAAAAATCAAAAACCCGACTGCGTTAAAAAATACTAAAAAGAAGAAAACAAGACGTGGACGTAGTGGTCTAGAACTCTGTTAAGAAAGCTAACTTAAACTTCAACAGTCGGGAGTCGGGACCCATTAATTACTAAGATTTTTTGAGCTGGTCACGATTTGAATGGGTCCCGACTGTTGAAGTTTAAGTTAGCTACTTAACAGTTAATTCTAGACCACTACGTCCACGTCTTGTTTTCTTGTATTCATCATTATGCTACGACTAACTTTAATTTAAGAAGCCGTGGTGGCCGAGTGGTTTGACCTATGGCCTCTCGAGCACAGGATCGTGGGTTCAAACCCCGGCTCGCACCTCTGAGTTTTTCGAAATTCATGTGCGAAATTACATTTGAAATTTACCACGAGCTTAACGGTGAGGGAAAACATCGTAAGGAAACCTGCACGACCTGCGAAGCAATTCAATAGTGTGTGTGAAGTTCCCAATCCGCACTGGGCCTGCGTGGGAACTACGGCCCAAGCACTCTCATTCTGAGAGGAGGCCTGTGCCCAGCAGTGGGACGTATATAGGGTGGGATGATGATGATCTTTAATTTGTCTAGAAAGAGATGGAATGTGAACTTCATTCGCTAACCTCTCGCTTATTTTTCAACAGATATTGACGATTTTTACGTCATTCACATGCATATGCCCTGTTGTGGGTTGTTGCATTCGAAGACAAACTTCTCTCACTTTTTTTTATCTGGGTTTTCTTATAAAAATTTTCACGCTACGTACAGTTACCAGCACAATATCTGACACAACATAGCGTGCATAAATATCTGAAACGACTCTATTTCGAGGGCCGGAAGGACCTTTCACATATTGCAGGTGACTGCACTAAGCTACTAGACAATCTGCTATAACGGAAAATTCATAATTTCAGTTGAAACGCAAAGAGGAGTATCACCTAGACCTTCTAGCCGACGAGTGGTCTAAGAAGCGCAATGAATTGGAAACCAAACTGAGCCGTGGCGTCGAACAGTGCCGGAACCTCGCCGCCGACCTGAGCCGAGCGACGGAGGACTTTAGACTGCGAGGCTATAGGAACACTGAGAGGGAAAAGAAGGTATAGTATAGCCCGCGTCAAACTTCTAGCTCGCTCGCAGTAGTAGCGCATTATCGGTATCGGCGGGACGTAAGCGGGTAAGGACGAGAGAACCCCCCCCCCCCGCGCACAATGGATGTCTGTGTTTTAAGACAGTTTTGTCTTTCGGTAGTTTTTGTCCTCCCTTTTTTCCGGCCAAAACGGGACTACGCAACACTGTGGTTCCTCGATATTTTTATGGTACGGTCTTAAGGTGTATTAAATATGATATTAATCTAAACTTTGTTTTCACGCCCGTATTAACCGACTTTGAAAGCCACACTTAAAACCTCACGCAACAGTGGCGCCATCTAGAAAGACAAAAAACGATAGCCCTCATTGTCATACATTATTTCAATGAGGGCTATAGCGAATGAATTCGCCACTAGAGGCGCTAGTGTAGCGTGAGGTTTCCGAAATGTCAAATCTCATAGTTTTTGAGTGAGCTACGCGGGTTTATTTTTAATAAGAAAAATGTTGTGAATATTTTGTAATATCTGAAATGAATTATGGCAAATATGCGTTCCGGGGCAATGAATGTCTGTGTTTTGAGACAGTTTTCTCTTTCGGAAACCTTTGTCCTCCCTTTTTTCCGAACAAAACGGGGACTATGCAACACTGTGGCATGCTCAATATTTTTATAGTACGGTTTTAAGTTGTATTAAATATGATTTTAATCTAAACTTTGTTTTCACGCCCATAATAACAGACTTTGAAAGCCATACTTAAAAACCTCACGCAACAGTGCGCCATCTAGTGAGACAAAAAACGATAGCCCTCATTGACTTTGCTCGCATTTTACGATACCTGGGTTTAAGTAGCGCTAAAGTTTACTCCGGTCATACCTAGATGGCGTTGTTTTCAACTTTCCACAGCTTCTTGATGCAAAGAAGGCGCTGGAAACACACTACTCAGCGAAGTACCAGGAACTGAGAGAGGCGTCCCGGAAAATGGAGGATGATATGAATCACAAGCTGAAACTAAAGGACATGCGGATAGAAGAGCTAGACGCGAAAGTGAAGCTGTTGGAGAGACAAGTTGACACTTTGAAGGTAAATTGGTTTTAGGCATTTTTTACTGAATATTAGACGCTATTACTTTTTAATTAGCTCCCGATATTTACACGCAGTTACATACAAACATGTTCTAATGTCCAACTGTTTACCTGCACCCGCGCCAGCTAGCGTAGGCCCTCAGTCTGTTTTTACAGTCTAAGGGGCTCTTTCACCACCCATTGATTAATTTTATTTGTCGGATAAATGTGATGCCGTCTCCGTCTATTCGATCAAAACAAACAGCGACGGCATCACATTTATCCGCCACATTTACAATGGATGGTGAAACAGGGGATTAATGTCAACTTTTATCGAGAATTTAATTTACCGTTAATTGTTTCGAATTGAGTATAGACTTATTTTGGAGCACCTAATTTTGGTGCGGCCAGGCAGCCTGGTGATTTTATCTATAGTTAAGTTTGATCAACAAACAAGCCAATGAAAATGCAAAAATACAATAAGAGTTAACTATACTTAATAAGGCAAACAATCTATGTAAATGATCATAATGTGTCCTTATCTGCTTGGACTTGTTTTTCAAGTGTTTTTCACGCCTTTTAAATTAAACTGAAACAATTCGAAATATTCACATTTACAAAATAAACTTTAAATAAAACACAATCTGGTTGAATTTTTAAAAATGAGAATATTTCGAATTATTTCAGTTTAATGGTGCGTTTTCAATAAAAAGACACGGCAAAACCTTCTTTCTAATGCTAAAAAATGAAGTATAACAGATTATGTTTGATGAGTGTACCAAGAAATCGTCTAAAAACTACAGCACAGCAAGGTTTACACGAGGCGTTAGTTATGAGTGGGAATCCAAAATTTTTAACATCATAAGGGATAAGTAATTTCTCCGATTATACCAACACTAATGGATATTTGATTTTTTAAATTGCCAGAACAATATAAAGAATACCGAAAAGGAAGCTGAAAGTAAATACTCTGGACTGACTAAAGACCAAACCGCAAGCTTGATACAGGAATTGGTAAGTTGATAAATTTGCGTAACATCATATCGACAAAAGCCTCCCTCAAAGAGTTCCACAAAATGCCACCACACACACATACCACGCACCACAGTATACTGGTAAATAAGTAAGTAGGTAGGTAATAAGTAAGAAAAGTGCCAGTGCAGTGTGTTTTTGTTAGTGACCTCCGCGTAAACTTTTTGGTCCAAGTTCAAGTGAACGATTCTCCATTTGCACCGAATGACAGTATCAATCATCGGAACGAAATGTACGCTCTCTTAACTTTTACTTAATTAAAAGTTCATTCGGATGTATATTTTATGAGTCGGAACACTTCAATAAATTGAATTGTGGACTCATGGAAAAATTTCACGTTATATATTATATCGTGAGGAAACCTAAAGAAGCAATGGCGCTTTGCTCTTCATAGTATCCGAGGGGACCAAACGATAGCGTGTTTTCTGATGTCACAGCGCCATCTATTGGGGATTTTTTGCAACATTTTCTAACGTACTTCGAGATGAACATGCGTAACAACGGCGCTAGGAAAGGAAACGCCCTAGGAAATTTTGATGTCCAGCCAGGATCCGTCTCCGTAGGACGGAACTCCCCAACGGTTAATGGCATCAACTTGAAATTTAACTTGCGGAAATATAGTTTGGATGACACTGCAAGTACCGTCAACAAAAAGTAGAGTCAGCAAAAAAGTCGTACATTAGCCGCACCCTATCTACAAATTTACGCTATTGGCAATACGGTCGTGATGAAAAAGTTTTGGGCGCTTAGATATAGCTCCAATGTTACGATGGCAGTTGTACTCTACCAAATCTTCAAGTTGGACTTAAACCGATCGATGTTTGTCACGTTTTTTTTTCGTTTTTATTGATTACTAGCTTTTTCCCGCGGCTTCGCCCGCGTGGAAGTCGGTTATCGCGCGCTGATTCCTCGGGAACTGTGCATTTTTCCGGAATAAAAAGTAGCCTATGTCACTCTCGGGCCCATAAACTATCTCTATGCCAAAAATCACGTCCATCCGTCGCTCCGTTTCGACGTGAAAGACGGACAAACACACACTTTCGCATTTATAATATTATAAGTATAAGTATGTATGTATGTTAGTTTCGAGGAACAGTTCTCGAATGGCGACCACGAATCTTGAGACGAAGCGTTGGCAGGCCTCTCACTTGATGGACTGACGACATAGCGAGTTCTCGTTCATTGTGGCTAAGGTGGCTTTATTTAGCACTGGACGTCTTTTAGCTGATGATGGCGATGTGTGTGAGTTTCATCACGATTTCCTTCACCGCATAAGTTATTATAAGGTTTAAAAAATTTGACGTAAGCCATAGGATTTTTTGTGATGTGATCTTTTTTGTCAGCGTTGCCTGGAAGAGAAGCTCGACAGCGCCGTCCAATCGAAGGCGTTCTTCAAGGAGCAGTGGGGCCGCGCCGTGCGGGAACTGCACTTGCACAAACTGCACGCGCGACGGCAGATGCTGGCGCAGCTGCGGACGGACCGCCGGCAGCTCGGCGAGATGGGGTGAGTTGGACAACAGACTGCGCGGCTAGATGGGGGTGAGTTGGAGAACAGATCGGTGAGATGGGGGTGAATTAGACAACAGAACAGATAGAGCGTAAAATACACACAGGACAGGATGCGGTAGCGGTTCGGGAGTGCGGTGGGATTTTTAACCGACTTCAAAAAAGGAGGATTCAGGATTGATTGAAACCCATAGTATATGTAGGTGTGAGGTAGACGACTATTGTTCCATTCCTGCTGGCTCGTGCTGAGGCACCGACTTCGAGCTAGTAGGTACATAGAAAAATATTTTTAAGGGTTTTGTAGTCGGTTCCATTTTCCGTTATTTTTTTACGTGGCTGTATATGAACCACACCGTTATTGTGTATAAATAAATATTTCATTTCATCGAAAGTTGGCGCGGAGCGGGTCGTGCGCGGGCGCCACGGTGTGATATTTTTATTATTATTATTTATTTTTATTATTTTTATATAAAGGGGGAAAACGAGCATGCGGGTCACCTGATGGGAAGCAATCACCGCCGCCCAACAACACGAGGGGTGTCACAGGTGCGTTGCCGGCCCTTTGAGAGACTGATTATATCCCTAAGTTGTACCGCTCCGGCAACACTGTCCCAGGAAGCTGGTGGCTGGCATATTGAATCCAGGTGTTACTTTGCGGAGGTCGATATCAATGAACTAAAACAATTACTTTGCTCATTTGCGACCTTATAATAGAGCTACGTTTATGCAAGAAATGTGTATAATAACACACAAATAATACAAACCCATCTATCACCACCACCACACTACACTGACGCGTTTCGAACTCAACCAGAGCTCATCTTCAGAGCTACATAACCGTTCACCATGCCACCAGATGTTTCGCTGCCAAACCAAAATAAACATTTTAATTTGTCACTAACTCCCCAAGTACCCATTTTATTTTTCTCAAACAAACTACCCACAAAAATGCTCTGGAATGCATGGAAATAATAAAATTAATTACAACAGTATGGGGTCTATTTATTAATGAACAAGTAAATTTAGTATCTTCTCCCTTACTACGGCTTGCGTTTAATTTGAACAATAACAGTTAGGATTAATTTAACATGCCTTAACAGTAAAACAAAAATTCAAGGTAGTTTTATGAGACAATTAATGTTTATCAATTTTCGGTGGCCTTTTTGGTTCCTATAAAATTGGCAAAATTACTCCCAATATCAACAAAATCGCAGTTTAACATTAGCATGATTTTCCATTGCGCTCCTTTCCAGTTTGGACACGATCCCGGACCAGGACGAAGGAACAGCCCCGGTGGACGTGGACAAGCTCAAAGACGACTTCTACGTCGACATCCTCGCCAACATGCCCGTCATCGAGTCCAACTCTATCATTAGTGAGCCTATACTATAATTATTTGTCTCTCTTTTATGCCAGTGTTGGTATCTCTATACACGGGGAAATTTTAAGCGTCATCCAAAATTATAAGTACTTCGTTTTTTTTAGCATTAGAAAGAATTTTTATTAGGAAGAATTTTTTTTTGTCATATTTTAAACCTAAATTTGCTAAAAGTGGCTATTTTCAATATGGTTTCACGGGATACCCGTAAAAGTAACAAATTTGGAGTTGAAATATAAAATACAAAAAGACTCCAAAAAACCAATCATAATTTGATTGCTTAGTAGCGACATCTCTTGTCTGGGTGAGCGGTTGGTTCCGAAAGAGTGTGACGTCTGTCGACGCCACATAGATGTCGCTAGTGCTGCTGCTTAAGTAGCAAAGTAGAAATAAGCAACCTGAGATATGTATGCATAGGAAAAAATCGTGTCTAGATTCCTGTCCAGCAGTGGTGTAGGGGTTAAAGCACGCAGCACGGAATGCTGAGGACCTGGGCTCGATTCCCAGTGCTGGTCTCTTTTTCTGGTTTTTCTGTGCTTCCATGTCTCAGTTTGTATTTTCAATATGGTTTCACGGGATACCCGTAAAAGTAACAAATTTGGAGTTGAAATATAAAATACAAAAAGACCCCAAAAAACCAATCATAAGCTAAAAGTGGCTCCGAAGCGGTAACGTTTCGTGTGCTCTGCCTACCCCATTTGGGAATACAGGCGTGATGTTTGTGTGTGTGTGTGTGTGTGTGTGTGTGTGTGTGTGTGTGTGTGTGTGTGTGTGTGTGTGTGTGTGTGTGTGTGTGTGTGTGTGTGTGTGTAGTAAGAAGTTAGTCAGATTTTTTAGGTCAGATCGCTTTTTGTTATACACCCTACACAAAGACACCTACATGAAACACAAAGTATATGTAGTGTGTGCAAACACCCGCAAGGGATCCTGCTTCATACGGTAAACGGGGCATAATTATTGCAGAACATACAATTTCCAGGGGGGGGGCAGCTGCCCTCCCCTCCCCCACCCTGCGTACGCCCATGTAGGTATAGAAATATGAAAATGTTTTTTTCGTGCAGATACAACCGGACCCGAGGGACTCGACATGTTTGACGAAATGAAGTAAGTTTGTCAATTTTTACAAGTAATAACATGTTTGATTTATGAATGTGGATGTCTGTGATAGACTAGTTGGCGCTGGTATCGTGAAGTCTGTTTGTCAATTTTGTCATTTTAGTCACGTTTGTGAGTGGCTGTTAAATAAATCATCATCATCATCTTAGACGTAGGACGTCCACTGTTGGACATAGGCCTCCCCCATAGAACTCCATTTGCTTCGGTCGGCAGCGGCTTGTATCCACCGCGAATCCGCGGCTTTAACTAGGTTATCCGTCCATCTCGTTGGTGGACGTCTTACGCTGCGCTTGCCGATCCGCGGTCTCCAATTGCCACCGCTCTCCATGCTTTATGGCCGGCCCATTGCCACTTCAACGAGCTAATTCGCTTGGCTGTGTCGGTGACCCTTGTTCTTCTACGTAACTCCTCATTTCTGATTCGATCCCGTAGAGAAACCCGAAGCATAGCTCTCTCCATAGCTCGCTGAGTAACTCTGAGCTTGTTCATAAGGCCTATAGTGAAGCACCACGTCTCGGATCCATATGTCATCACTCACTTTCGTCTTAAGGCACTGAGATTTTTTTGTTAAATAAATAAAACGGGCCAATCGCAGCAAGTCTGTAACGGCAAATGGACCACTCTGTACTAACGCCATCTAGCGATATACCTAGTGTCGTGATAAACGCTCATTTCGAGGCTTAAAGACTCGAACCCTAAAGACTCTCGAGGCTTAACAACTCAAAGGCCGCGAAGACGGTTTCTTGCATCCATACGCATAAAATAAGCCAATTTAATTGTCAAATATAGTCGAGTCTTTAAGACTCTCGAGTCTTAAGGGCTCAAGTCTTTGAAGCCTCGAAAATGAGCGTTATCCACAACTCTAGATATACCACAAAATAAATTATAGTTTTATATTGTTTACCTATGAGGGATTAATTTAAAAACATAATATTTTTAACGAATTCAAATTACTTTGTACCATATTTATGTGCTTGCTATATGCACTATGCGGAATAGGTTTAAACCTCTCGTATGCGGAAACTAAAAAAAATACTGCGTTCTAATCTCGTTTGTTTTAATATGTGCAAATTATTATTTTTTATCCTTACGGAGGGTATTGTCTATACGACGTTTGGCTCCGTTTCAGCCAGAGATGTGCGAGGATGTGTTGAGATTAATGTGTTTTTCATGAACCAATAGAAACACTTCATTTACCTCGCCTCGCTCCGCTCAACCTCAGCTGTTTCCACCAGAGATATGCTGTGCGAGGATGTGTAAATGAAGCGTTTCTATTGGTCGATGAAAAACACATTTCTCGCAACGCACCTTCGCACATCTCTATTTGAAATGCAGCTTAAATTGATACTGATCCTTATAAAGACAGAAAGAAATACATTTATTCACAACACAGCAATAGACAGCACTACACAAGACACAACAATATTATTAAGTGCGACAGCATAGATAGGTAGTAAGATATGCATGTGTCATTAGTGTTTACCCGTGGCTTCGCACACGTAAATAATTAGGTCCAGCAGCTGAATTTAAATTCCGGGATTTTAAAAATTCCCGTGGGAATTCCCAAAATTTAAATCGTTGTTTTCATTGACGTTAAAAACAAACATGGTCAAATTTCATGACCGTGGGAATATCGGGATAAAAAGTATCCTATGTTTTAATCCAGGTTATAAACTAACTTTTTGCCCAATTTCATCCAAATCCGTTCAGCCGTTTCAGCGTGAAGAAGTAACAAACATACTCACTCACTCACTCAGTCACAAACTAATAATCACAAAATATTATAGTAGAATTGCGGTTAAGAACGCCCCAGCGCTTACACAGACAAGAGCCATACCCACTCACACACACAGCCTTATCTTACACAGCCACAGACAAGTGGTTAAAGTTGTGTTGTTCCAGCAGCGCTCCTAAGAACCCTCTGAACGAGCGTCTGACCGAGCTGATAGCGCAGCGCGACCAGCTGGCGCGGCAGCCCAGCCCCGACGAGGCGTTGCTCCAACAACTCAACCACGATATACGCGCTATACTGCTCAACTGTACAACCTGAACAAATGTTCCTTTCTTTTACATTCTTTAACCCCCTCATCTCCCAACAATGTACAAATGAGAGGCGGTATTGTCTAACGTTTCTGGCACCCGCGATTACAGGTTGCGCGTAACGTGGTTCTGAGGTGTTACGATGTTTTGTAAATAGTTACTTTATTTATATATTTTTTGACTGAGAATAGTTATCAAATTCGATGTTCTCGTCTAGGCCAATTTATTTATTGTTTTATTGAAATAAACTATATTATTTACACTGTAATGTTTGGTATTTCATTTTAGTGGTGAATATATCACTAGGCTGATAGACTGTAGCTTAGGGCGGCAAAATTTTTTTTCTTATAGAAACAAAAAAACATGAGGTATCTATGTACAGATAAGTAAAAATATGAACTTATTCAAATTTCCAAAAATAAGTACCACACTCTTATTCCGACGCAAGGCCGTAGTAACATATTTTTGATTGGTTCAAATAGATACTTATTTTTGCACTTGACTGTACCCGGAGAAAACTGATGTCGAAAAAAATTTTTTTTTCTGCAATAGTTTCGTACGCATTGAACTGGGTTTCAAATTCTTACGTTCTCTCACTCACGGTGCTTTTCTTTACCGGAAAGAACACGAAAGCACCTTGATTGAAATCGTATACTATTTCTACGTAACGTGGAAACGGTTTTATCTGCACCTCGAACAACCCCGCTAAAAAAAACACATGTAGTGATGTGCTGATTTCCGCTACAGGCTTGAATATCGATAATATTGAAATTTCACAGTTATACAGTCCACGTTTAAATTTCATAATCATCACAGTCCCAAGAGCACATAACATATGCTGTAAATACTCCGAATCAATAAATTTTAAATTATTTTGAGAAACCTGTTGTGGAAAATCGCAAAAGGTTTTTTTAAAAGTCAACACTGCAAGCATGATCGGCAAAGATGATCGGGGATTCGTTCGTAGGTTTTCGTAGAATTTGACGTTTGTTACGCGTGCCACTGGAGTGACGTTTGACTTGACGGATGCGTGATACAATAGATTGCGCATAAAAGTAAATTAAAAATTATATTCATGTTTTTCTCGTAATTAACGAATAAAAATGGCTAAAACTAAAGTAACCGGAGCCACTAGCAGGTTAAAGCAGGATTATCTGCGGCTGAAAAACGATCCAGTGCCGTATGTGACCGCAGAGCCCGTGCCGTCCAACATTCTCGAGTGGCACTATGTGGTGCGAGGGCCCGAGAAAAGTCCATATGAGGGCGGCTACTACCACGGAAAGATCATCTTTCCGCGAGAATTCCCCTTCAAGCCACCATCGATCTACATGATAACGCCAAACGGCCGCTTTAAGACAAACACACGACTCTGTTTGAGCATCACAGACTTTCATCCGGACACCTGGAACCCCGCCTGGTCTATCTCAACGATCCTTACCGGCCTGCTCAGCTTCATGCTTGAGAAAACGCCCACTTGGGGCTCCATCGAAACATCAGATTACCAGAAACGCTGCCTAGCAGCTGAATCTCTCGAAATTAATATTAAGAACAAGATGTTTTGTGAACTGTTTCCTGATTTCGTGGAGGAGATCGAGCAGCAACTGAAAGAGCGGCAGGAGGCCATGCTGCACGCGGAGACGCCGGCCGGCGACGGCGAGCCGCTCACAGAGACACAGTCTAACATGTACTATATCATGACCAATTTATTTGTACTAGTTGGCTTTATTTTTCTCGCATACATGGTCAAATATGTCCTAGTCTCTATATCCAATGACTAGGCAAGACTATCACAAAATTTTTAATGTAAATATTGTAATTTATTTTGTATATAGGCACTTATTCCATTGGAAGCATTATGATGAATTTGTTCCGGTTTCACTTGTGGTTTGTGCAACATGCCAGTATAAAATTGCAAGTTAATGCACATTGTGTGCTTTGTATTATGTTCATATTTAATCATCTAGTAAAATGTTATACTTCTAAGCTAATGTGATACATACTGTATGTTACCTATGATTGCTTGCTGTTGCTTTCATAGTGGTTTAAATAGATGCAATCATTTACTGTCAGTAAGATAATCTGTCACTCACTAGTATCGAAATTGCATTTACTGTTTATCTGATTTATTTAAAATAATTGAGAAGCATATTATTTATTGAGTGTGGGGTAGGGAGGGTCGCAATGAGGTTTTGTTATTGGAACTTTTAATAACATTTAAGGATTTAATTTTTTCTTAAAGATTGCTGTCCTACTTTTAGCAAGTTGTGAAAGCTAACGCAGTTCCTTGTGTTATGAACATGATCTTAGCATAGAATAGAAAATTTATGTTCACATTATTATATTAGCCCTATTTGGACCAGCTTTTACAGTCGACTGCATCTAGCCAGCCTTAAGCTAGAGTGAGTGCATCAGCTACTCAGTGCCAAGTGGTTATGGACAGACAGATGACAGTTCAAAATGTGTTGAACATTACATCTCTATCCCAATCTAAGGCTAGGCTAAGGTCAGTGTTGAATAGCACTAGGCATATTTACATGAATAAAAGATAGCTCTAAAAGATGTGCACTAGCTCCTAGACTTGTGTTAACTGTCTCTGAACTAGTTGATGTGAGTATTATGAGGTTCATTCAAGTACTTTTTACCGCACATGGAATCTTCCAAACAACGGCTGAACTGATAGTGTTTTTTCCAACCTCAACATTGACGGAATCAATAGTACTGATGGAGCTATGCTGTAAAGACGACTGTAAAAGACTGTGAAAACTGTAAAGTCAAATGCTACTATAATACTTTCTAGCCATATTCCACTTAGTGCTGGCTGCATACTGACTTATTAAGTAATACTTATTGTGATATTACATTTGACTTGCTTCAACACAATTTGCACAAAAACTATTTCACATAGAGACATCCATTAGAAATAATGGAGAATAACTAAAATATTAACTTTCAATCTTTTTGCACATTTGTTACAAGAGTACTAATGTCTGAGTGTGGCAGGTTGCACTGTGGGAGCCATTATAAAACTTTTAAACCTGCCTACAGCTGGTATTAGTGTAGTAAATTGTACTTACACACCTACTTACTTGTAACTATATAAAAGTGGCGCAAATCGAATGTTATTCCATTTATATTTCTACATATTCGCGTCATTTATTTTAAAATTGTGCTACTTAATTAGAAGCAATATCTTGTATCTATAGCTAGAAGACCTTGTGCAAGGTCCGCCCGGATTGCTACCTCCATCTTGCTCGCTAATCCTATCGTGAAGCAGCAGTGCTTGCACTGTTGTGTTTCGGCGTGGAGAGTAAGACAGCCGGTGAAATTACTGACACTTGAGGTATCCCATCTTAGGCCTCTAAGTTGGCAACGCATCTGAAATACCCCTGGTGTTGCAGATGTTTATGGGCGGTGGTGATCTCTTACCATCAGGAGACCCACTTGATTGTTTGCCATCCAGTCCAATAAAAAAAAGAAAAAAAAAAGATAGTTAATTGTAAAACGACCTGTTAATAGTAGGAGAGGATGTCTTATTTTATGAAGATAATTAGACACAAACTGCCTGAAGTTGCCCAAGGATGCTATTGAGGACAACAAGACTTATTTTTGTTTAGACTTCTTATGATTTGATTTATGATGGAATGATGGATGATGGAAATGAATATTGTGTTTAGAGTTATTAGCTTGTTAACTACACATGTAACGAGTAATAATGAATCAATACAAGTAAAATGTAAAATTTTATCTTGAAAATTTATAGATAAAATTATTAAAGCATTGAGTAAAGTGTTGATATTTTTCTATTTTAATGTTGTTTTATTTGGAATGGAAAGGGATAGTTTTGAAATAAATGAAAAGAAAGAAAACTTGCAGGTCTATTTGTTTTATATTATGTACGATTTATTGATATCAGTGATGGGCGGTATTGACAATAATCGCTTGTTGATATTTAGTCACAACAGTAGGACTTAACGGAAAAAACATTGAGTAGGTATAGTGGGAATTTTTTGAGATATCTCAAACTCGTTAACAGCCCACCTTTCGAACAGTCATTTTATTCTTTTGTGCCCTCAACCGCATAATCCTCAGTTTACTTAAAATTACCGGAAATATAAAATAAAATAGTTCACGGCAATAACGACTTATATTATATGGTCATTTATATTTCATTTATAGTATAAATTACACAATTACATATAAGAATAATACATTCTTAGACTGACAGCATTCTGTATGAACAAATATCACATTTGGTAGACACAGTACTAGAAGTACTACCAAATGTACAACAAATCAAGTCTACTTGAATAGTTTTGACCATCTGGATTGGTCAACACAATTTATGAGAAGTATTAGTTAAAAACGAATAATTACGATATTAATATTTATATCATTCATATCATATATAACCACACTAATCTCTATACACATACCACATCTTGGTAATAAAAATACTCAAGTCTTACTCTAATTAATTACTCATCATAGAAAAGCATGAAACACATTAATTATTATATTCAAGACTACAGTTTTCTGGGTGATGCTGTTCCACAGCGCGAGTACATTAAAATACATTTCATAATATTAATGTCTTATTCTAAATTTATTATTTCTTATTCATTATGCCAAGCCAAAGTTGAGAACGTGGAAAAAAACATTAATAAAACCTTAATATAAATTACTGTACGAATTTAATTAATAAGTCACCATGGAACCTTTTCAAAGCCAACAGTCATTATGATTTTCATTGTTAATTAATGCGATGCCACTATTATGACGTTTACTGTGAAATGGTTCCAATGGTGCCTCATGAATTTAAATAATCCTTGATCGTAGGTACAAATTTCCTTCTAACTTCCTTATAATCACGGAAAAAGTATATCGAAATGACAATAAAATGTAAGATGATTTATTTGCCTAGAAAGAAGATGTATTGACGAGATGACAAAAAATAATATATAATATTAGTGAGATTAGCGGGATTATAAGGGCAGAATTCAGCAAGCGCAGCGTAAGACATCCACCAATGTGATGGGTGGATGACCTGGTTCAAGTCGCGGGTTCACGGTGGATGCAAGCCGCTTCGAACCGAGGCAACTGGAGGTCTATGGGGGAGGCCCATGTCCAACAGTGGTCGTCCTATGGCTGATGATGATGAAGGGCAGAATTCTCTTGAAATATGTTACAAGAGTTGGCTTGGCTTGGTTGGCTTGGCTCAGCATGACTAAACTAAATAAAACCGATTTCAAATAAACAAATCGCGTGGAAATAGCAAGATGTAAAAAAAAATTCTCCTAAACTTGTAGACTCTAGAGTAGAATTTCGTGGAGAAATATTATACTTAATTAAGGAAACTTAGATAGATTTTCTAGTCCATACTTAATTTTGCGGTGCAGCTGTACCGTTTGTTCTTATTTGCGTCTTGAATGATAATCCACTTTCAGAACTGAAGTGGAGCTTTAGTGTCATGAAGATATTCGCCATGGTTTACCAGAAGGCTTACCTGAAATAAAATAATTGATTTATATCATTTAGGGGCTGTTTCACCATCCATTGATTAGCGTTAACCGACGGTTTAATGTGATGCCGTCTCCGTCTATTCAAACAAAACAAATAGAGACGGCATCACACCTAACCGCCAGTTAACACTAATCAATGGATGGTGAAACAGCCCCTTAAAGTTGTTTGTTGTTACAAATATGTATGTTTTAGATATGTATTCAAAGCTGTGACTAAAGAGCTGCAATTCTGACGTCTTTTACTTATATATCAAAGGAAGACCTTAATTTTTCTGTATTAACTTATTTTACTTAAGGGAGTCGATAGGTCAAGGACTTTTGGGTTATAACTGATTAGATAAACCCATTGGACTATAACAACAATTAAAATATTAGTTTTTAAAACAGCAATATTCACTAGTTGGTCCTTCCAGTCGATATTAGCCACGGAAAAAAATACTGACCTCATTCTTTATTCCCCTCTTCTTCTTCGTCATCCCAGTCACTGACTAGACTCTTAATTTTATCATCCTTCTTAGGCACGTCTTTCTCCACTGAGGCTTCATCAGCTTCTGCACTGGCACCATTCTCACCATCTTCAGTATTATCTGCTGTCTCTAAAGTCCCTTCTGCGTTTTCATTTCCATTCCCTTCCTGTGAATCATTTTCGTCCCAGTCATTAAGTAATGATGAAATTTTTTCTGGGCACGGAGGGACTGCATCGTCTGGCGAGTTTTCATGTAATTCTTGTGCAGTATTCATTTCTTCTTGTATGGGACTGCCACATTCTTCTATTGCTTCAATGGCAACTATTTGAGTCATTTGCTTTTCCATTTCCTGTTGGATGTTTTCTATAGATTCTTCCAACTCAACAGAGTTGTTTTCAGCATTTTCTACATCACTGGGTTTTTCAATATTATCAATTAATATGTTTTCTCTTTCATGTGCTATTTCATCATCATCTTCAGACCACTCTGATGTCAAATTTTGAATTTGTTCTTTAGAGGGCGCAAAGGAATGAGCATTGTCTTCAACCGGTTCTTGCACACGCATTTCCTCTTCAGGCTGTGTAAATTTTTGGTTCTGTAAATCTTCTGTCTCAGACGCAGTTACATTCTTAGTAGTTTCTTCTTCAACTTCTGGCTCCTCTAATATTTCATCATATTTTTCTTCACCTTCAGCAGAAACTTGTTCTTGAGTTTGCATTTGCACAGTAGCATCATTATTTTCTGCTTGCAGAGTTATTGCGGCTGGTTCTTCACTTTCCATGGTGATTGTATCCATGTCTTCAATACTTTGCACAGGTACAGAAGTTTGTTGTTCTTCGATGGGCATTGTCGGCGCATCTCTAACTTCTTCTACTGTGTTTTCTACAGCTGGAATATCAACATGATCATTATGCTGTATTAATGTTTCTTCCATGTGTTCTATTTGTGGTTCCTGAGGAATGTCATCTTTCTGCACCACAGGTAACATGTGTACTTCAGGGAGCTCTTCCAACTTATCTTGAATTTCATTTTCTGTTGGGGCCATAACAACTTCTTCAACATTAGTCAGCACTTGAAGGTCTGACTCCTGAGGCACTTGTATCTGTTGACTGTCAATATTATGACCAATATTGTCATGCCAATTACCATGGTCCATTATCTGAGTGTTTACAATAGCAGCAGAAGTTGTCACAGCGTTATAGTTTCGCGTGAGAACAGCGGAGGTGGAAACAAACTGTGCACCACCAAGAGCTTGGGATGTTATCAATTGGTATGGTTTAGTCTGATCACCTACAGGGTGACTGTAAACAACAACAATGTTAGAGTTATCAGCTGAAACTGCCTCAGAAACATTCAATGGGTAATCATCTTGAATGATCATCATCTCATTAGACTGTGTGTTGTCTAGATCGATTGTTGTGCCATCTAGGGTTGATTCATGAGGACCAGCCAATACGGTTAGCCTTTTATTTGTGTCAGAGTCATCAAATATTATTGAATGATTGGAAGACATCAAAGCTTTATACTCATCTTCATTTGAAACAACGATTTGAATAGGTTGGTTCATAACTGGTTTCTTATTTAATTTTATGTCAGGCTCACTGATGTCTTGATGGTGTATATTGGAAAACTCTAATGTTGAATCTGCTGTCAAAGTATTTAGTGTTTGATCAACATCTGGATGCATCATGTCTGACAAAATGTATTGATCATTTTCCAATATCTTCGAATTTTTAGGTATAAGTTGATTATCCCTCATAATATATTCAGTATCACCAATCATTATAATTTCATCTTGACCTGAGTTAGATAGTTCCATGCTTTCATCTTTCAAGTACTGATTATGTATTGGTTGTGGGTTAGGCTTCTTCTGAGGAGGCTGTGCAGGTGATGTTGTTGGTATTGGAGCAGAAAATCCAGAATTTAGAATTTTCTGTCTGGGCGTAGAAGTTACTACTCGGTGCCTCCTTGGTTTCTCCGTGACAACAGGTTTATGAGGGTTTATATACGGCACTTCTTCATCGGATTCTTGATCATAGGAAACAGGTATTTCAAATTTGTAGGGCTTACGATCTACCCTTCGAATTGGTTCCTCCTCTTGTCTCTCTTCATCAGAGTCATCAATGATGCAGTCAGTTTTTGCTTCAAGCTTGTGATTAGTCTTGAGGTGAGCATAAAGGTTGCTTTCACGTAAAAATACCTTAAGGCAGTAGACACATTGGAGATTTGTTTTCTTCTCAGCACTGTATTTGTGGCCAGTGTTTTGTATATGCATTAACAACATTGATGAAGAGTTGAAGGCTGCAGCGCAAACATTGCAACGGAAGTTCTTAGTTTCAGCATGTGAGATCTTGTGTTTGACAAGGAATCCTTCATTCAGTGCTACATAATTGCACAAGTTGCATTTCGGGAAGTGATACTGAGGCGGAGGCTTCTTGCCATGTTTGGTGTACTGGTGATGCAGTAAATAGTTTCTCTTCATTGATTTAAGACCACAATATTCACACATATTCGAAACAGGCTTTTCATTATGTACTTCAACCAAGTGACGGCGGAATTTGTAGTACGAGGTAAAGTGTAAGGCTCGTCCTGGTGTACCACAGATGAGACAGATCCAGGGTCCATTGACATTGTCAGCACCCATAGCAATAAGCTTTGCAGCTTTAACAGAATCCAATACCTCAGTTTCATATGTATAATCTGGTTCAGACTTGATCTTCACCTCTTCTTTAGGCAAACTTTGCGGTGTTATTGGCCTCTTCTTGGTGGGTTTGCTGTTTGGAGTATCTAACAGTTTAAGCTTAATGTTTTTGTTGCTTTTCACTAAGTGCGGATATTTCTTTAATACCTCACTGATAATTTTTGCATGATCAAGTTTGCTTGCTTGCTTGCTATTCTTTGCTTCTATGGTGACTTTGGGACCTGTATTAGTGTCTAATATTTGGTCAAAGAGTTGGTTGGTATTTTTATGAACTGGCTCAGGGGCTAAGAGGTCTCTTCCAAACATATCTGTGTCATCCAACATAGAGTCTTCTTCATATAAATTCTCCTCCTTAGATACCTTTCTGCATTCTACTATCTCAACAGTAGACGGACCCTGAGAAAATCGTTTTGAACTTGATGGGGCGTTGTACTGTCCCCTTTTGGATGAATAGCGCTTAGTTGTTTCTGGATGCACCATTAAAGGTGCTGATGTATAAGATATATCAGTGAAAGAACTTTCATAGATATTATCAGTATCCAATTCTTCAGGCAATTCGTATCTTGTGGGCCGCGGCTCACCTTTAGCCAGTGACTTTTTGACAGGGTAATGATTTTCTACATGCATAGGAGAAGGTGCAAGGTATCCACCATTATTAGAGTTGCTAGTTGAGGCATGCCTGATGCTTTGTTTTTCTCTTACTACTTCAGACTCGAAAGCCTTTGAGAATGAGCGTTTTGAGCTACTTGTGGAAGGTACTGGGGCTTTCTGTTTGCTAGTTGCACCTTTAGCATACTGTTTAATACCACCGTAGCTGTGTATCGGAGGAGGTTTTATCACCTGTACCTGTTGCCGTTGAGCGTCGAGAAGCTTGGATAACACGGGCATATTCATTATCTCGGAAGTTTGATACAGTTTTTCCAACAACTCTACTTTGAACTCCAGTTGGCCTGTGTACATAAAATTGACGATTGGAACGACTACGTCGGCTTGCAGGTCGTCTGGCATCACTAAACAGTCCTCGTACATCTCGCATGTCCGCTCTAGCAATTCGAAGTACTCAGTGCAAGCACTGAGCACTAACCGATGGACTTTCAACTGGGCATTGTCCTGGAACTGGAGCGTCAGGTCGCAGTAGTCGGTTCGATTGAAAAAATGCTTTAACCGCTGTAGGAAATATATTCCCCAGTTATCAACTTTCACTTGCTTAAGATCGGACATTTTACCGTTCGCATTTATAACCGTGTTTTAGGTTATCGCTGTGGCATTTTGTATCCTGAAACAATATAAATAACACTTTTTACTAAAATTGTTGTCACAAACACGATGCACACCGGTAATAGTTTTGCGATCGATGACGATAGCCCTAAAAAGCATTTTGCAGTCTGAACGAGTGACGCTTTTGCACTTTCGACTCGGAAATTTTATTTTTGTCTTCATTTCATAAAGTCACTTTATCACTTGAATTTTGCGCCACACTATATTTGTTCCTTGAACTTACCAATAAGCCTAGGTTTATTAAATCTCTTGCAATCTTGAATCTAGCATCACAACTCACAAAATTACTCCAATACTCCACTAAATTCGACTGAAGTTGATAGTATACACGCAAGATGGCGGTGTTTAGTTACGTGCTTGGTCTCACTAATTGAACCGACGCTTCGATGTCGCGTTTGGGTCAATGACAGGTTTTTATAATTGCTTGAGTCAAAAATCACTTAAAAAAATATTTGCACTGTAAAAACAAATTAAAATTGCTAAAACAGTAGCTAAGATGTAAATAATTTGTAATGAAAAGCTAGTTTTCATTTAAAACTATAAATAGTCAGTGCACCGATAACAATTGCCGGTACTGTGTCGCCATCTGGGCCGAGTTTAGTTTCAACTATTGATTGCCTGCGTTCTAATTTTACTCCGATGTGAAGAGCAAGGGCTTACTAGGACAAGGTGACGCATCAAAACGGTACTCGACTGGCCAAGCTATTCTTTTGTAGCGATGTAGTTGCAGTATAAAAGATAATAGATGGCTCTGTAATTATATTGTGTTAACTATTTTATGTACAATATTTTATAATAATAATTGCAGCTTATTTATGTATCTGCTCTGTAGATGAAACTTTTTGAAGATCAATGTTACAATTTTATTTCCATGATTTTATCTGGGGGCACGGCAGTGCCCCCGCCAAGTCGAGCATTTAGCTTTCTTGGCAGAAGTTGGCAGATAGGTATTATAATGTCAGAACATGTTTGTCATGTTAATTGAGATGGTTAGATGATTTTGAGAATAGCAGAGAATAGCAATAATAGTATATCGTGACTTTTGACATATTACTCATATTAATGCTGCTTATATTTGATTTTAGGTCATTTATTTTATTTTATCTACATGCATATCATAACTTCCCTATTATATGTTCAGAAATGACTATCAAATGGCCTTTATTAAGAAACCTGGTATCTGCGGGTGCATCTTAATGTTCACATTAAAGTACAGTGCATCTTAATGTTTACATTAAAGTATCGGTAATACTTTTTTTAACAATGCATATCTGAACATATTGTAGAAAACTTATGACATGCATGTAGATAATAATTATTATTATAAATAAAACTTTAGTTTTTTATTATCTGTTTTATTTAAGCTGGTAGGTACTTCAAACCAGTTATCAGTAACACTAACTTAAAAATACAGGCCATATCTGAACATATTATAGAAAACTTATGATATGCATGTAGATAAAGTCATGTATGCGGCTATACATAATTAGGCATTAAAGTACGAGTGTGGTTTTATGAAACGAGCCGAAGGCGAGTTTCATAATTAGATCACACGAGTGTTTCACTCATTATGCACCAGCCACATAAATAACTATTATGCTATAGATATTACTTGATATGGGATGTAGAACATGATGACATACCTTTAATTTTATCATTGACATTTCAAACTGAATATTTATAAATAGTCAAAGATTTCAAACAACAAGGCTTAGACTGTACGTATTCATATACTTACCGTGTTTTTCTTGATTTCAATTAACTTCGACAGACGGCACAGTTTATTGTTAGAAACTACCTGGTACTTTTGATCAAAGAAAAAAAAATAGTTTTTTTATTTATTGAATCAGGCGTTACTGCGGAGGTCGATATCATAATGCACTAAAACAATTACTTTGCTCATCTGCTAGCTTATGACAGCTACATTTAAGCAAGAAATGTGTGGCCATGAAGTCCTCTACACTGTAAGAACATACAAATTCAAACCCAACTAGGTGATAGTACCACACTACATTGACGCTTTCGAACTCAACCAGTAGGGCTACTACGACATTTGAAAATCGAAGTTCGTGTCGTTCCGTCCCTCTGACGCTTATACTATTTAATACGAGAGCGAGAGGGACGGTCCAATACGAACTTCGAATTTCGGGCTATACTCCGTTTATGGTTTGAATTAATGGTCAAATTGTAACACACGTTTTTCGGTGTATTGAACACAAATCGACTAAATATACCTACATGTATATTTATTAGCAGTATTTATTACGTTTGTAGGTATTAATCTGTCATCTCCCAGGATAACAGGATCAAAGGAATTCGGGCACAAATTTGTGCCTCTGGGAGAGGACAGGTTAAAGGAGTTAACACAATTTTAAATATTTTCGTTGTTTCATTTAAAAACATGTGCACAAATGTTAAAATAAATGGAGTATAGTATAGGCCCTCTAAGCTGATTATTAGATTAGATAGGTATTCAAAGCAACAGACCAGGTTGTGTTCGTGGGCTAATGCTTTGAGTATAGGTAGTAAAAGTTACTATTAAAGCGTCGATGTCCATTATGGTTATTGTACATTTATATTTCTTAATACTTCAGTTAAGTTCTTCTGGAACCTATTGGCACGCAGGGTAAAATTTTGTGCCACCCGATTTCTTCATCTCTACTATCCCTACTAATAATATTATAAATGCGAAAGTAACACTTATACTGTGCTTATACTCCAGTTATTTTAACATTTGAAACTTAACGGTAAAATTTGTATATGTTTTTAAATAAAACAACTAAACTATTTAAAATTGTGTTAACTTCTGTAATAAAAACATAATAAATACCGCCAATAACTGTATATGTAGGTATTTTTAGTCCATGTGTTCGAAATACCGAGAAACGTGTGCTACATTTTGACCGTTAATTCAAACCTTAAATTAAACGGAGTATAGTATGGGCGTGACAAAACTGACTCATAAAATTTTGTATGATGGATTCATTTTTTTAAACGATCGGAATCGATTGTGCTCTTGATTCTGAGTAGGAAAAACCATATTTTGCCAAAAATTAAAAAAAAGAAAGGGTACACTTTTTTGAAAACGCTCAAACACGAAACTACAAATACTTAGCAAACAATATATTACCAGCTAGATCCCGGAAAAAATGTGCATCTATATATATATGATCTCACGAGGGTAATAAAAAGTAGTGTATCACTCGGTGGGAAAAATATCTACTTTTCTACTAATAGAATCATTCGGTCTGCTCTGGATTCCAATAGCGCCCTCGTCGTTAATATCGGGTACCACGTAGTGAGGTTTACAACGGTTAGGGAGTGGACATAGAAAGTGAGGTAACGTTTCGTAATCAGAATCACATTTTTAATGCTTGGAAAATGCCTACAGAAGGCTATCTCTAAGGTTCCATAGAGCTGAGGGGTTTAAAAGCCTCTACTGGAAGTTTTGTGCTGCCATCTATAGTTTCTGTATGTTCCTACATGCTGTTCTGCATGTGTAATTGGTTCTGTGCACGACATCAGCGCCACCTAGCGTCCGCAACTTTTTTGGCTCTGATATTAATTTATAATACAAAATTACTTTGATACCGTGATTTGGGTGGAAAAAAGGTTGTGAATTCATTTTTTGTCATTAAAATTAAATGAGGTACTTAAGTAAAATTTATTCAAAAAATGTGTTTTATTTTCGTTATGGCAAGGTTTGTTTACTTCATGTTTTATTGTACTTTTACTGTAAAACGAAAAGATAAAGCTATCTTATTGGTTTCTTTGAATAATATTAAAATTATATAATTGTTCTTATATCGCTAGTAATAAATTACATATCGTTTTCAGATAAAAATGAGTATCTTTTTGAAGACCGGTTTTGTGAGTTATCACTCAATATAAAATTTCAACCACAAACTGTTTCATAAGGAAAATTGTTGCTGGACATGTCCGAGATGTAGAGGAATTAAGAACAAAACAGGGACAGTGCTCAATAATTCAAGCTCGTATCATACATAACACAAACATCTATTACTAAAATTAGGTAGTTAAAGGCTATTGCTATATAAAAATTGCTTTGTTAATGACAGATTCATATGAGTATGACAGATAACAGGGCCTAGATTATTTATTCTTTTGGCCACTATGAACGCTGCGATAGATTTCATTACCCCCACCTAGTACTTCGTACCCTCCCAATTTCTGGCATTGGCACAACTTTCTTCGTAACTGTCAAATTTTTAGCGTACGTAGCGTGTAATCTCTGTTACGCCATCTCTTGCCGAGTAGCTGAATTACCAAACCCCACCTGCATTCTTTGACTCTTCCGTCAAAGTAAATTCTTGGAAATAAGTTATAACGCTATCTTTTGTCAAGTAGCATAATAATTATCTCAATAATAATGAGGCTGTCTTGAGAGGCGATGTATCGCCAGATGGCGTTAGTATCGTGAGGTCCGTTTGACGTTATGGTTGCGTGCTCATTTATTTGAAACACGATAGTAGCGCTAGTTATACGTAGATTATTTTTAAGATATAAAAAAAGACATTTATTGCCACATAATACAATGGACATAACAAAAGACAAAAATAAAAACAACAGACACGTTACAAATATGTGGCAATAGGCTCAAGCTCAGCATATGATATGTAGTTTAGTTATAACCTGTGGTGTTTACTTCAATTGTAGTATCTTTTTTCTAGCTACATCTCCAAAGCGAACAAATCTCGTATACCTACACACTATGTAATTACCCCAGTCACCTAACATCTTCGCTCTAAGTAAAATCAACATTAATTCAAATAAGCATTTTTTTTTTCATTTAAAATTATGTCAGGTAATTTGCAAATATATTCTTCAATAATCCACCAAAATTTATCACCGCGACAGTAAAATTTTATAAAAAATAATCTTTAATAATTCTGTAAAAATTAGGCGAAATTGCTAGCCTATTTACTTCATAATTTACTAGTTTTATTTATGTTCTTTGTAACACATGAAAAATCCATTTTTTATAAAGGAACTTAAAAAAGGCTTCATATTTTCAAAAGTAAAAATTAAATATTAATTACATAAAAAGTAAGTATAGTTAAGGTTTAGGTATGTCTTTTTAAAGTGCTCTGAGACTTTTTGTACTTATTTTTGCTGCTAATGTTAGGTACATCGGTTTAACAAAATACGTAATTTCCAATCATATTAATAGTTATATAATTATTTAAAATCCAATTTCTTGATAGTATGTGACTTAAAAAATCTCATTTTATTTTTTCCTAATAGAAATTAGACGTATTACGAAATAATCACGTGTTTTTTTTCTAATTTCCTGTTAGATATATTGGTGGATTCAGCTTACGTGTCTAAAAACTGAATTATTCAAACATAATAAAAAAAAAAACAAAAATCACCTATTTTAGGGTAAGTACAATTTTTTTTACCATCTTCCAGAACCAAATTTTGGTGGATTGGAAAATATATTTTCTTTAGTTCTTAAAATTACACATAAAAGCCGTATACCAAAAATTAGCCTTACATCGAATTATTTCCAAATACTTAAACTGTAGAATGACCAGGCTAAATTGTTTTCTCGGAAACTGCTCTGATGATTTAGATCAGGGTTTCTTAAACCTTTTGCAGTCACGGACCACTTTCACAATTTAAACAATTCCAAAGACCCCTGTCAAAAAATATTTTTGGAAATTTCCTAATAAATATGTTTACAAACTGACCTCTTGCTGATACACAGGCTGCGGACCCCTAAGGGGTCTATGGACCCTACTTTAATCGGGAATTCTCATGTAGGCTGGTAAAATATAACATTTAAACGCAAAACGTGACGTAATGCTGCATTTTCGGGTATTTTATGTGGAATCCTAAAGACCACCCTTGAAACTTCATTTTGCAATAAAAAAAATCTGTTTTTATCTACCAATACGCAGTGCTTAAAAAAATTCTGCCAAAAAATGTCATCATCCATCCCAGCTTATATACGTCCCACTGCTGGGCACAGGCCTCCTCTCAGAACAAGAGGGCTTGGGCCATAGTTCCCACGCGTGCCCAGTGCGGATTGGGAACTTCACACGCACCATTGAATTGCTTCGCAGGTTTGTGCAGGTTTCCTCACGATGTTTTCCTTTACCGCAAAGCTCATGGTAAATTTCAAATGTAATTCCGCACACGAATTTCAAAAAAACTCAGAGGTGCGAGCCGGGGATTGAACCCACGACCCTCTGCTTGAGAGGCGATAGGTTAAACCACTAGGCCACCACGGCTAAAAAATGTAACCGACGGCAAAATACTATTTTTTTATTATTATCTATCCTGGATTGATGTCCCATTGCTGGGCAAAGACCTCCCCCATGTTCCTCCCAATCCAAAGCAGCCTGAGGCCAGTCGTCGAGAAATACACCCGGGTCGTCAGGTCATCTCCGTTTGGGCCTACCCCGCCGTCGCCATCTGTCCTGTGGCACCCACTCAGTAGCATTTTTAGCCCACTGCAATGGATGCATTCCGCTGACGTGGCCGGCCCAGTCCCACTTCAAAGTCAAAGTCAAGTCAGCCTTCGCATCTTCTAAAGAGATGTCTGGCGGACCCTAAACTAGGGTGAGCCTGCATCTTGGGTCCTGGAGTGCATTTCGATTCATGAGTAATGTATGTGTATGTTCACCGATTGCTCAGTAAATTGTTGACCGATTTTCAAAATTTATTTGAAAGAGTAATCTTCTGAGGTGGTTCCATTGTCACCAAGTCAAGATCTGATGGTGGAATCCTAGAGAAATCGAGGGCAACCCTCAAAGGGTTTCAGGTGGTAGCAGACGAGTTCTCGAATGGAGACCACGGACGGGAAAACGTAGTGTAGGGCGTGCTGAGGCACGGTGGACGGACGTCCTTAACAGGGTCGCTGGCGGCGGATGGATCCGAGGGGCTGAAGACAGTGTTGTGGCGCGCCATGGAAGAGGCCTATGGCCAGCAGTGGACTGCTGTAGACTGATAATGATGTACTTTCCAAATTATTTTTACGATTAAAGTAAACAAAAGCAAGCACCTCAATAAAAAAAAAACCGGCCAAGAGCGTGTCGGACACGCCCGAAATTGGGTTCCGTAGCCAATATTTTTCTAAGGATTTCGTATTTTGTACGGAATATTCCAAGTTTAGGTATATTTTATTTCTTAGGCTGCTATTTACTCTTAAACTACTAATAATTCTCAAGCAAACTTAACCGTTATAGTTTTCCTTGTAAGTTTGATATACTTACTACCATCCTGTCGGCATACTTTACATATATACGAGTATTCGTACAAAATTACAGCTTTCTAGCATTGACATATAGCCCCTGAGCAAAGCCGCGGACGGACAGACAGACGCAGACATGGCGAAACTATAGGGTTCCGTTTTTGCCATTTTGGCTACGGAACCCTAAAAAGAAACTGATTTTCGCGACAAGACTTTTATTCTTCTACGGAGAAGCCGGAAGTAAGGAAGAAGAGGTAGTAAGGTGCACAGGATTTAAGTTGTCTTGAAATTGTATGTAGGTAGGACAACTACTGTCCTACCTACATACAATCTGCGCAAGCACTATCTTGCCCATTCCTTGACCATTCGAAGAAAGAAGTGAGCAGCTGATTTGCCGCCCAAGCCCCGCCCAGCTGCGGCCCCGCCCACCGCGGCTGGGCGGAGCGGCAGTCGGGTCGCGACCGTGGTATAGTGAGCACGTGTGAAGAACTGTTCTAAGGTAGGTGGTATCTCGTACGATCGAAGACTTTTGAAAATAGAATGTGAATTTTATATGTAAGAACATCGAGTTATAAAGACTTACATAAAATATCATAAATTCGATAGTGACTAGGGTAGTGATTTTTTAAAGGGCTTCGTTTTTTTTTGTGTTTGATTGTGTTTTCTAATTTTTCTTAAGAAGGTTCTTACAAAAATACAGTTAAAACGAAAAGGGATTAAATGGACTTATGTTGGAGTCCAATTTGACAAATAAAAATATTTAACTTAGGTACTTTTGCTAAATCTATAAATATAAACACTTCGGCTACGGACTTTAAAAAAGCGTCATAAATTAAAACCTTTTAAATAGTTTTGCCACGTACGTATATTATTTTAATTCTTGATTTTTTTAAGCAATAAGTGTTAGGGCACTGTGTCTTGAAGAAAGTAATTTCATTGGACCTGTTGAATGTTCCCGGACTAAACACACATCCAAAATAACGCGTTATATTATACTTAAAACTTTTTAATATTCCGATTTTTGCTATCTAACTGTGCGCTGTATCTTAGAGCTGTAGTTTTAGTAATACTTTCGATTGATATTTAACACGGATGTCAAAAAGCCCAGTAAACAAAACACCTGCGACAAATTTAATATACTATAAGTATACTTATGTATCTGACTCAATCCCGTATGAATATCGATATACTTAAAAGTAATCTATAAGCTATTCTAGATGTCAAGCTCTCTACATACCTACCAAATTTCATCCAAATTCTTCTAAAAACGTGAAGGTGTAACAAAATAAACAAAAAATTTCGAAGGAATTTTCAAAAATTACATCTTGGTCTTCATTGGCGTTGCATTAAAAACGACCGCGCCAAATTGTAATTTCGAGAGTTTATCCCGATCGCCTTGAAATATCGGGACAAAAAGTGTCTGCGTAGGTACGTATATGTATATGTTATTGTTATTTCAAACGTCGTGTTAGTTACACGATTTATAACTCAAGAACGGTTGGACCAATTTGTATGATTTTTGTGTTTTTGGATTTGTTTTAAAAACAATGGAAAATTGACGAAAAATAAAATGAAAGAAAAAACATTTTCCCATACAAAATGTTCATGGGTTTCGTAACTGTCTGTTATAGTACTTAATAATGTAATCCCCACACACTTACAATAAGTTACTTATTTTATATTTGCTTAGAAAAATATTCAAATAGGTATAATAATTAATATTATGGCAAAACAACGTTGGTTGATGGTTTGAAAACGCAACTGGACCCGCTGCATGGCGCTGTTGTTGGTATGTTATCATAATTTTATTGTAGTGTTTTTTCGGGCAGGACAACGTCTGCCGGGTCCGCTAGTTAATAATAAAAAACATCTTTAAAAACTTTTAAATTAAATCTGAATCCGTCCAGCCGTTTTAGCCTGAAGGAGTATCAACATACTCACAAACATTCGTGAGTATTTGTAATGCGCATTTATCATAATTACTAGGTTGCCAGTATCAGCCAACACAAGGAACCGTTAATTTTTAAAAGGCTCCTATAGTACCCACTTTTATAAATCCCGGTAAGGATGGAGACAGTAACGACTCTAAAAGAGTTGAGTAGATAATAGTATAGAGTTATAGAGCGCTGTGGTTGCTCGCTCAAAGCGCCGTGAAAAAGGGAGGGAAATGCACAATTAAATTATTAAGCGGCAGCTGCGGAAGCTTGAAACGCAGACGAGAATTTAACGTCGCTTTCTGAGTCAGGTGTGAAGATGTGGTGAATCGGATTAAAAGAAGGTATTCATTTAAAGAGGAATTAAGTAGAGTTTTAATTCCATTGTTCTGGCTAATCTTGTCGGTAAGCAGAAATGTAGTAACTATATGTTCTGATAAAACATGGAAGGTATGTTTTAAAGGCGGGGAATGTAGAAGATTGGGTCTGCTTCATTATTTAAGTATTTTCATTAAATAAGGTGAGCATAGTAGTGACGACGTGGGGTGGGGTTTAGTTGTCTACGGATACAGTAACTTGCAGTTAAATAACATGTACATTCACCAGCACCAATATCTGAGACAACAAGCGTGTATAAATATCTGATGCGACTCTATTTCTAGGGCCGGAAGGACGTGTCAGATATTTTTGCACGCTCCGCTGTGGCAGATATTAATGCTGGTGACTGTACACTCGAAAAAACTGAATTGTGACCCACTGTGGAACCTTTACGTAGAAAAAGTCATAGTGACATCGCATTGCTTGACAAGGGAATTCATTATAACACTTTCTACGGTGGGTAAGGATACAAATGGTTCGACTGTACTTTCTCTGTAAGCCGTGGTGTCACTCAAGTTTCACTGTGAGTGATACTTTTAGATTTATTCCACAATGAGTGATTCTCACGGTAGTTTCGTATTCAAAGTATCACTAAAGCATTGCCATTTTCAAAATTTGTTTTCTAAAGCATTTCCTCCTATAATAACTTCATTGCGCAAAAAATTAAAAGTTAATTCGACAACATCACTGCTCAGCAATTCAATTTGCTGTTTGAAAAGAGCCTTTATCACTTCATATTTTGTGTCCGTCACCGACGGCTCTGCATCTCATAAATTTAAAATTTCCTCGCTGCAGGACTTTTCTTTTGTTTCAGTTTTTTTCGTTCATTTTCTTTGCTAGCTTGTTCATTTGCTCGTGCTCGTGCTTCACTTTTAAGCACCTTTTAAGAGCAAAAAAGTGGATGTCCATAATAATATGTTTAAAGTCTTTTGTCTATGATATATTTCTATAAAACTCGAAAAAGATAACCCTGCTTAAGCCGATGGCCTAATGAAAGTCATATCATTTAGATATTAAATCATCTGGATAGGTACCGTTTTTGTGTAAATTCCAGATGAAAGCTTTGTCTCCGGCTTGTTATGCTACCGCCTTTACCAGCGCGTGAACAATTAGATTAGGCATTAGAATTGATATCCTGGAATTTGACTAAACCGAACCGTTGTACTAAATAACACACACTGTACTAATTCATATTAAATGAAATATGATATGATTCCATAGTAATTCCCAAAAAATATAACGCGGACATCATTTACATGCCTCCAGCTAGGCTAGTGGTTAAGATTTCAGGATTTTAGGTAAGTAGGTATTAATTCTGATCATGTGGCAATATCGACATCTAAAGTAGCCTATCTATGTGACAATTTTCTGGACCTGCATATTAAATTTCATAAAAATCTGTTCAGCCATTTTAGCGTGAAAGAGATACACACATATATACCACAACTCATAAGGTAAACATTCGAGTGCTCGTCACACTAATACCCAACAGATGACACCCTCCTGTCACCTCTATTGCTAATGAGGGTTTTCACAGAAGCGAAATATCGCTAGATCTCTAATTTCAGTAAACTACGGAGAAATTGGAACACTTTCCTTAATTTCTATGAAACAGAAGTACATAGATCGAACAATTTTTTGATATTTTATAGATTTTGAGTGTTGAAAGGTAATGTAATCTTAAACATTGCTAAATATTCATGCATTTTTGTGTATGACCAAAATTAGGATGTGGATTGACATCATCCCATGGCCTTATTAGAGTTTAACTGTGCGGGAGCTATTCTTCCCATGGCCCGGTAAATTGTCTTGTCGTGTCATAAAAACTCGCGTAAGTAATAAAACTGTTTTTGTGTTCAACCTAGAGCGAATTCATGTACCTAGCTGTAAAATATCCTTTTAAAGACTTTCCCTGAAGAATAAGATGTGGGAGGAATATATCCCTTCGCCTGATCAAGAATATAATAAGACAAAATCGAGTATGACAGTTAATTAACAGGCGATGGGATAACCGTAACCCACATTTTTATTTCTGGTTTAAAGGAACATCTCCGACTTTCGTAAATACATTTTTTACAAGGCGTTAAATACGGTTGTAACAGTATATAAAGTACGTATGAAGACACGCTAGTTCTAAGGGGCCTGGTAAAGGGTTAAATAACTCATTGAGCCAATCGCAAGCAAACGTCAAACGGACCTCACGACACTAACGCCATCTAGCGATATTTCGCCTCTGTGAAAACCCTCATTACATAAAATTAAAGAAGGTAACTATTAAGACAATAACGAGCACTCGTACGTGTACCTACTTTATTAAGTACTATTACATTACTTACTTACAATTTTAGTAAGTTATCTTTATAAAAAAGGAAATGCGAATTACAGTGCTGTTTCATTAACACGACACGGTAGAAAATTTCACTCATCAAAGTCAGACAGTCCCTTCAAATTTCAACATTATTTCTACAACAATGACGAAAATTAGGCAGCGTTATGCAAATTAAACCAAAATGCTAATTTCCGTGCGAAACTTTTTAATCTCACGTGACAGACTTGTCAGTGGTGGCGGATGATTGAGGGGCTCATTTGTGTTTTTATTACTTTTTAATTTTTCCCATTTTCTAGAGTGGCTGGCCGGAAAGTCCCGTCGGGCTTTTGAAGTGTTGGCTCTTAAAATAGGGTTCCTTATTATATGTTTTTGAAGTAATGCAATTAGACTAGATTCCTAAAAATATAATTAGTCAAATAAAAAAACGGTCGGTTAAATAAATAGTTATTTGTGCAACAAGAGAGCAAAGTTGTTTTTTGTTGCGAGTGTTGATTTTCAATCCCGAGTAAGCGAAGGATTCTATAATTGAATCACGAGCGTTAGCGAGTGATTCTAGGTTAGAATCCTGAGATCAGCAAGGGATTGAAATACACGAGATGCAAAAAAACTTTGGTCTCGTGTGACACATACAATTTTTCACCTCAGCAGCGAGAACATAATTTAAATGTAACATAAGAATAAAACCACATATACCTGTTTACAAAATAAAACACATTTTTTTAAAATAGAATCCGATTATTATCAAATATATTAATTACATTTAAAACCATAAAAAGAGTCCAGTAGCTACAATACAAATCGCATACTCATAACATGCAATCTTAACTTCTTGTACTAATGTCACACTTATTTTTTAATACTGCAAAAGCCTCATCTCGGGGTAATTGAAAAGGTTGAACAATTAAACCTTTAAATATGATTTTTATTAAGATTTCTATTACATAAACATAAATAGATTTGTTAAAAAATCATTCAATTTAACAAATAATAATTATACTGTAGAGGCAGTATACGGAATTCTTTTATAAAAAAAAAAACAAGAGAAGCGGCTTTCGTGCAACGAGGTTGCATACTTTATTAAAAGATCAGGAAAATTTACATTTTGGAAATATTTCGATATATTTTTTTTAATACCAAAAATTTAATTTAAGTTTGTAATCGACAAATTTAAATCCTATCTCTTGCTTTTTTCGAGTTGAAGTGAAATGACAGATCAAAGTAAAGTTCAAATATTTGGAATTCAGTGAGTAGACCCAACACTGTACTCAGCATTTAAAAAAATAATTAAAAAGTTACTTTGTCTCACGGAGTGAGCAAAATGCGATTTTGCTCACTGATTTCTCATAGCAAAACCTGCCTGTTTGAGGTGCTGAGGTGAAAAAAATATATATCGTTTTCAGGGTCCGTAGTCCACTAGAAACCCTTATACTCGTAGTTTCGCCATGTCTGTCTGTCTGTCCGTGGCTGAGTTTAGAGACGTTAGTCCTAGAAAGCTGTAATTTGGCATGAATATATCTACATATCAGTCACACCGACAAAGTGGTAGAATAAAAAACGAAAAAACTTTTTTTAGTGTACCTCCCATAGGCGTAGAGGGGGTTATTTTTTTTTCTCTACTAACCCTATACTGGGGTATCGTTGGATACGTATTTTAAAGCCATTAGGGAGTTTCTAAGACGATTTTTATATTCAGTGATCTGTTTGCGAAATATTCAACTTGAAAGTGCAAATTTTCATGAAAATCGAGCGTCCCCGCCCCCTCCCTTTAAAATCTAAACTGTTGGGTGGAAAAGTTTTAAAAATTTGACGCGCTTCATTTTTGTCATTTTTTGTTAGATTGACAAAAGAAAATGTACTGTTGGATATAGGCCATTCCCGTAGACCTCCAGTTGTTTCAGTTGGAAGCGTGAGCCCAATCTTTATTGGTCGAACCTACACTGCGCTCGCCGATCCACGGCCTCCGTTCGAGAACTTCTCAGCCCCAACGACCATCTGTTCTCCGTGGTATATGGCCTGCCCATTGCCACTTCAAAGCTAATCCACTTGGCCATGTCGGTAACCCTCGTTCTTCTACGTATCTCCTCATTTTTGGTTTGATCCAGTCGTCTTTATTTAAATACGTTGCGTGTAGAGGGTATAGTTGTTCAGTGTGCAGATATTACAACCACGCCACGCACACTTATGTACATACACGCGAAGTTTGAATGATTACAAAATAATTCCCATCGTCATAATGTTTCGTAACCAAATTGAATTATGTTTCAACACTATCTGAATGAATGAAGCGGATGAAGCTAGCATAGATAAAGTTACGGGTGATTGACAGGAGGGCTGCACCATGCACCCTTGTGCACTCATTATTGCGTGTGCGATTGCATACGACTCCAGACAATATAACAATACAATATACAATACATATTTATACGTATGGTTTCTAGTCAGATAAGAGTATTAAGTGTATCATACGATGAAAATTTTAAGGCGATGTGTATTTTTTTAAATCACTTTGTTCGCCTTCTGTTTGTCTGCTTTCAATACCGATTTTCTCTGGCTGGACCGTGTGTAGGTGTTAAATTGAAAACAGTGATACCTATTCCAGTTTGCAACCCCATGGAGCTGTGTCTGTGTATAAGTGTATTTTCGTGCATGAACGGTGGAAATCAAAGCCTAAAAAAGCGCTTAAACGACACATTTTGAAGATTTCCTTATTGGCTTGAATGAGTAATATGGTACATATTTGAGTAACTTAATAATAATAATAATGTCATATTGAGAAAACAAGTTGTTACTAAACGGCAGTTAATTTTGTTTAACTGGCCCTATCGGTTACTATGCTCATTCGATATTTCTCACGATATATTTGTTGTGTTACGCCAATCTACCCTCATGTGTTTTTGTGTACTTTTAGTTTTATATACTTTGTTTTTAACGTACAATATAGTTAAAGTATCCCTCCCTTTTTGTTTATTTATATTAAGCTTAAAAATGTATTTCTCTGTAAGCGATTTTGTAAAAATCTTTTGAGAAATAAATATCTTAAACCATAATTAAACCATATAAACCATAAAGGGTACTTTTTATAATGTCTATAACATAATATTTGGCGATGGTTTAGAAAAATGATCGATAATTCCGACAAAATATGAACTAGCTTTTTTCTTACTTTTAAATTGTCACCTATCCACCAGTCATCATCATAGTGATTATTCATTTTTATTTTATTGGTTTTTTTTTTATTACAGTCAGTATGAACAAAACCTGAGCCTTTAGTAAATTACGTTTACAAATAAATCTCACGAAGCTACGGGAACGAAGCTCTTTTTATTATCAGGACTTACTTCTATTTGGTCACTCTAATTTTAAACTTTCGACAAAAAAATATCTGGCTGGAAGGCTCAGTATTTATGGCAAAAAAAAAAATAAAAAAAAAACTAGGAGTGATTTCCAGTTGACATATCGGGCGAAAATGGCTCGCGGCGCGGCATTTGTCACCGACGCCGGCGGAACGAATGCGCTCGTTACGCCCGTTACGCCTTTACGCCGCAAATTACGCCGCCGTGACATTTCTCCCCCTATGAAACAATAAGCATAGGTGATCGTCTAAGACAGGGCTGACTCCAGGGGTCAATTGAAAATAATAAGGTTGGAGAACCAAAAGGTTCTATTAAATATTTATAATAGTACAGTCGAACAAATTGAATCATGACTCAGGGTGAAACCTTTTAATAATCAATTTCACTATGTTTTCCACGACAAAAGTATGAGATGTCAACATGCATGACACTGTACATAAGTAAAGTGAATGATTGATATGTTATTTGCTGTGGTTGAAACACGCTGAGAGTATTAGGCAGCCTTGAGGCCACGCTCGCAATCGCATTCATATACCTACCGTTTGACAGAAAGAAGCTTGAAATAAGCCATCGGTAAGCGATTGTGATTCAGAATGCGTTTGATAGATATAGTCGCTGCTGCCCTCTCTCACATCAGCAGTGCCCTTAGTGTAAGTTTTCGGTTACAAAATACGTCTCGATCGTGTTCGCGTTAAAATCTCAATTTGTATGGAAACACGAACATCGCAAACGTTCCGCTAGAGGCGCTGTTCGTGTTTCCATATAAATTGAGATTTTAACGCGAACTCGATTGAGACGTATTTTGTAACCGAAAATTTATACTAAGGGTACAGGGCTACTACAAAACTCGAAGTTCGTGTCGTGCGGTCCCTCTCGCTCTCGTATTAAATAGTATAAGTGTCAGAGGGACCGCACGACACGAACATCGAGTTTCGAGTTTCGTAGTAGCCCTGCAGGTTCCTTAGTCGTGTTTTACGACACCCACGGATTTGGGGCCGTCCTTTTCTAAAACCAGGCAGCGCACGGATCGAACCAATAACATTTGCAGAAACGGCAATTGCGAAAAAAAAACACCGTAACAAAGTTGAATATTGAACCAAGCAACTTATTTCTTAATTTGCGAATAATTAGAATATAATAAATCACCACACTATTATCGCGTACATTTACAATTTGCGAATACTTTGTGGAACCCTCTTCTTATATTTAACTAATTACGAAACATTGATAAAGGGCCACAGACAAATAAAAATGTAGTTGTTTGATAATCTGTGGTAATACGATACGGTGCAACGTGCAACTGATGCACCCCCAAATGTGGTGCACAGAGGCGTGGAGCGAACATATTATTTAGGAGGAGAGCGAGAAGCATGACTTAGGCAACGTTTGCGATAATCAGACAGTCCCTGCTATGCCCAGTTTTACCCATCCATTCCTGTGGGTGCAGTATATAATTCAAATTAATTTATTTATCAGATAACATAATTGATCCAGATTAGTTAGTACTGTTAAATAATAATAATAATTTACCGCCTAGCAGTCATGACAGCCTTATAGTGCCTCATAATAGGGTGTCGTACCTGGCCGCCACAGCGCTCAGGATGGGGTTGGGCTGGCCCGCGGCCTGCAGAGTAGAGAGATGAGGTTGGGTTTAAGGTAAACGTCCACTTGTCGGTATCGTTCGCATCGGACGCATCGCACGCAACGGATCGTAGTATTCTTTGTATAGAAACTCATATAAGTGCGTCCACCTGTCCGCATCGTAAGCATCGCACATTTCTATACAAAGCAACAAATCCGATACGTCCGAAGCGTACGTGGACGCCTACCTTTATACCCAACTTCAGCTCTCTGCTCTGCAGGGTGCGTGATCAAAGTGACATTATAATGTGAAAGTGAGCCGCAGCCAAATATGAACTCCGGACTTAAGCTCTACGGTGTGGAAGGCAAGAGATAATCACTGCACTATTGAAATCGCTTTTATATATACTTTCTGGAAAATTCCACGAAAACAAATCAGCTTTTTGCACTAAAATATAGACCAATGAAGTCTGAAGTCCGCATTCTAAGACAGTTCCATAACGGCGTAACAACATTGTATGTCAAACATTCGTAGACGTGTAACCCTCTACTTCACAGTCGGCTAAAAATCTGTCGTCCTTGAGTTTAAACAATGGAATTATGATCCATATTCCATATCAAGGGTTGTCGTTTAGAGGGGGCCGGGGTTCCATCACTCCCCATTCGTAATAAGAGGTTACGAACTCATGTCGTTAGGGGTTGCGGTCACCCTATACGCTTTTTACCGTGGTTTAGAGTTCCTTGGCCAAATGCCACGTTCACAGTTCACAGCAAGGACAAGGAACATTCATGTTGATGAAATGAGGTAGGTAAGCAAAGCAGAAAGCAGAATACACGGTGTAAAAAAACCTGTAAAGCGGAAAGGTCCCTTTTCAAAATCAATGTTTAAAAACCATAGTACCTATCACTGTATCACTTTATCGCCAAAAAAAGAAATTTCATTAAATTTTTATTAGTACGGTTAGTATTTCAGTAAAATTAAAAAGTAAACTACGCAGATTGTTTACCGTGGCCGTCTCAAAATATAGGTACACTTCATTTTGAAAAATCATAAAAAAAACCAGAAACGGTCCTAATGATAGTTGTTAGTAGTTGTTAGTGAACTCACACAATACGCATTTTACAAAAAAAAAATTTCGGGGTGGCTAGCCTGAAGATATTAAAAACAAAAAAACCGGCCTAGAGCGTGTCGGACACTCCCAAAATAGGGTTCCGTAGCCATTACGAAAATATTAAGTAATATTTTTCTAAGGATTTCGTACTGAACTAACGATGAACAAACGACCATCTCTTTCTGGTGAAAACGACGATGAACGACGGCTGCGTTTCCACCATTGATGTGTGAGGATGTGTTTGTTATAATCATGAATCAATATTACGCTTCATTTATCAGTCCTCGCTTAGCGCAGCTCTAGCGGAAACCGCTCGGCGGAGCGAGGGCAGGTAATGACTTTTCTTTCACACAGGCGAAATATCGCTAGATGGCGTTAGTATCGTGAGGTCCGTTTAACGTTTGCTCGTGATTGGTTAAATAACTAAATGAGCCGGTCGCAAGCGAACGTCAAACGTCAAACAGACCACGATACTAACGCCATCTAGCGATATTTCACCTCTGTGAAAACCCTCATTGAAGAGTTTCTATTGATTCATGACAAACATTTTCTCGCAACACATCCTCCCACTTTCTGACGTAAGCGTAGTTTTAGGTGGGTGGAGCAGTGGCGGACAAAGAAGCATTCTATCTTTTTTTGGGTTTTCAATGTATTCTACACCTCGGTATAATCACAGTATAAGGTATATATTAAAAACATATTATAAAAATAATACGGAACCCCTAAAGCTATTCAAACGCCCGCTCGTTTGAGTCATAATTCTAGCATCGAACATGCACGTTCCCGTTCGCGCCAATCTAATTATCTCAGCCCTAGGTGTCGGCTGTTAAAAATTCAGACGCCTTGAGGGTTATTTAGGTATGGTATGTATTTTTTTTTATTATTAAACAGTAAATGTCGAACTTTTTCATTAAAATCCACGGATAACCAGTATTTATTTGCTATCCATCCATACTAATTTTATAAATGCGAAAGTGTGTTTGTGTGTTTGTCCGTCTTTCACGCCGTAACGGAGCGAAGGATCGACGTGATTTTTGGCATAGAGATATTTTATGGGCCCGAGAGTGACATAGGCTACTTTTTATCCCGGAAAAATGCACAGTTCCCGAGGGAACAGCGCGCGATAGCCGCGGGCAAAAGCTAGTCTATATCTATATTCCTATCTCTGTTAATTCTCCACGAGAAATAAATAAAAAATAAATTAATTAATCTCAAAGAAGTAGTTTTTTTGGCAAAATGTTATTGCTGCACTCCTTCCTTACTATAAATGTGATAGTACCTATCTCTTTGTCCGTTACTTCTTCATGCTTAAATCGCTGAATCGATTTCGAAATCGGTTCATCTGTGAAATCTGGTATGAAGAAGGACATAGAATAAATTTTATCTTAGGAAATTTCACTATTCCCGCGAGACAACGATAAACGAATTCTGCGCAGAGTCACGGGTAACAGCTAGTAACAAAAAAGTCGTACTTTTAATAACAAGTGCGTCTATAGGTTCATCTTCATCAGCACCATTATGAGCTTGTGCGTATAAAATTGCAGATCTCTATTGATTAATTCTATACTGCGATATAATATGACTATGACGTCAGCCAGAGCCTATTGTAGATGTACAATCTAAACACGGCAGTATGTCAGCGACACTGAAGTAGTTTTCTTTACACGTATACTTTCGACTTTTCGAGTAGCGTTTATACTTCTAGGCAAGCAACTAATAAAATTCAGGGTGTATCTGACCAGGCCTTAAAATAAGAGCCCCATGGTCAGCACGAGGGGGTGATACTGTTTCCCGGACGTACAATACCGACATGGAAATACCGCCGTGATATATAACGTTTCAAACTTTCGTGATTCTCACTCATAGTCAAAATACCATAACGGGACTTATCACGCTATTTTTACACGAGTAATATTTACTTCGATGTTTCGGCAAGGTTACAGTTGCCGTGATCACTAGTAGACTGAAGAAGTGTGGGGTGTGAAGTCTGCCTAGCAGCGCGAGTTCTACGAACTACCCGCACTTGATCACTAATAGTACCGGCACTCGTATCACGAACTACCCGCACTTGGTCACTTTTATTAGTCACCCTATCACACCGACACACAACATTAATATCACTATTCTATTAGTGATCAAGTGCGGGTAGTTCGTAGAACTCGCGCTGCTAGGCAGACTTGACACCCCACACTTCAGTCTACTCGTGACCACGGCAACGTTGCCGAAACGTCGAGGTAAATATTACTCGTGTAAAAATAGCGTGATAAGTCCCGTTATGGTATTTTGACTACCGCCGTGATATTTTGTAACACGCCCATAGAAACTCTTGTCAGTTTGACACCAGTTTCTATGGGCGTGTACACGAAATATCGGGTCGGTATTTCCATGTCGGTATTGTCCGTGCCGGTAAATAGTGTCACCCGCACGAGGCACCCTGTATACCTCTGAATTTAAATTTCTCCTGCCGCTGCTGGCACCGCACAATACAATAACACAATCAAAGCAAGAAGGAACCAGCAGAATATAAAACAGTAAAAGCAAAAACTTATGTTAAAAACAATTACGCAGCAATAAAGGCAACTTCCGATGCTGCGCGTTAATTAGCATCGGCTGCTGCCGCGGTTTCGGCTGTGATTGGGCAAGCTTGAACGCTTTCGGTATTGCCTTCGTTTTGACACAATCATAGGTTTCACTTTGAGAATGGAAAAGGTGGATTGATGACTAGCTTTTGCCCGCGACTTCATCTGCGCAGGCAGAGATATACCTAACTAGCTTTTGCCCGCGGCTCCGCCCGCGTGGTATTCGGTTATCTATCGCGCGCTGTTGCCTCGGGAACTGTGCATTTTTCCGGGATAAAAATAGCCTATATCACTCTCGGGCCCATAAACTATCTCTATGCCAAAAATCACGTTGATCCGTCGCTCCGTTACGGCGTGAAAGACGGATAAACACACAAACATACAAACACACTTTCGCATTTATAATATTAGTATGGACGGATTTATAGTCAACGGGAAATTCCAAAAATCCCTTGTTACTGCTCTGATCATAAGGGTAAATTTTTGCCAGGGTTAAATATCCGCCACAGCGAGCAAAAATATCGGAGACTTATCTACCGGCCATAGAAAATAGAGTCGTATCAGATATTATAAACGCTTTATGGTGTCAAAAATTTGTGCCGGTGACTGTAGGTACCAAGTCTTCTGTGGTATGTCAGTTAGTAAAAAAATCTTCTTTAGGTATGCCTAGCTACGGGAATTAATAATAAATTTCTGTCTCTGGGTCATATAATATCCTATCCTACTTAGAATTATACGTGGAACATGTAAGTCAGTGCAATTACATCTGACCAATTTTGATGAAATTTGGTATAACAATCCCGTAAGAAAAGTCCAGACCAAGTCGCGGGTAACAACTAAATAAATGTATTTCTCCCTATTTCTGTCTTTTTATCTATTCGAGTTAGTTAATTTCTAAACTGAGTCGATTCCGCATAATCAGCTTAAAACTAATTCCATACACTCCAAGTAGCACATTCAGTACATTCACATTGAAACAGATTCAACATTAAAACGCCATAACAATAACGACACGTAACAGGGCCCCGATCGCTAATTCCCCCTCGGATTAAATGTCTTTTCAAACAAATAAAACTGGGATTTGTGGTTAAAGCTTAAGACGGGGGCTTTTATTGTACCTGTGTTAAATTGCAATAAAATGTAATAATAGGATGGGTATGATTTGGACCGGAATGGCGGGGGCTGGCGCGAGCGGGCTATGGTGACAGTTGGGTGACAGTCAGGTATGGTGATGTGTTATAAATTATTATCTATTTCTTCCTAATTCCTAACGTGTTTTTCTGTGTATCGAATATATGTAAATAAATCTCTCTCTCTCTCTCTCTGTCAGTCATGTAGTGATTTACTATTTAGGGCTCCATAGCCAATGGCAAAAACGAACCTTTATAGATTTGTTCTGTCTGTCTGTCCTTCCGCGGCTTATCTTAGAGACTATTAATGCTAGAAAGCTGTAATTTTGCATGGATAGACACCATCCAATCCAATATTATCTTACATTTTACATCTGGTAGCACACTGATCGGTTGCGTTGCTCTGAGTTTGGATGAGCTGCATGAACACACATTTGTTGCATAGTTCATTGATGTATTAAGTAACGTTTAATTCAATAAATTACTAGTAACACAAGCTTGAGCACAAAAGCTCGTGCATCCTAATTTTGCCTCCAGGAAGAGTTTATGAAGCATAAGCATCCTAATTAGTAAACCGAAACAATATCGAAAAACAGCCCTCAAGCAACCGGATATGTCTCAATACCAGCGGCCATCTTGCGGATTAATGGCGTCGCTTCCGGTCGCGAAAGAATGGCGCCAATTAATCAGAGCTTGGTTAAGAAACATGGCGACGGGAGTCTTAGTCATATTTTAAATCGGAGTTTGTTTTCGTCTTTATTTTCACTAAACGTGATGGGTGCGGATGATTTTGAATAAGTAGAGAGAGAATAAATGTTTTAGAATCTAGATAAATTAGTTGGTGGGTGCTTCAAGCAAGTCAAGGTCAAAGTCAAAATATCTTTATTCAATTTAGGCTATAACAAGCACTTATGCATGTCAAAACGAGAGTTAAACCTTAATTTCGTTTCGTTTGTATTAGGTTTAGGTAGGTACTGTAGGGACTAGGCTGTATACCTCTGGCAGGTGGTAAAACCTAGGTAAAACTGACCATCTGGCAGGTTAGATTGACTTTAGGTATTATGTATAATGATAGTAACGTATTTTTATATTGTGTGGTTCTAGAATTAGATTTTAAAAGACGCTGATTGCTCCCAAAGTCCTGACGGCCTGAAGGGCTGGATCTATCTTTGTAAAGTATTATTATAACAGAAATAAAATAACATAGTTACTAAAGAAACATTATTTTTATTTAATTAAGTTTAAAGCCACGCGCGTAGATTCCATGTACCAAGCTCATACTTAGCTACAGTCCGCACAGTACAGTCCTTGTCGTACCTTGTAGTACCTTTTAGTACCTTGTAGCTTTCAGTCGTTACATGATTTCTTATGGCTTTTCAAACATGACGTTAAAGTGACAAGGTACAAAAGTGATCACTATTTAAAACTTTGTTAAACCACTTTTTAAAATAATGGAGTTTTTCCCCCTTTTTCATTCAAATTACGAGTAAATAGTATTAAATTGATAGTAAGCCATCCTAGATCCAAACTCGTGTCGACTGTCACTCTATAAACAACAAAAATTTTGCTTACTTTGCTTCTTAGAATCATCATCTCAGCCTATATACGTTCCACTGCGGGGCACAGGCCTCCTCTCAGAATGAGAGGGCTTGGGCCGTAGTTCCCACGCGGGCCCAATGTGGATTGGGAACTTCACACGCACCATTGAATTGCTTCGCAGGTTTGTGCAGATTTCCTCAAGACGTTTTCCTTCACCGTAAAGCTCGTGGTAAATTTCAAATGTAAAAGCCGTGGTGGCCTAGTGGTTTGACCTATCGTTTCTGAAACAGAGGATCGTGGGTTCAAGCCCCGGCTCGCACCTCTGAGTTTTTCGAAATTCATGTGCGAAATTAATTGCTTCTTCGAATAAATAATAAAAATATACGGGTTCCATTTTTCCTTTTGAGGTACAAAAACCCTAAAAAAACACTAAATATTTTTAATAGTCGCTGTTACTAGCTTTTGCCCGCGGCTTCGCCCGCGTGGAATTCGGTTATCGCGCGCTGTTCCCTCGGGAACTGTGCATTTTTCCGGGATAAAAAGTAGCCTATGTCACTCTCATAAACTAACTCTATGCCAAAAATCACATCGATCCGTCGCTCCGTTTCGACGTGAAAGACGGACAAACATACAAACACACACACTTTCACATTTATAATATTAGTATAATATGGATTTGCTCCTGTTAAAGTCCTACTTCTCTGATTTGTCTTTTTTAAGAACGGGTACGCCTTTTCTAGTCCTCTATACGAGTATTCGGGCCATTCTACTTTCAAACCATACCATAGCCATTAAGCTTTTGTGAAATATAAGGCATACCTGGTGATTTTTTTCAAGTGTAAATAACTTAAATAAAAACTGAAATAACTAAATATAATCTTTCAAAGCAAGAAAACATACAATTTAAAGAAATTTTGTGGAAAAAAATGGTAGCTTAGCGGTAAATACACCAATTTCCATACAAATGGCGGGGACATGCATGTCCACTGCGTTACCTACTTTATAGATAATAATGATTACTTTTATATGTAGTGATAATTTTAAATGTAAGCTTAATTATGTGCCTATTTAAATGACTAATGATAAAACCAAGCACTTTACCGTTTTTGTAAAAAAATATATTTGAAGAGCACATTACAAAAAATTACTGGTCAAAGAAAAGTAGAATGGCCCATTCCGCTTTTCAAAGTATCCTGATTTCCATGGAGACTTTCCGACCACCCGCTATGTAATGGATTCCATTGTAATACGACAATTATTACGGGATTGGATCTTTGTTTGGCAGCATTTTTATTAGGGATCTCTATTTTAATCCCTTAGAGATTTTTGGCTTTTGTGAATTTGTAGGCTTCTTTACAAAGGGGTTTTATGGTAATATTGATGTCCGCGAGTGCTTGTCTACTGGCTACTACATATTTTCTTTCACGGTTTCTATTTTAAACAGGAATATAAAGAAAAGATCAATCATTTATATACTCAAAATTTATGAAGTAAACTCTTATGTGTTCTTTATATATCAATTTGATGTTAAATATGTATGTATCTAACGGTAGTCGAATTAAACTAATAGAATCAAAGAAAACATATTAAGTAGATATTTACCTGCTGAGTAACTTTTTATTTAGCAAGTTAACTTGAAATCTTTATTTAAAAAGCGAAAAACCATCGAATGACCATATTTAGAGGTATTTTTCATGACAAGAATTGTATTTTTATATAATTCAAAGGAAATCTTTACTAAAATATGAAGCTTTGCTACTAAATTCTAATTTAACAAAACTCACAAAGCGTCTCGCGGATTCGACTCAGTAAAATAAATAGCAATATGGCAATATGATGTCTTACCTTCGGTGCGGAACCTCCTATATTATTAAAACCAGAGATTTATGCGCCCAACTTTTTAATATTTATGGTCTTGCTATAAATTGTTGGCGACGAGTTTTCGGAAGGGGTGTCTTGCGGAGGGAGAATCAACAAGTAAGATATTGCTTTCCTGATTCCATTTATATTGAGTTCAAATGTTTTAGCAAATATATTTAAGCAAAATGTTTTTCGGATTAAAGTTGTTTCGACGTAGGTTATAATATTTTCTTATTAAATTACAGCTATACACAGAAGTCTATACTATTTTCCTGATATCATCTCTGTTCTGTTAGATAGTATATTAGAAAATGGCGAAACAGATCTTCGATCCGTCAAATAAAGTATTTCTGAAACCTGTTTTTTTCTCATATGCACCAAACATACATATGCATTTGTATGTTTTATAACCAACATTGTTTTGGGACTTAAGTCTGTCATCAGCATCATCCAACATTATTAAGATTAATCACGACTACTCGTATCTATTGCTATAATTACCTCGACATTTTAACCACATTGTAGCGGCTGTGGTCATGAGTCCACTCATTCCCCCATTTCTTTACTTTTGACACGTAGACGATCTGTATAAGAACTTTCTCTATATTCACAATCTACAATAAGAACTGGGCAAACATCAATTTGTCACTGGGAGCAAACGGCTATCACATATCAGCATCAGCAGTATATTACCTATGTTACCTATTCCCTATGCAAAGATACCAGAGAGCAGACACCTTTGTCTCTGTTCTAATTTGCGATTGATTGCAATTTGCAGTCTACACTTCGTAACTGTTTGACGGAAATAGTTTCTACATCTCAGACAGAACAGAACATAGATTAGTCGTACTAAAATCGAACGTAAAATTTGCTGTCATCTTCAAAATACATTAGTTACATTGCTAAAAAAATCAAGAAACAATTTTTCTATTCCATAAAAGTTATCATCATCATCATCAGCCTACAGCAGTCCACTGCTGGACATAGGCCTCTTCTTTGGCGCGCCACAACACTCTGTCTTCAGCCCCTCGCATCCATCCGCCGCCAGCGATCCTCTTAAGGTCATCCGTCCACCGTGCCTCAGGACGCCCTACACTACGTAAAAAGTTATACATTTTAGGGTATAAAAGTTATACATTTGGCTTGACTTTGAACTCTGTTTTCCACAGTTTCACCAACCAATGGTGGCCCAAACTTAATGTATTAGGGTCAAAAAACTAAAAATGGAATGGGCTGTAAAATGTATATGCACTTAGAGAGAAAATAAAAAAAATGCTAGTTATCTTATTCATATGAAAACTATGAATCTGAATTTGGTTTTCTGACTTTTCGCGTTTATCGAAACGTTTATCGATCGTTAGTAATTGTAGACGTACTGTGTCTAAAAGCATTTCAATTAAGCCTTCACACATTCATCATAATCCAAGACTCTCCCGCGGCAATTGTCCTAAGAGGTACCCATTACATTAATTTCTGAGACGTCTGCCACTGACTTACAATCTCGTTGAACAAAGGGGGAGATTTACCCGACTCCCCAAATTCGCAGATATTCGGAGTAACTGAAGGTATGAGATTGTCCTTGTTTGAATAGCGGCTAATTTCATTAAGCCGGTTTTGAATTTGATTCCGGATGGGTTGGAGATGGTTAGAAAGATATTACCGATACCTGCCGCAGGGAGCGGTTTTTGGGCTTCAGCTATTTCTAGCGTTTCTCAACGAGCAAAAAGTCGCAGTGGAAAAATTGCTCGAGTAGGGCTAGACATCGTGATTTTGGGTTACGGAAATGGCAAATTGCAATTTTCTCGTCACTTGCTTTTGTGATAGGTTATGGTTTTTAACCGAATTCATAAAAAGGAGCAGGTTCTTTTCAACTTTATTAAAGTCCAACCAGGGAATGGCGTGCATGGCATATCGGTAAATTAATAGTAGATTGATAAACAAGGGTTGTAAGTGATCAATGACACCCAAGATATTTAGGCGCACGAGCGAGCAAAGCGAGCAAGGGTGCTTATAGTTCGCGGGTGTAATTGATCATTTACACTCGAGTTGAACACTCTACTTTTCATCACAAATGCGAGGAAATAAAGAAAAACCGTTATAAATGCATACCTACGCAACAGAGCGGAAGAACATTTATCGCTCCAAACCGTCTTTTGTTTTTTTTTTAATGGCCTCGCTCTCTTTGGCTTTGGCACATTCAGGCAGCACTGGCCAGCAGCATTACGCCAGCATGGAGGTTTGGAGGTAAGTATTACCCATTAGCACCATTCGATTTTTAAATTTTCTTACATCCCTAAAGATGTAAATCGAATTTACAACACGGATTTCAAGTTAAATGCAACCTACTTTCAGAGCTTAAGTGATGAACAAATAAATAGCATTGGCAACACATTTCACAACTAAGTAATAATACATCATTAATCATAAATTATTAGCGGTTTTCATTTATACACATTTATAACATGTCACTAACACTGATGTTTAAAACACCTGGGCCATTGTAATAATCAGTAGCAAGAAGAAGTACATGGACTACAGAGTAGCAGTTGTGGTCGTGGAGTAGGAAAGTAAGTCGTTTTACTTTCGAAACTTGCACTGGTAAAGCAATATCTGGAGCAAGTGCTCTATATTTCATCACTCTAAGCCGACTGCGTAACCGTCGGTCCATATTTTCAATTCACCGTCTGAGTGCAAACAGCCGCGGGTGGCAAACAATGAGCGTTGGAGCCCCCGGAGACGAAGGCTAGGGTTTCGCTGAGGGTAGATTTTGCTAAGATGTGGGACTTCAGGAGAAAAGATACTTTGGGAAAGGACCTCGTAGGTATATGGTATATGTGTAGGAAAAAGATCTTTTTTGTAATAAGTTTGACGCCAAATTCTGTCTTTTTATTTCGAGCTCCGAAAGTTATGTACAGAAAAATCAGGATTCAATTTAGTCGTGCTTAAAAAAATAAATGGAACCAAAGAGTTTTAAATTGAATTAGGGTAATTTGGCATAGTCAGTCAAGATAAAGTTGGACGTGGATCAAAGACAAAAATCGTTTACGTTGCCATATGCAATAATTTTTCCTCAAAATGTGTAAGTTAGAAAAAAGCAGCGTCTCTTCAGTGTCGCACAGCGGGTAGCTACGAGTACATTTGTACATCACACATTTAAAAATCGTATGCACCTTTCCGCGTCCCCTTTTTATTTCTATATGGTTTTATGCTGGCAACCCTAAAAAGGCGCGTGCACAATGACTGCAGAGACAATGGCACGGAAGAGCATTGTGCCGGGACGGTGTGGACATGCCTTTACTGCGTCAGTGACGCGGCGGCGATGGAAACGTACCTAACTTTGTTTTATGATATAAAATTTTAAGGGCCGGTACAGACGGACAGCGTTTGAACTGCAACCTAGCTGCAAAATGGCAGCTACCGGCCCTAAAGGTATAATTTTCAATGTGGAACGAAACTAGGAAAAATATCGATGGGCGCACATAATATTCGTTATTTAGATAAATAACGGGCTTTTTTTTAGCTATATGATTTTATCGAAAATACAAACTGAGACATGGATGCACAGAAAAACCAGAAAAAGAGACCAGCGCTGGAAATCGGACCCAGGTCCTCAGCAATCCGTGCTGCGTGCTATAACCCCTACACCACCTATATGTTTTCACGGGATACCCGTAAAAGTAACAAATTTGGAGTTGAAATAAAAAAAATACGAAAAGACTCCAAAAAACCAATCACATAGTTATGATTTTAGTTTCACGGGGACGGTCCTAGGTAAATGGAGTCTGTAAATGAGTAATTATCATAGTAACATTGTAAATTTTGTAAAACTTTTATTTTTAACTCAAGTTTATTGTTGAGCTGAGGTATTTCATTATTACCTATGCATTTTCATCGGATGCATGTATCAAGTACTGGTATTTGCGATATTTAAAATGATTCTTTGTCGAGCGAGGCGTTATTGCGCGATTGAGTAATAAACGTCTAACTTATGCCCGCGACTTCGTCGGCGCGGACCTAGGTTATCGCGCGGTGGCGCCCTCTACCGGAATAAAAAGTATCCTATGTTGATCCTTGGCGCTTAAGCTATCTCTATACCAAATTTCATCAAAATTGGTTCAGCGGTTTCGACGTGAAAGCGTAACAGACAGATAGACAGAGTTACTTTCGCATTTATAATATTAAGTAGGGAAGTAGGGATAGGGATTAGTAGGATAGAATATGTATACTTAAGTACAGTGAAGTGCGTATAAATATTAAAAAACGTATCGTACACCAATTCCTTTTGCTTCCAACTCCATCACCACTCATCAACTATATTGAAAAGCATATTAAAATCTACATAAATCGCTCAATACAACCAAATATAGCTCTTCCCAGTTTGTGTTAAGAGTCTTCATGGCATAATTTGAAACCGTTGACACAGATTCGTATCTTGATGTTTGCTCAGGGGGGGAAGATATGCATACCGAGGGAGTGGCAGTATATAATCAGTAATGGATACGGTATAAATTGTGATCAGTTGGGAACCTTGTCATAGTAAAATTCTGGATGAATAAGGTTTTATCAATAACACAACAAGTTGGAAACCCGCGTCACTGTTATTTCAAAGTTCAATATCACAAAAGCGGCTGAACTGATTTTAATGAAACATAGCTAAAACCACCGCAAAGAAACTGCTTTCATTAAAAAAATCACTCCATCCATTTAAGAGCTATGATGCCACAAACAGATAGACAGACAAACATTGATGTCAAACTTAGAACACTACACTTTTTATTTGTGAGTTAAGCTTTGCTTAGTTTGGGACTAGGTCAATTGGTGTCAAATGTCCCATGATATATACATATATATAAACAATTTTTAAATAATAGAATATTGAAAATGTATGAAAACGATTTTTTAACATTGATAAAATAAAAATACGACATATAACGTCTACGTGCACTTCAGCTCGTTTGTGGTGCGCGTGCCACGGCTGCTGATGGGGACCATCGCGAGTGCTGCCTTCTGGCCGAAAGACGTCGTGTTCCGGCGGTACCGGGGCACCATGCCGCAGATGAATGCGACGTCGGGGACGGTGACTCAACGGGTCACGCCGTTTTGTCACCAAATTAGTTTTAAATATTGATTATAAATATGTATGTTAGTCTGTAAGGTATTTACTGTATGGGCCAAGTTGCCCGAAATAAATGAATTTATTATTATTATTATTATTATTATAACAGTAGAAAATGGAGAAAAAACTGGCCAGTGCGAGAGCGACGCGTACTTTGTAGGTGTCCATTGAATATCTAGTACTCGTATAGCAGAGCCGATTAATAAATACCTACCTATACCCGACTGCCTGAAAGAGGGTTATGTTTTTCGAGCGAATGTATACAGGGTGAAATTTAAATAGTGAATACAAATTAGTATTTCATGCTCAGTTAATGCCGGACAATATAATGCATTGACCCATTTGTTGAAAATAGTCTAAAAAAATTACGGTTTCCATACATTGACTTCATGTTTTAATTTGAACAATGTATGAAAACCGCAAATTTTTTCAGCGGGGCTACTACGAAACTCGAAACTCGAAACTGACACTTATACTATTTAATACGAGAGCGAGAGGGACGGTAAGTTACGAACTTCGAGTTTCGAGTTTCGTAGTAGCCCTTCAGCACAGAATAAGTAATAGTACAAGTCCTTCAGACTATTTTTCTCAAATGGGTTAATGCATTGTATTGTCCGGCATTAACTGAGCATGAAACACTAATTTGGATTCACGATTTAAATTTCACCCTGTATTCGCTCGAAAAACATAACCCTTTTTCAGGCAGTCGGGTAAAAACTCTGTCCTCTCATTCACACCCTTCGCAAATTTTAACAGTTCCCCACACAGATGGATGTGTCCCAATGTAAACACAAGACTCGTTTGTTTGTTCATTAGATTCCAGACATCCAGACGGCTTCAACTTTCGGTCTGAAGTAACGATTAAGTTGATTGAACGAGAGATTTATGTTAAACTAACGGTTTCCCGCGACTCTGTCCGCGTAGAATTCGTTTATCGCTATCCCGCGGGAACTATGCAGTTTTCCGGGATAAAAACTATCCTATCTCCTTCCACGGAACGCAAACTATCTGAATTTTGCAGGTGGTAGGACCTTGTGCAAGGTCCGCCCGGATTGCTACCACCATCTTGCTCGCTAATCCTGCCGTGAAGCAGCAGTGCTTGCACTGTTGTGTTTCGGCGTGGAGAGTAAGACAGCCGGTGAAATTACTGGCACGTGAGGTATCCCATCTTAGGCCTCTAGGTTGGCAACGCGTCTGCAATACCCCTGGTGTTGCAGATGTTTATGGGCGGTGGTGATCTCTTACCATCAGGAGACCCATTTGCTCGTTTGCCATCCAGTCAAATAAAAAAAAAAAACCTAAGTATTTAACCGGTTCAGTGGTTTAGACGTAAAGAGGTAGCAAACAAACAGGCTTACAAACTTTCGCATTTATAATGTTAGTTGGATTGGCTTTTACACACGGCGTGATTTGAGCGGATTTAGGGTTAGACTCGAATTGCATTTTTGGGGTTTTACTAAATTCTCGTGGGAATTGTACGTCACGTGGACTTGGATTTATCTCAGTCAGTTATTGTTTTGACTGCCTAGCAGTTTTCAAAAGATACCTGCCATCAAAATATTCACTTCTTATTCATAGTTCCCGGATAAAATACCTGTGATTGTAAACTTGGCCCTATTAGTTTATTTGTATGAAAAACATTCGTGCCAAATTTCATGTCACTAGGTACTTAACGGCTGAAATTTGGGGATTTTACACAGTTCCAATCCACATTCTGTGGAAATTCTCACTATTAATATTATAAAAGTGACAGTGAGTATGTTTGTAACGCTTTAATGCGTGAACTCGACCGATAGTGATGAAATTTTGCGTGGAGACTGTCTGACCCTGAGATGGATGGCGATAAACGAAGTCTTCGCAGACGAAGTCGCGGGCAAAAACTAGTATTGGAACTAAGGCCGTGTCTTCTCAACCACTATCAACCGTAAAAGCGTGTAGTAGGTTAGGTACATTGTCTTAAGGGCAATAAAAAAGGAATTACGAACGAGAGTCTGTTGGAAGCTCAAAATCGAAGACTGAATTAATGAGTCGATATTCGTAATTCGCGTACAGCCAAATAGAAAAATACATTGTTTCACTTTTGGTTTTATACTTGTGTTTACTAATAATGCATATATTTTCATCCAAGACTGCACCAAAAATCCTTTTTACCTTCCTTGTATGTAACCTGATACTAACAGCGAGTGCATTAAGCCGTCAGACGCGACAAGCAGCAAGCTTGTAACATGGAGATTTCCTACTTTTTATTTTTATTTACTATACATTTTAAAGCTCATCAGTGATCACAGTCTAATTTCGACTCTATGACTATCCGTTAAAATGCACCGTTTCCGTACAAGAGTTAAGACTTTTTGTTATTAGGGGAGTACGGTTTTGCGTTTACAGAATTCTATCTTTAATTCGCTAAGGATACGGTTGAAATTGGCGTGTTACGCGGTCTTTGTATTCTTCACGTTGGGTCTGTAGGGTTGTTAACAATACTTTTTACTGCAAAAAGATCTTTTAACATTTTTACCTTTCGTGCTTTCTTTTTGGGAATAAGACCTTATTATTGGTCGAATAAAACTGACTAGTAAATTAATAATGGATGATGAGTCAAAGGGATGATGAACAATTATATCACTAATATTATAAATCCGAAAGTTTGTTTGTTTGTTAACTCATCACGTCTAAACCGCTGAATGGATTTAGATGAAATTCGGTATACAGATAGTTTGAGTCCTGGGGGAAGACATAGGATAGCTTTATTCCGGAAAATTGCATAGTTTCTGCGGGATAGACGAATTCTACGCGGACTGAGTCGCGGCCAACCTATATATGTCCCACTGCTGGGCGCAAGCCACCTCTCAAAATGAAATCCATAACTTAGCATCATGAATTGTTCATATAAAACTGTTTATCCGAATATTAATGTAGTTCCTAAGGATTCTTACTGATTTCGGAGTCACGATCTGTTTTCCAAATATTTTAAACTAGCTTTTGCCCGCGGCATTGCCCGCGTGAAATTCGGTTATCACGCGCTGTTCCCTCGGGAACTGTGCATTTTCCGGAAAAAAAGTAGCCTATGTTACTCTCTGGCCCATAACTATCTCTATGCCAAAAATCACGTCGATCCGTCGCTCCGTTTCGACGTGAACGACGGACAAACACACACACTTTCGCATTTATAATATTAGTATGGATTTGTCGCTCCTTTTATTTGGTCTGCGCTGTGGCAACCCTACGCAGTGAGTGAATGTTACACACGTATCCACTCCGGCGCGTTTGGTATTCAAATACAACATGATTCGAGATGCGACAGATTTTTCCGATTTAACAGGATACTTCCTCGATGGGTGTTTGGAGGAATATTAAACGTGTAATGCATTAAGCTAGTACTGTGAGCGTAGTATGATTTACCGTGCGGATTTGGTTAAAACTAGATTTTGCCCGCAACTTTGTTTATTATAGTTTATTGCATCAGGCGGTATTTTTCGGAGAACAATTACTGGGTGAATGGTGTGTTGCTCTGGAAATGGACTTTGGTTGAGTTCGAAACGAGTCAGTGTAGTGTGGTGGTTTTAATGATTTATGTGTGTTCTTAATCTGAGCAAAGTAATTGTTTATAGTTATTGTCTATATATGTAATTTTCCGGGAAATAATAAAAATACCAAACGTTTCAAACTAACTCCATACGAAATTTCATCTAAATTGGTTTTGCGGTTTAAAAATGAAGAGGTGACAGACAGACAGATACTTTTGCTTTATTTTATCTCTATTTTGACCTATGAATAAATATTTTATAAGTCAGAATGCGTAACTCAGAACAAATTCCACACAAAAAGTGGCCATACTTAAAACCAAAACGACTTATGATTCAAATACGAATCATTTTCGAGGTTGCAAATAGACGTGCTTGTTGATTGGTTAAAATTCAGAAACAAAGCAGGGATTGGTTTGCGCGCGTGATGCAATGTCCGCAGGGCTATTACGAAACTCGAAACTCGAAGTTCGTGTCGTGCGGTCATTTATACTAATTAATTCGAGTTTCGTAGTAGCCCTGTTGATGTGACAAATGACGCGCAGAACACGGTTTAACCCTCAAAAAGGTAGAGGCGATTTAGCGACCACATGCCTGACTAGGAATTTCAACCTTATTGTATTAGTTATTTAAGTTATTTAAGCCATTTTTTCTAACGCAGTTACAATTCCTGACTTATTATTCATTCGTAGATTATGACTGTATTTTTAAACAGAAACATATCATCATAAAGGTAATGTACGTTTTTCACTCAAAAAGACATTGCCTCGCTTTTAAAAAGCTTTGAATATGCTTTTATTCATATAGTACGCCGTCTGCGACACAGAGTACATGCCCCACAGAGACAAATCCAAGCACTAAAAACAGGTATGGTCGGTCACACAGCTGCACAGGTGCATTAATATCTACCGCAGCGGAGCGTGCAAAAATAATATCTGACCTACAACTAGAAATAGAGTCGTGTCAGATATTTATTTATGCTTAGATGTGTCTGATTTTGGGGCCGGTGACTGTACATTAAGAATAAGAATAAGAAGTTTATTTGTTTTCTCCACCACCAAGTACAATGAAATAGACTTAGATACTACCTACATACAATTTAGGTGTAGTTGACAGTCTTGGGTGGGGGAGACTGGTGCTCGAACTAGGAATGCCCTGTGTGTCAGGTCACCAGGTCTCCAACCCTCAGATGCCCGCAACTACTGAATGAAACATGAGCAAACAAAATGCAGAAGAACAAGCTTGAACTAAAGAAAAAATATTTTTGATAATAATATTATACAGCATGCAATCCATACATAGATGCCTGTAATGACAAATAAAAGTACCCTTACGAAATTAAACATAGGAGTTACATTTAACAGTACTTTCATTGCAGCATGGTGCGGGTGACAGCTGTCAATATCATAAGACTAGAGAGTCAGTGTCGAAAGTTGAGTCGATAAAACTAATAATTTAATATCTTAGTTATAATTAATGTCATCACATCATTAATCCGATTATCACGCAAATTTTGAAGAAAATATTATTGAAATTCTAGGATGGAATATTATTTGCCACTTAAGTAAGGAGTTTGCAAGAATATTCGTTACTTACCAATTAGTAATTACCCATAAGATCCATTAGGTCCCATCACTAAACGACTGTCTGGTGTTACGTTACATGCATATTACGTTTCTTTACTTAATTGAGCTTTGAATTTAATTAATTGATTATAAAAATCTGACAGCTTAAATTTATTTCGTATAACATAGTTCTTAATGTTCAAATATTTTACGCCAGTCATATTCAGGCTACAACTGAAACATATTTCCATATATTTAGACCGCAGCAACTTTTTTTGAGTAAAACGAAGCGTGTATCACCCGCACCATGCTAGAATGAAAGCACTGATTTAAAGGTAAAAAGAAAAACTCCGAAAGGTCATGGTAAATATGACCAGTAGCGTGTAATTATGGTAGAATTTCACTTAAAGTAAGCGTTTAATCGTATGCCTATACTACATTTCCTGTTTGAGACGTGAATATGTAAGTATATCGTCTGATTACTAAATAAGAGATGTATTGAATAATGTTTTGCCGTCGTAGTTTGTCGGAAAACTACCTTGTTTTCTCAACTAGCTTACTGAAGTTTACTGAACCTAATTGAGAAAGAAAGATTACGAATTTATCCGACAAAATACGACAGAAAAAAAAACATTCACTAGACATGGACAGTAACGGATTATTTGTTGATTACTTGATTAGCCTCATGCGCGGATTCGATCTAAAAAAAAGACAGAAAGAATCATTTATTCTTGACAACATGCAAAAAATTTATAAAATAGAAAACGTACGTCACGAAATGGTCCCAAATCATATAGTTAGCAGCAAATAGCAAAAGCAAATCATATAGCTTTTTCTCTGTCCAAAATATTAACTCTGTACTCGTAGAGCCGTAGCATCGTAGCTCCGTTGTCGTAGCACCGCCGTAGCACCTTTATTGGCTACGACACAAAGAAACCGCGCTACGTGATACGGCTACAGGCTGCATGGAGGGATAAAGGGAAAGGGATATTATGTTTTGGGATGTGGTATGGTTATTATAGTAGAACGTCAATGGTAGAAAATAATGTAAAATTATCCTAGATTTAACAAACTTACCTAAAACAAAAATAGAACTTAAACTAAAATAGTAGATTGTACAACAAGAGCGTAAAACGAGCCATTTTACTCGAGGCGTTCATATAGCCACCCGAGCCGGTACATGGAGGGTGGATAGACACGTCGAGGGGAAAATGGCTTTAATGCTCGAGTTTTACACTCTGCTTTTCACTTCGATGGCGAGGAAATGAAATATTCAACAGTGGAAACAATTGTTCACTTGGTAGGTACTTTTTATTTTTCATGGATTGCCATGTAATTATATATTTTTTTAGTTTTATTGATTTATCTTGATTGATTTTTAGTTTTACATAAAATAAAAATTATTAAAAATATATATATCGAAACTTTTTTGTTTGTGGCTGTTGACACCTTGGTCTTGGACGAAGATTTTACTTTATGCACTAGAGCATAAAAACTAATTTTATCCAGCATAAATACCAACTTTAAGTAATAGAAGTGAAAAACATATTTAAGCTCCCTCAGGCAAGGTTCCGAAGATGCTGGCAGCATTATAGGGTAAGATGTGGTATAGTTTGTGTGCGATTCATGTGCGAAATTACATTTTTACCACGAGGAAACACATTTTTCTAACAAAGTGTATCATGTCTTGCAGGTGGTAGGACCTTGTGTAAGGTCCGCCCGGATTGCTACCACCATCTTGCTCGCTAATCCTGCCGTGAAGCAGCAGTGCTTGCACTGTTGTGTGTCGGCGTGGAGAGTAAGACAGCCGGTGAAATTACTGGCACGTGAGGTATCCCATCTTAGGCCTCTAGGTTGGCAACGCGTCTGCAATACCCCTGGTGTTGCAGATGTTTATGGGCAGTGGTGATCTCTTACCATCAGGAGAGCCACTTGCTCGTTTTCCATCCAGTAGAATAAAAAAAACTGATGACTCAGGGGTTACGGGACAGAATAACGACCACTAAAAAGTTGATTGATCCAAATGCTAAAATAAAAACTAATAATTAATTGCCGCATCCAATGCTTCGTATCGCAGTCATTCGTCGCTGACGAGATGTAAAGACGTTTCGGCATTGTGTAGCGATACCGCTTTATTATCGCAGATAAAATGAAATGTACTGCATTGTGTTATAAAAAGGTATTTTATTCCTAAATATTACCGTCTCGGCGTGAATTTTTTACATTGGCAATATTTTGAGATTAAATTTAAAGTCTGTTAATTCTATTCATCTCATCTCGGTCTTTATACGTCACTGCAAGGCACTGGCCGTCCCTCGGAGAGCTTGGGCCATATGATAGTTCTCATGCAGGCCCAGTGTGGATTGGGAACTTCACACAGGCTATTGAATTTCTTCGCAGGTGATGCAGGTTTTCTCTCGATATTTTCCTTCATCGTAAAGCTCGAACTCACGACCCTCTACACGGGAGACCTTAAACCAGCGGTCGGCAACGCGCGGCCCGCGGCTATTTTGTAATATCACTTATAGTATTTTCTACGTGTAATAGATAACTAAGGTAGATATCTATTAGGTACAAAATTATCTAACGGCCTAGATCAAACAAATAGGCTACCACGACTGCAATGAAATTCGTGGTAGACCGATTTTAATAAAAGTTAGTTAAGAAACGATCTCTATCAAACTAACTTTCGATTAAAAAAAAACAGTCACACACACATCACATAGTGATGAAACTGATGAAACACATAACACCCCTCTTTTTCCGGGGTTTAAAAATGACGAGAATCTAAAACATTATAAATATTATCATGTAAACTTTGCAATAAGGGCTGTCTATAGGTACAGCTCTAGCGCTAGGGCTGTCGCTCGTCTGTCGACATCGATTTTTCGGCTCACCGCGGTTTTATTGCCAATATTCGAATGACGCATTCGCTTTGCGATGTTTTTTTTTAATATCCGAATTTGGAACCTCCCTTTGACACAAAACAAAAAGCCACTCGGATTCGGTTCTTTTTTATTTGGTTTATCTGTGGATTTTGGTTCGAATTTGTAGTTAGGTACTATGTAAATCTCGGGATTCATTTAGGGAAGGAAATAAAATCGCTCGAGTATGATTAAATAGACTTGGGAGTGTATTTAAATCACTATAGAAAGGGAATTTGTTCAGAATATATTAGTGTAAAAATATAATGTAAAGTTTTTTAAAATTTAGATAAATTTTTAAACTGATAGTTAATAAATAAAAGGCAAATTTAATAAATCGTAGTTTCTTGCCGAATTTTTTCAATAGCGGTTTTTCCGAACCGGTGATAGATTTTTTTTACATTCACAAGTGTTTATCATAGCCTTAATTGAATAAAGATATTTTGACTTTGACTTTGAATTAAAACGAAATTGAGTACTTACTTACTATATGAGCGCAGTGGCCCGAAGTGGGTCTTAGCCTCCAACACCAGCCTACACCATGCTTTGCGATCTTGGGCCCGCTCTTGTCAGCCTTCGATCCCGCGATCCGAAAGCTCTCGCTGATCTCGTCCCTCCAGCGGTACCTGAGACGACTAACCGTCTACGTCCACCCGGTCGTCCCAAGTGCGCTCTTTCACGGCTCGATCCTCTCCCAACCTTTCCACGTATCCAAGCCACCGGAGTCTGAACGCTTTAGTTTCTCCAATAATATCGGAGAAATTCAGTTATAAAATTTAATTTCAATGGATTTTTTTATCATAAAAAACTCATTATTTTTTCAAGTTTCAGAACTTTTCTGGATCTAAGAAACATTGGAACGCGATGGTAATCGATCCGTGTGACCCGTAATTATGAACGAATAGAGATGCTCCTCTCTTTTTCTCCAAGTCATTATCCACGTGGCACCCACACAAACGCAGATAAATTGAAATATAACATGGCAACCCTCAATACGAATTGAATGTCACATTACCATATCACGAGTTTAAAGTGAGACGAGCGATACATCGGATTTGCGTGACAATAGCGTAGGGGTAACTCACTTGGGCTAAAAGGGCGTATGTGTATGCCAAATTTAGAGGCTATACGTATTCTTGTTTCAAGGTGGCAGTACAATAAATTCAGCGCTGCGTGTGTCTATTGAAATTATAGGGTTGCCTGATGTAAATGATACTTAATTGTACAATAAAATACTCAGTGTTGTATAATAAAATAAGTTATTTTTGATTAGGGAATATTCAACAGATCAAATGAAGCTAATTCTTTCAAGATAACAGTGGCGCCTAACTCTTATTGTTTAAAATTTTACATTTATATCTCAAAAATGGCTGAACCGATTCCAATAAACCGCAAGAGAACTCGCTTTCACATAAAAAAAAACTGCATTGAAATCGATTATACCGTTTGAGAGCTACGATGTCACGGGCAGGCGGATAGACAGTAGACAGGAAGACAGGCAGGGAGGTTAACTTTTTCTCTTGTTAACAGTTATTTTAACATGTTTTATGTACAATAAAGAGCTATACAATACAACAATACAATACAGTTATTGGTGTCAAACTTATAACTCCCCTCTTTTTGCGTCGGAGTGAAATAAACCAAATTAAATATACCTTTTAAAAAAGACCAATTCATATTCAAAAGAAATATTTTTCTTGACAACCCTATTCGTGTGTCTATTCAAACAGTTGATGCGAGCGCAGAACGGAATGGTCTATATGCAATGACAAGCGTAGGAATAAACCCCCTCCTCGGGTTTTTAATTTTGGACCGCGATGGCTTGATGCTATAAACAGCCAGTGTCTGAAGTTATTCGGGAAAAAAGCTTCTACATTTAATCTGTCATCAATCAGCCAGTTTATTTTCAAAAACCGCTAATTCTTTATCATAGGTCTTCAGAAAACTGACCTTGGAGACTATTAATTTAATATGCTAATTTAATTTAATATTGAGAACAAAAGGTGAACATTACAGCTATTAATAGAAATACGATAGTTTAAAACAATGACAAAAAATCGCAAATAAAATTTTGGGATGGCATTAGATATCTCATTTTTTCTTAGTTAATCAGTTTATTAGTCTTCCATTTTTATTTGTTATTACTTTCTAATGTATCTTTATACGTATAGTTTATAGAATATGTGTAAATAAATTATATTTTATCATTACATATCTCTGTAAATTTAATAGAACACTTCTAAATTATTTATTAAGAAAATATAAAGAAAATACAAAATATCCATAGGACTAAAACTACTATTAAATTAAAATAACTAAAACTTTAATTAAAAAAGAGAGGTGGGCCTCATGGCATGGTGCCCATCACGCAGGCAGTATTCCCGCGTTGAACTGCGGTTGAGATTCTTTGCGCGAGAAAGCTGCCGGCGCGAGGGTTGCCTGTTGCCTCCCTTAACCTATTCCTGAGCTCCCTTACCCCAAGGAGCTAGAGTCTCGACGCCGAAAGCAAAGAAATGATATTGGGCGCCGAGACAGCTATATTTTGTGACCTTGAGGCGTTCCGTTCTTGATGGCATTTAGTAATCATACTGATGTAAGTACAGATGGCCGTTAAGGGTTGGGCCGATGGGTGGCCTGTTAAGGGTTTACGGTGGATACAGGCCGCTTCCAACTGAAGTACAAGGTCTATGGGGGAGGCCCAACAGTGGACGCCCTACGGCTGATAAGATGACATTGGCGATGATTTAGTAAATAGCATACCTACATGTCTTGTTGAGGTTTAACTGTTTCGAAAATGGCTGAACTGATCGAGTGTTTCCATACATGCTTCCGTATTGAAAGTTTCTTTGCGAACTTTCCGCTGGCGTTCGTGTGGTCACAGTGTATTGTTTTTATGTGTTTAGTTAAATGGGTCCCACTGAAAAACAGTGTTGCGGCTTGCCGTAACATTATGCTGAGTGGGGCCCACTTAATACTATTCGATGTTAATTTTGTTAGTCTTTCCCTCTAATGTATTTTTATGTGTAAATATATGTTTCTTTCTTTCTCCCTCTCTCTCTCTCTTTCTCTCTCTGTCTCATGTTTTTTTTTTTTTTTTATTCGATTGGATGGCAAACGAGCAAGTGGGTCTCCTGATGGTAAGAGATCACCACCGCCCACAAACATCTGCAACACCGGGGGTATTGCAGACGCGTTGCCAACCTAGAGGCCTAAGATGGGATATGATGCTGCTTGCTACAAAATAGTAGCTACTCGAGAGTTATTTTAAGGTTATTTATTTCGTAGCACTCGTAGCACTTGTAGCACGCGTAGCAGTAACTAGTTGAATAATGTCTTTTTCCGGCTCTTCGCCTTTTAACTAGACCGAAAAATGGAAACCCAAATGGAACAACGAGGAAATGGAACAACGAAAAGGGAAATGAACGTAACGAGAGATGGATATCTTTTATTAGTGGTTTTTTCCGTGATTGTACGTACGTACAGACGGGAAAAAACAAAGTCGAGTTTGTTCGATTTTTATTATGAATATCGGTTTGATACTGTATCTTCTGGACTAATATTTTCGTAATGTACGAGAAATTGCTGTTTCAATAAGTGAATATTTTTATGGAGACCCCGGCTTTTCGCTGAAAATATTTTTCTCGTATGATCCATTTCCCAACTCTTTCATATGAACGAACTTTTTTTTCGGATATTTAACTAATTCAGGATATACATTTCAAGACTATCCTGTAGAACCCTATACGTTAGGTATGTTTTATAACAATCCTGAAGTATACATACATAGAGTCATTCACGATGACGCGATCATTTGGGAAAAATATTTCCTCGAAAAGTTCGAAAAATATTTCTATGACAACTAATTTTATTTAGATTTCGGGTTGAATTATGAAGTATGAAAATATCCAGTATCGTGTTTACTACACGCGTTTATAATATGCCACAGAGGTTTCAAACACACAATGACTGTATTTGCATTATTGGGACACGTTTTACTACACTATAGCTTCTAAAACACAAACCGCTAAATCGCAGCGTTTCGTTTAAACGCTTGTTTGTTTTAAAAAAAGTTAAAAAACGCTGTCAAAAGTAAATAAAAAATTCAATTACCAGTCGGGTTTTAGCGGTACATTCTTTGTATGTTACAAACTTAACTCTGCGGCTACCAAACTCTGTCTATTCGAATCCCGAATGTACTACAAGGTTTTAAGGATGTTTTTGCGATTTGTGACGATTTTAATGGTAAAAGATAAGTTTGTAAAACGTCACACGGTAGAACGTTAATTTCCATATTAAAACCGTGACAAAGGAAGCAGATTCAAAATTCGCGCGACGGCAGTGGAGGAGTGAAACGATGGAGGCGGCATTTTATGATTAAATCAGCTCAATCAGAATTCGGGAAGTGGTTCAAATGTAGCTTTCAAGATTTGACTCATACTAACTAACAGGGCAAGTTAAAAAAAAGGTTGTAAATATGTGTTTGTTCCTAGCTTTCGTGACTATTAATTCTTGCTAATGTTAGATATAAATTTGCCTTAGGAAATTTATTTATTTATTCATTCATTGCATATCACATTTATACATAGCAAATTATAATTAGATTCATTCAAATCTTTAAAACTTAAGTAGAAGATTATAGCCATTTGTTGAAATAAATAGATTAACTACTAAACTAATATGGGCAAGGGCGTCGCCAGTCGCCAGCCGGTGGCCCAGGAGGGAGCAAGTTGATATGGAGAATGATAAAAGTATGAATTGTAGGTAAAGTCGGGAGCACGTGAAGGTTTTCACTTGTAGTACGAGCCTTTCATCTACGGCGATTGTAATAACTGGTTTGGTTGCTTTACATTTTGCAACTTTTTAGAATCTCTAAGTGCAGCTGCCCCTCCCTGCTCCCCCCTCGGCGACGCCCTTGAATATGGGTAGGTACAGAATAGAGTTTGGTGTGATGGTAGAAACAGGATAAGTGATAGGTAATTTTAAGTTTATTCTCACTACACTCTACATAGTGGAGTGGTGGCCTTATGGCTCTTAAGCATAGGATCTTGAATTGAAATCCGCGCAGCTCTGAGTTTTTCGAAATTCATGTGCGAAATTACATATTAAATTTACCAAGAGATTCACAACGAAGGAATGGTGAGGAAACCTACACTACCTGTGAAGCAATTTAATGGTGCGTGTGAAGTTCCCAATCCGTAATGGGCCCGCGCGGAAACTACGGCCAAGCCCTCATTCTAAGAGTCCTGTATACCACAGTGGGACGTACACCGGGTGTGGCCTGTAGTATAATCAAATAATTAAATCATAAATCATCCTCGTCAAACTGAACAACACACCCGTATAGGCTGGGATGATGATGATGATAATTAGAACAGACATTGCCGCATCAACCCTTTCTACACTGAAGGTTTTCAACAATATTGCGCGAGATACCGTCGGGTATGATAATCGCGTCAAAACGCACGTGAAGTGGCCGGGGCGGAGGGGGTAAGAGGGGGGTAAGCCCAGCTTTAAAACGAACCACCGGAATACCTTTAAACCACGCCAAAGTGGACTTTAATTGTCAGAGATAAGGTTTTCATGTGTGTAGCATTATTGTGGTTATTCTACCCATTATTTGAAAGAGTATTTTTTAAATTGTAAGGAGCTTAGCGGGGCGTTTTTGACCACTTGTGTTGTCATGGAGGTGTTTTTGTCCCTTTCTTGCTGATGTGGTGTGAATGTGATGGTATTAGTTTGTTTCGAGCTACAACGTGATAAATAAAGTGTCTGCTGTGTATGTTTTTTATAAAGGCTTATATCTTTGGGCATTATTGGATATGCATAGGTATCTACAAATTTGTACAGAACCACAAACAGAACAATGACAATGAGTACTTTTGTTACATATGAGTTACATGATCTATTCACTCACGAAGGCGCGCCCTTCCACATTTTATAATTGTAGTTTTCTTTTATAAGTCTATGTGTGCGTAGCTCGAACGTGTCCTCAGTCATGCCTCAGTCGCAAGTGTACCGTCAGTCACGCACACTGAGACTAAGACAACATGTAGTACGAGGTATACTTGTATTGCACTGTGCACATTAATAATTAGCTGTGGAGGGGCGCGCCTTCGTGAATGAACAGACCTTGTACGAAATATAAATGATGTATTGAACAATTAGAATTAAGAATTGGATTCCCTTAATATATATACCTAATTATCTAGCCTATAAGTTTGTTATATTTGTTAATTTTGTAAGAGAAATAAAGCTTTTTTTTATGTTTATTATTATTATTAATTTCATAGTATTTGCTACATTACGAAAACTAGCATTAATTATTGGTGTTCGTTTTAAAATAGTCCACAATAAGTAGACGTTTCTGAGTCCCATTATCTTTAGTAAAACGATTGAGTTAACGGAGCGGAATACCGCGAGCCGATAACTGAATGGATATGAGATATCGTGAGTGAATGGGAATGGATTTGAATGAACGAATGAATCCGATTTAATGTCAGACTTTGTATTGTTCGTCAAGCGTTTGCCGCCCAACTTCTAGTTAGTGATAGCCATTCTGGAATCTATGCTACTCATATCCTACTATAGCGGAAGTTTGTGAGTGTGTGCGTGCGTGTGCTTTTATTCCGTCACTCTCAAAAGTCAAAAGTCAAACGGCAGATCAGATTGGGATGAAGTTTGTTTTGCCTTTCGAATAACGCAGACAACGTACGTACCTTTTAACCCGATATCACGTAAAATCTTTAACCACTCAGAAACATGAAATTTCAAAATAAATTTTGGGAATTCCCTTTGGTTTTTTTTTTACTAGTTTTGTTAAACACTAACTGTAGTTAGTTAGGTCTAACCGTTGAATAAGGGATTTCGAGTTCTAAATACATAGAACAGAACAGCAGGGCTACTATTATACGAAACTCGAAGTTCGTATCGTACCGTCCCTCTCGCTCGCGTATTAAATAGTATAAGTGTCAGAGGGACCGCACGACACGAACTCCGAGTTTCGTAGTAGCCCTGCTGGTCTTTTGCCGTAAGTAAGACGTATTTAGAAGAAAGTGTCCATATGTCTGGCGCTCACTATCTACAGCGTAAAAGCAGCATAATGAGTTAGCTTTTCACGCTGACTGTACCGACGTGCAAGTTGTTAGTAAATACGCGATAATTAATTGTGTGCGAAGGCTTAATTACCGTGTTCGTCGATATTCGCTCGTTAGTATTCACGGGAGCGTCGCATGCTGAACGGAACCAATTACCCGAGTGTACCCGAATCCTGGTCGCCACGTGACAGGCTTTGCCTAGTGTGGGACCAACGGTAATGCAATTTTGTAATGCGATACCTTTTCAATAAACTATTTTATTTTTTTATTTTTATTTATTTATTTTATTTATACTAACTAAACTATCTTTTACCCGCGGTTTTACATACGAAATACAAGCAGCTATTCAGCACCAGCAGTTGAATTGAATGTCCGGGATTTTACTAAATCCTCATGACAGTTCCCGAAAATTACACCATGGTTTTCATTTATGTCAGGGGTCCTAAAGTGATCCAGGTGGACCCCCAAGGGTCCACGGGAGACCAGGCGGAGGTACATACCGGGTGTGGCCTGTAATATGAGCAAATAATTAAAACATAGATCATACTCCTTAAACTGAACAAAATTAGGTCAGCGACTTTTAAAAATAATTAGTTTTTTAATTTTTATTACACTTTTAAGTTTATTCGAAGAAAACATGTAAAACCAAAATACTTGATGTTTGTAGCGTGACAGGCGACATCAGTTGGGTTCTAAGACGGCGTACATTGATAGCAGTAGGTATTTAAGTTGTATGTAAAAAGGAAAATTCAAAAACTCCACTATTTTCAAAAAGTCGCTGAATAAAATGTTGTTCAGTTTGACGAGGACGATCTATGTTTTAATTTTTTGCTCGTATTACTGGTGACACCCGGTGTTGGGTGGAAAAAAATAAGGGTTTTGGGAATATGGTAGAAATGACCTAACAGCAGAGGGTTTTCCGAAAACAGTGAAACTTTGAAAGTGGTCTTTGAGAAAAAAGTAGGTTTTATTTATATCATAGGGGCACAGAATAGACAATAGTAAAAATAGGGGTCATTAATAAATTAGGTCAAAATGGGGCTACATATGGTCAAAATTGGTGCCCCATATGACGAGCATACATGCGAAATTTTATGTCTCTAGCGGTTGAAATTTTACATAAATCTCGTAGGAATATCGGGTAAAAACTAGCCTATGCCCTATTCCAGACGTCCAACTATCTATAACATATACCAAAGCGTGAAGTAAGCGTGAAGGAGCAACAAACGCATGTCCGCACTCGGAAACTTTCGCTCTTATAATAGGTATGTATTAGTAAATTTAGCAGGATTTTAATACTTATTCAGCTCTACCCGCGGTTTCACTCGTATAGCCCATTAGGAACCATTTGAGATTTACGTTTGGCAACCTGTTTCATTTCGCAACTTTTAATTTCCCAACTGTTTAATATTTCTGAAATTGCAAATATTTCAGGATATTTATAAAACTAACCCAACCTAAAGGGTTCGACACGATGGCCCTGAAATAAATCCTGAAATATTTACAATTTTAGAGTTTGCGAAATGAAAAGTCGCGCAATGAAACAGGTTGCCAAAATAAGTTACGTTGCGAAAAAGCAGTACCCGACCATTTGAATTTGAAAGTACGTTATTTTATAAAATTCTCAGAAAAAAAATCACAAAAAATAGATCGTGGTCTTCATTTAGGTACGGACGGATGGAAGATATAATAAAGATCGTGAATCAACTAATGATGATTATAATACCATTATTTTTAAACTTTGAATCAATTTTGAATTCACATTACTTATTTATTTACCTAAATATAGGCAAAAATCCAACAATATATTTTAGCTATTACCCTAACTTAGTTGGTTCCTTCATGCATAACTATTACACACAAATAGGTATGTTGTGAGAGTTGTTTGTCACCAAGTCGTAACTCTAAGATGATGTTACATCTTTGTGTAATCAATAGCGATTGAGAACGTAGACTAGCAGTAGACATATACGTACATACATACATTTTCATTGTTTTTTTTTTACATTTTTAAGATGTGAATTCATTTGTTAACCACATACACCTTTTATAAATGCAACTTAGTGCAATCGAATAAGTTTACGCAGCAAGACGGAAACGGAAGCCCGTTGGTTGTAGTTACACATACATACTCGTACATTTTCATTGTTTTTTTTTTACATTTTGAAGATGTGGATTCATTTGTTAACCACTTATACATCTTTTATAAATGCAACTAACTGCAATCGAATAAGCGTTTTCACCTCCGTGAGTTTTCGCAGTGCGACTGAAACGGAAGCACAATACAAGTAAGCCCGCTGGTTGCAGTTACACATGTTTACATACATTTTCATTGTTTTTTTTTAAATTTTGAAGATGTGGATTCATGTGTTAACCACAGACAACTTTTATGAATGGAGCTTATTGCAATCGAATAAGAGGAACAGAAATATCACGCTTGAAACTTTGACCCGCTATACTTATATGGCTAAAAATCCATGACCTGGAGGTACGGCAGTGCCGCCGCCAAGTTGCGTGCATAGCAAACTGCAGTACCATTTTTTTTTCATTTTCACGCCTCTAGACAGAGTACCATCCTAATGAGCAGAATTTTTAGTCTTCCACTATATCCCAGTGCTAATGTCTATTAACACCAGTAGCACAATTGCATACACAAGTTTGGGGGCATGAAGCATCCGGTTGACTGTCATTTGAGCTAAAAGGAAAATTGATGACTTGAATCAAATTCTATTAGCACTGGGATATAGTGGAAGACAAAAATTCCTGCTTATTAGGATGGTACTATACGTACCTATTACTTTTCGTCCAACTTCAAAATGGTCGACTAACTTAACCATCAACTTGACTTTAAGAAGGTATAAGCTATTGATTCAAGTCATTAATTTTCCTTTTAGCTCAAATGACAGTCAACCGGATGCTTCACAGCGGCCTCTTTAGCCCATGTAGCGCCCGTGTGCAATTATTACTTTAGCGCCATCTAGGAAGCGCGCTGTCAAAATGGAATAGGTACAAAGTGCCGCGGCCGGCGCCCCTAACACCGCTGTGCCGTGTGTAACGCACACCCCGCACTATAGGTAAAGACGCCTCTGAATGCTTCGTGTCCCTCAAACTTGTGTATGCAATTGTGCTACTGGTGTTTGTAGGCACACAGATGTAGACAGCGTGCCTATGCCCATTGTTCGCGATAATCACTGAGATCTGACGACTGCCTCCCTCCCCTCGGGTACGAGTACTTTAGAAGAGTATTTGGCTCGCGAATGTACTAAAATGAAATCTATAGCTGCACTTTCTGAATTACAATGATTTCCGCCTTTTAGACTCCTAATGTTTTTGAATGTCACTTCAGGCGGCACTTTGTAACTGTCATACTTTATAAACTACTTAAACTTTCCAATGTTTTTGGCGCACCTTCAACACACAACTCTTTCCACCGGGTTACCGAAATTTGACAGTGGTGACATGGTGTAGTGGTTTAGGATGGTGGTAAAGTTTACGTAAGGCGTATGTAACTGCGATGTGCTGCATCCGGAGGCATAAAGCTCTCGCTTCTCTAACTCTTCCGGTTGTTTGAGGGTGTTACCACACCAATCGATCGATTATTGAACGATATCGATCGACATTGATCGATTGGTATGGGTTTTGCTGATCGACGGATACCAGTCGATAAACGATTGATCGATCAATGTAGTAGAAAGTCAAGATCGACGTCGATCAGTCCGTTCCAAACATCGATCGACTATCGATCGATTCTTGTAGTAGAAACTGTCGATCGACGTTGACCAATCCATTTTACCATCGATCGACGATCGATCGATTGGTGAGGTAACGCCCAAAAGGCCCTGATTGATGGGGGATTAATACGCCAGTTTCATGAACTGTCGGTAAAACTCGCCACTCGCCAGTGTATCTTTGCAATACCTGGTTTTACATACCTACCGACGAGCCTGGCTTGCGGCTCGTCATTTTCTATATTTTACTTGGAAAATGTTAATTCTACGTTGCTGGTGTGACTTTTAAACCGAGTTATTCTATTAACAGATGAGCTCAGTCCAGGAAGAGAAGCCCCCGGAGCCAGCGAAGCACGTCCGCGAGCTCCGCAACACGGAGCTGGTCTCCCGACTCCTGGCCGCCACGCCGCCGTACCTGTACAGCTCCTTCCCGCTCCAGCCTCATGCCTTCTTCTTCAGCGAGATGCTGAGGTCCTTCGTTAATGCCAGACATGGATGCCGACCTACTCACTACCACAGGTATTTACGGGCAGGTATATCCTGCCTTTACGTAGAAATAATATTCCCATCATCATCATCAGCCGGAAGATAAAGGCCTCCCCCTTAGCACGCCACAATGACCGACAACTCGCCACTTACATCCGCTGGTTGCCCGCAACTCTCACGATATCATCAGTTCACTCTGCCAAGGCTTTGTCTTACGGTTCGTGGTGGCCACTCGAGGACTTTTCTCCCCCAATGGTTATCAGTTCCTCGAGCAATGTGCCCCGCCCATTGCCACTTCCTACTGTTTCATATGCAATACTCTTTTATTTCCCATCTCACAATTTTCTCCGAAACCTGATTTATAGGGTTCCGTAGCCAAATGACAAAAAACGGAACCCTTATGGATTCGTCATGTCTGTCTGTCTGTCTGTCCGTCCGTATGTCACAGCCGCTTTTTTCCGAAACTATAAGAACTGTTGAAACTTGGTAAGTAGATGTATTCTGTGAACCGCATTAAGGGGTTTGCTCCTGGTTAGCTCATGAGCAATGTCCGTTAGATGGCGCTGTTATCAATAGTTCCTTTTTTCAGGTTTTTTTCGTAAATTATGAAGAATTATTTCACCAAAAACTAATGGCGGGAGTATCTAAGCGTAACCGATTTTTTGACCCACACTCGAAATGAAATATTCCGCCAAAGCCGCAAACGAGGTGCTTTACTTTGAACGTCAATTGCGGCCGTATACGGACACTAGGAGCTCACGCACACACTCAAATAGACAGCGCCAGCTAGCGAAAGTCTATTGCGACACTTAGCTACCCGATCGGGGTACTCCTTCGAGTAATATTCACATTTTTTTATCGAGTCACGAAATTTTGTACCAACTGTACTTTACTCGAAAATTTTACTACGATCTATAAAATTTACAAGTATTTTATTGATAATTAGAAGCAGGGTCTTGGATAACTGTTCGCATATTATAATACGAGCCAAACGCCTTTCAAGTGTTCATAATATGTGTACGATAAATTGAGAAATTACCGAGATTCTGACCACGGTTTCTTGTCTTGGTTGATGGTCTTGCTATTATTCAGGTTATATTTATAGTTACTTTTCGTAGTTACTACTCTTGCTAATGTGGTCATGGTCGTCGGTTGAAAATCGGTAGCAAATGTACAGGACGAGTTTCTTGGGAAAATAGTGCGGTGGTTTGTCCTTACCTTCCACGCCGCAGAGCTGGAGTTTGGAATTCGTAGTTGGCAATAGAGAGCGCTGCCACCAGGGCTTTTAGTCACTTGTACGACACGCACAGGAATGCACAGGCAATCAAGTTTATCAAGGGCATCCGTAAGGCCAAAGTCTCTTAAGACACTGTTACACATGTTCTTTAGTAGCAAGAAAGCATGCTACTATTGAGCAAATGCTAGCTAGTAGCATGTGTGAACAGGACATGCTACTATCGAGCATGCTTATTAGTGGCAAGCTCGAGACGGGGTGGAAGGGGAAAGGTAATAAGCAGTGTGAACGCGTTTGCTTCAGTCCATGAGCATGCTCATAAGCATTCTTATAAGCATGCTAGTAACGAGCATGTGTAACAGTGCCTTTAGACATACCTAATATTTTATGAACAGTGATTCGTGTAAGCTCTTTCTATCAAAAGAGGTAATAAAAAGCATACAAAGTTTACAACCCTAATTATCATCATCATCATCACTCAATTTCTGTGGTAGACTTTTGGTAGAGAATAAGTAATCATAAGCTGCTAATATCAATTATCAATAAGTTGCTAACCATGAAAAGAGTTGACGAAGAGTTTATCTAGGCTTCTGCATCTGGATTTCTCAGTTCGTATATATAATTACTAGCTTTATCCGCGGCTTCGCTCCCGTTGAAGAAAAAATCTATTCTGTAGTGTAGGTATTCGAATTCAAAAAAAAAACTTCTTGCACCTCTGCGATCCTCAAGGAGTATTCCATAATTCCAAACGTATGTTTGCCAAATCTCATGCATTTTTAGGCCATGTTTTGCCTTTATAGGTATAAATAAATACTTACGAAATACTTACATAACAGCAAAAGTTCACCCACTCGCCGATAACTGGTATCAAATTGCGGTAAAAAATTATCCCGTGCTAATTTTGTACCTACATATCTCTATAAATTGATTTTGTTAGGATAATCATAACCGATGTTTTGGCACAATCATCAGAAGACTACGAGCAGTTCCAAAATCATCTACACTCCCTTTGTTACCTTCGAGTCGAAAACAGTTGTCAATTCGTATCATATAACTACCTATTGTAAGTATTATCTGCTAGGATTTTTTTCCGATCCAGCAGGCTTGTAGTCGTGCGTACTGGATTATTGGCAGTGCTTCCTTTGGATGTTCGTGCGATGGAACTACTGCGTTTTTTTGCATTAGTTCCTTTACAAGACTAGAAGGAAAAACTGCGTTTATTTTTTTGCCTTTGTTCCTTTCGCAGTAGCATCTTCAGTTCTTGCAAAGGTACAAAGGCGGAAAAATAACGCAGTTCTTTCTTCAAGGTCTTGTGAAGGAACTAGAACTACCGCAAATAGTCCGTCGTATTTGCAGACTACGGGCACGTTCAGTTTAGCTGACACGTCATCATCGGAGACAGATGTTGCATCAAACCTAATTCGAAGCAGTCAAGCTCATAGGTAGCTGAACAGTTTGGTACTTTGTCACAGCAAGCTAAAGTGCTAAAATGAGCATTTCTAAAAAAGTTTGTACATTTGATTTGCGACTCCGATTTGGGAAAAATTTGCATACAAACCAATTGAGACATTTTGAGAGACTATGTTATTACGACTCAGTATCGTTCACTCTATATACCTGCAATTTTTTATCACAAATAGGAGTCGCAAATCAAATGTACAAACTTTATTTAGAAATGCTCAAATAGTTTTTTCACACCTCTCCTTCAGAAAAGTAACTTTCCTCCCTACAGAGAGGGAGCAAAGTGCAATTTTTCTGTTCAAGGCTTTTCTAAGTGTTATATTGCAAATACAATTTTTTTAGTTGATAATTGGAAAGCCGCGTCATTTTCTATACCAATTTGCTCCCTTGTGTCACAAATAACTATTGTGTCACAAGGGAGCAAAATGGTGTATTTACGGTGAGGGCGTACATTGAATCCAGAATGTAGCGAAGGATTCTAAAGTAGAATCCTGAGTGTAATGAGGGATTCAAGTGTAAACGCACAAGATGAAAATAATTTGCTCCCGAGTCGCTCATACAACTTTCACACCGAGCATTAAGAAAAACGAAAAAAGTAAATTCTAAATATTAATTAAAGAACAACCAGCATAGAAAATGGCGTGGCTTTACAATTATCAACTTCAAAAAATTGCATTTGCAATAAAATACTTAGAAAAGCCTTGAACAGAAAAGTTCCACTTTGCTCCCTCTCTTCAGGAGGAAAAGTTACTTTTCTGAAGGAGAGGTGTGAAAATAACTATACATGTCCTCAAATACTAACAGTAAAAAGGAATGTATTTACTTTGCTACTTTTTGAGCGCTCTTTGCCTGTAGGATCTACGGCTAACTAGTCTGGTTGACCGGGCAGTGGGTATAATTAATTTGTAATTTTCCCGCTGGTACAGTAACTCATATCCAAAAATCATGCCAAATATATGCATTATAAATCAAGTAACTATTTTGGAAACAATATATTTTTAGTCACGAGTAATATTTACCTCGACGTTTCGGCAACATTACAGTGGCCGTGGTCACGGGTAGACTGAAGTGTGGGGTGACAAATAAAAATGACCAAGTGCGGGTAGTTCGAAGGACTCGCTCTGCTAGGCAGACCCACACTTCAGTCTACTCGTGACCACGGCCACTGTAATGTTACCGAACATCAAGGTAAATATTACTCGTGTGTGTTAGCGTGATAAGTCCTGTGCGTGGTATTTTGATTAATTCCAGTTTCTTTTAATTATTTTGTTGCTCTATTCCTCTCATCTGTTGGGAGTTAATCGTTGACTTCAATAAAAAAGCGTAATTTTGCGAAACACTAGACTTTTAATGTGTCATTACACAGCAGATATCGAAGTAGAAGTGAAAGGCAAATTTTGACAACTTAAAGACAATCTTAATTCTAGTTATACTACGGTGGATATGTGACTTATTGCTAGTGGTTTAATTTAGGAGTTAAGTGAACTCCTCTTCAATCTTCAACATGCCCCCGGGCGTTGAAAGCCAGGCTTTCAACCAACATCTTTCTCTTCAGGAAGTGGGCAGATCCTTGAAAATGCTCTTCGGACTACTCCATTAGCCGTTTTCACGTCGGCTACCCTGTTGACGCCGTCTGGCCCGGGTGAACAGAAATGATACGTCCCAGTTTCCACTTTAGCGGAGGAAGATTGTCCTCCTTTAGAAGAACAAGGGAATTCAGCTTCAAGGAGTGTCCACTGGATCGCCATTTCGTACGTTGCTGAAGCTCAGAAACGTATTCTTTGCTCCAGCGAGTCCAAAAATGTTGGCGAAGTTGCTCGATTCGCTGGAACCGAGCTAAATAATTGTAGTTGTGGTGCTGGTAGTCACGCTCTGGCAGACAAGTGAGCGGGCGTCCGATGAGGAAGTGTCCTGGTGTCAGCGATGTCAGGTCTTCTGGATTTGACGACATTGGCGTTAGGGGGCGAGAGTTTAACACTGCCTCAATTTGAACTAGTGTAGTGTTAAGTTCCTCATACGTGAGATGACAATTTCCCAGCACTCGATTTAAATGATTTTCTGTGGCCTTAACACCAGCTTCCCAAAGACCACCAAATGTGGGGTATAAGCCGGTATAAAATGAAAATTAATTGATTCACTAGCTGCACTTTCGGCAAGTGAATTGCAATTTGCTTTAGAAAATTGGATAGATCATTGTATGCACCAACGAATGATGTACCGTTATCCGAGTATATATCGCTCGGTCTCCCCCTACGCGATACAAATCGTCGCAACGCTAATAAATAACTATTGCTCGTCAAGTCGCCCACTAATTCAAGATGTATTGCTTTAGTACTGAAGCAAATGAATATTGCAATGTACACCTTCACTAACCTAGTACCTTTTCCTTGACGACTAGCAGAGACAAGTGGGCCCGCGTAGTCAACGCCTACACTGTCAAAGGGAAAACCACCGGGAGAGACTCGAGGCTTAGGCAGATTACCCATTAAAGGACTTAATACGCGTCCCTTCATACGAGTACACCTGACACACTCATGATAACATTTTTTTGCCAAATTTCGACCTCCAAGAGGCCAATATGTTTCCTTGATTGTAGCTAACAAAAGCTGTGGTCCTGCATGTAACAACCTTTTATGTTCATGATCAAACAGTAATTTACTAAATCTATGATTAGAGTGCAGTACAATCGGGTGTTTTTTATCGTAGGGAAAAGTTGAGTTTTCTAGACGACCACCGACACGCATGATCTTTTGGGAATCCAAAAATACGTCTAATTTAAGTAACGGGCTCTTTTTTGATATACTTTGATTTGATGAAAGTAATTTATACTCAGGAAACATTTGATTTTGACATATTTTAATAATTATATTTAATGAATTTTGCAACTCGTTATAACTGAGACAGGGTGAACTGATTGGTTGTTTTTTACAAGCAAGTATAAACCGTAAAACATACGCAAACGTTCTCTGCAATCGAGTAAGTTTAGAAAACCGCTCAAAATCAATAATCGAATTCTCAGATAGGTCGTTGGCAACGTGTAACGTTATTTCTGGTCGAATTTCAGGTAGTGTGGTCAGATTATTGGTGCCTGAGATCGAAGGCCAAGCTGATGTATCCTGTTTCAAAAAACTAGGTCCTGACCACCACAAATCATTGGACTTGATAGACTCGAGAGTAGTACCGCGAGATAAATGATCAGCTGGATTCTGGGTGGTAGGTACATGCCTCCAGTCACAATTACCTGTGATTTCCAGAATGTCAGCTGTGCGGTTCCTAACAAACGGGTGGAGTTTGCTCGGTAGCATTTTAAGCCAACCTAACACTATTGTTGAGTCGGTCCAGAACACTGTTTTTTGTATCTTAAGTCGAAGTGAATTGACTATCTTTTCGTATAGATGAGCACCCACCAATGCGCCACAAAGCTCAAGCCTAGGTATGGTCATAGGTTTCAGAGGAGCAACTCTGCTCTTAGCCATCAATAAATGAACTGAAACCGAGTTTTGACTATCTATGCTACGTATAAATGCACAAGCACCATAGGCGCGTTCCGATGCATCTGTAAAGATGTGCAATTCAATTTGCCCATAGTTATCACAAACAACCCTTCGCGGCACACGAATTGTCTTGAGAATTGGCAGACCTGCAACAATCTCCAACCATTGACTCAACAATTCAGAAGGCAGTTGTTCGTCCCAAGACAACTTGAGCAACCACAGCCTTTGCATCAGCATTTTCATTGATATGACATAAGGAGCTAGCAATCCCAGGGGATCAAAAATTTGTGCAATGACAGATAATACGTCGCGCTTTGTTTTTCCTGCAGTAATTGTTGAGCCAATGGGGAAACACAACTCATCTGAGTCTGGCCGCCAACCTAAACCTAGCGTTTTACTGGGCTCTGAGATACCTATGTTTAAATCTACAGCAGGTTGTGATGACGTAACTGCCAATCGAGGGTCATTTGACTTCCATTTTCTTAAATGCATGTTTGCTGCAACAAGAGCATCTATCACGCCTTGACGAAGTTTCATTATGTCACTTATGTCATCCCCCCACTCAACAGGTCATCAACATAAAAATCGTGGATTATTATTTCCTTTATACGAGCGTCATCACAATCTAGACCAATTTGTTTAAGGCATCTAGTTGCCAAGAATGGAGCGCTAGCAGTCCCGTAGGTAACTGTATTAGTTGATATAGTTGAATGGGATCGCTTTCATTTTCACGCCAAATGATTAGATGTAAATTTCGGTCATCAGGATGCAACGTCACAGTTCGGTACATTTTCTCCACGTCTGCCGAAATAATGTACTTATGCTGCCTAAAACGGAGGAGAATCGACAACAGGTCGTCTTGAACTGTGGGTCCCACCATCTGCAACTGATTTAATGACACACCAGAGCTCGTGGGACTACTAGCGTTAAACACAGCTCTTAATTTGGTAGTGGAACTACCCTCACGAATGACGCCGTGATGAGGAATGACATAAGTGATACCTGATTCAATTGGCTCATACTTTGACATATGACCTAAGGAGATATACTCAGCCATAAAATCTTTGTACATCTTCTGAAGTGCAGGGTTACGCTTTAATCGGCGTTCTAAGGCATAAAAACAATGTTTGGCTCGAATAAACGAATCTCCTAAAATCTGAGGGCTTTGTTTTAGCGGTATTCGTACGCAAAAGCTACCGTTATCTAAGCGATTCGTATGCTGAACAAAATGCTCTTCACATAATTTCTCCTCAGGAGAATAATGTGACGACTGAGGGCGAACTTCTTCAAGCTGCCAAAAACGCGTTAGTTGGTTTTGAATGTCATCAACATCCTTGAATGAGTCGGTACTTGTACCTGTGAACTGAGCAAAGTTGCATGTGATCGAATTGGACAACGACATTGGACCGCATTTAATTGGGCCTGAAACTAGCCATCCCAGCCTAGTTTCACATAATATCGGTTTTCCATCGCCTAGTTTAATTTTTTGCGATCCTAATAAGTCCCAAACAAGTCGGCACCTATAATCAAATCCACGTCCGCCGGCGTGTGAAAATTGGGATCAGCTAAAGAAATATCTGACGGAATATTAAGATTCGTCAGATCTACCTGACGATAAGGCACGTCACTAGTTAATGACGGCAAAACAAACACTGAAGACTGGTCTTATATTGATCATTCAAGGATGTCATTGGCACTCGACACATTTTGCCAATGGGTGCCAGCGTATTATTGATACCTTGTACATATTTGTCAACGAAGTCTGTATTTAATTTTAATTTATTACAAATTTTTTCAGTAATTAAGCACGACGTACTGCCACTATCTAAAACTGCACGTACAATATGCTCGCAATTATTAACGTCGTATAGTTTTATTAGCGCAGTAGAAAGCAGTACGTCCTGACCCCGTCATGCCGTGCTGACATTGGCAGACAACGTCACGGGAGCGCCAGGATCGGCGCCGGCGCCGGCGGTGATTGATTTCTGATGCACGAGCTCAGTGGTCCTTTCGCCGCCGCGTGCGATGACGCGTGGACTTGAGGATCTGTATACCTATCATTGTTTACAGTAGGTGTAGGCTTAAACTCCGTAATGTGAATCAGTGTGTGGTGCTTCCGTTTACATATCTTACATCCAGGTTTTTTACATTGTGTAGCGTAATGACCGCTTCGAAAACAATTGTGGCACACTTTATAATTTGATAATAATTGTAGCCGCGCTGTATTAGTTAACGCAAGGAATCGAGGACAACCATTCAAGTAATGATCACCCTTGCAGCTCGGGCAGGGCTTGGTTGGGGAGCTAGGGCCATGATTGTTGTGTTGTCGATTCGGTTGTTACGGTTATCACGCACAGCGAACATAGATTTTATTTTATGAAGATTTATTAGACGAATTTGCTTGATTATTAGACATTTCTAAAGTTTCCAAAAAATCTGCGCGGTCTCTTATGAAAGTTTAAGGGTGTCAAACGTTATTTTATTCGGTTTGTTTTTTGTCAAAATGACTTTTTGATTCTTCCCACTCACGAAATGTTTTGGAGTCTAGTTTTTGAGTTACTAAGTGAATAAGCAAAGTGTCCCAATGTTCGACTGGCTCGCCCAGCGTCTGCAAAGAACGTAAGTGTTTGTTTACATTGTCAATTAGCCGTTTTAAGGATATGGATGATTCGCGTGCTATTTGTTCGACATTAAACAATGCCGAAACATGATTTTGTAGCAATAAGCGTTTATTATCAAAGCGTTCACGTAATTGTTTCCATGCAACTTCATAATTTTTAGCTGAGAATTCGATTGATTGTACGATGGCTGTTGCGGACCCCTCCAGCGAAGCCCTGAGATAATGAAACTTATTTATTTCATCTATTTCGTCATTGGAATGTATGAGACTAATGAAGGTGTCACGAAACTCTAACCAGTTGTCGTAAGAACCAGAAAATTTGGGAAGCTGAATAGTTGGCAACTTGACAAGCTTGTGATTACCTCCGCGACTTCCGCGATCGCTTTCCGCGGAACCGAAATTCTCACCACCTCTTGAAGAGACAGCCAGTATATCTTGTGCCTTAGAAAGCAGCTGATAATATTGAGACTCAAACTCAGTACGCTCAGCGATTTTTTGATCCATGTTCTCAGCAATACACTCAAGCCTTGTTTGTACCTCATCGTAATGTACATACAATGAGTCAATCTTACCCAAACGCAATTGCAATTCATTTACCTCAGTGGAAGTTAGTTTAGATGCATCCAAACTGTTTAAGTAGGTAGCAAACACCGTCAAACGCCCTTTATAACTTCCACGTTTTTTAGTTAAATCTTTTTCCTCGGCCATTTTGGAAAGCTGGTGTTAACTCTCACCTGGAACGTTAAGTTATAATAACAATAAATCGTATATAATAATAACCAATATTAGTTTAAGCTCTAGTTAGGTAAATAGGTATAAGTAGCTTTAAATATATTTCCTTTCAACTTGTTAATAATATTGAGATGTCAATTTAGTATTTAGAAGTGTATTTAATAATGTATTCTTTTGTTTAGCATGTAAGGATCTTTTACTAAATTATAATTCGTTTTTAAACTTGCTTATCTTTAACTTGGTTCGAAAAGATTTATTATTTATTAATTAGGCTATTAAATTACACAATATTTCTCTAATTCTGAATAATTACACTGATTTCTTATGCTTATAAATACTTTAAACTGCTTACCCTTATCTATTTTTAATTACCTATTTACTTATTCTTAATTTTGTTATTTATTCTTAACTTACTTCTCTGTTTTTTTGTACATTTGTGTTTTTAACTGATATTAAATTAATGGTAAAGTAAATTCAACTGCATTTTATTGCATTCTAGTTACCTACCTGCTTACTAACTACGAGTATAAAGCTAAGTTAAGTGTAGCGTACCTAACTACATAAGCGGTGTGAGTAACTAATTATACAACGAATTAGATTACTAATACATTTGATAACTATATAATATAATGATACTCAATAACGATACACTTAACTTATTAGGTAGGTATAAAGTACATTTACTAACCTTATCAGTCGCTTTATTACGCTTAATAAATACCTGAATTTGAGTGTTGGGTGAAACTTAGTACCACTTAACACTACAAGAATTATTATTCTGATATTATATTATAGTCCAATAATTGCAAATCTCTGCCACACACGATGGATGACGCAACACTTTATTTGACTCACAAGTACTCGGGTGCCGCCTGGTGCAATTAACTTTTAACTCGCCGGTAATTAATTCTCTTCTTTTAATATATTTTTCTGATTCTTCAATCAGGCTCGATGGACCATATGTTGGGAGTTAATCGTTGACTTCAATAAAAAAGCGTAATTTTGCGAAACACTAGACTTTTAATGTGTCATTACACAGCAGATATCGAAGTAGAAGTGAAAGGCAAATTTTGACAACTTAAAGACAATCTTAATTCTAGTTATACTACGGTGGATATGTGACTTATTGCTAGTGGTTTAATTTAGGAGTTAAGTGAACTCCTCTTCAATCTTCAACACATCTGTCCGAGCACGCGAGCAGGCTGCAATTACCAGCCCATCACTGCCGTTCCGCCTGTGACAGTTGCAGTTCTACCATACAATCTTTTCTTTGGGGTAAGTAAAATGCAGTATGTCGCATTAGACAGCTTTGAGAATAATTATCAGGATCAGGGGGTCAGGTTCTGCTAGTGAACAACGTCGGCATTAGATTCAGCTATACTTGGAGAACAAAAAAAGTATAAACTGTGATACAAGTTAAATATGCCGCTGTTCAGTTAATCAACAAGCCAACCGTACCACTGCAAAATAATTTTTTTGAGCTAGACTGTTAGTCAGTTTCTAGAACTACAGTATTTAAATTTGCCCTAGGTTTCTCTGCTGTCAACCGTGCGGCACAGTTGATATGTGATACTCCTACATAAATAATAACATGCAGTACACGCCCTCCTCCACCTCCTCGTCCTACATGAAATAATGAATCGATGGTGGAAGTCTCAATTGCGTAAGGGACAAGATACCGAAAATCATTTTAAAACATAGAAAATTAGAGTTTTTTTTTCTCTGTCGATTGGTAGTATTCAAGTTACGATACGCCCCATTTTGCTGTTCATCAACATTTATTGTTAAAAATAAAATAGCTTAAGGGACATGATATATACTTATCTTTTCAAAATATCCTGATATTGAATTAGATTTTTGCTATTCCTTTCTGCCTGCATGTCAATTTACAGAGATTAGTGATATGGAATAGAGTTGTAAAATTAAATATATAACATTGAATTCCATGCTACCTACCCTGGGGTATTAAAAATAAACTGGCCAGTCGGATTCGCGCACGATATCTTCCGTACCATTATCTATACAACATTAGACATAAGAAAAAAAAACGGCCAGAAAAACAAGTTATTGTATGGAAGTCCTCCTTAAATATTTTTATTTTAATTTATTTATTATTTTTTAAAGTAATTATACAGCTAAATATTCTGTGAAATATTTCAAGCGTCTACCTGTTGCCGTTATTAACATCATGCAAAAAACGGCTAAACAATCACGTTTGTTGTATGGGAGCCGCCCTAAATATTTATATTATTCTGGTTTGAGTATTTGTTGTATTAGCGGCCACAGTAATACATAACCTGTTAAAATTTAAAGTGTCTAACTATTACGACTCAAGAGATAGAGCCCTGTGACAGACGGACGACAGACAGACGACAGACAGCGGCGAGTCTCAGCAATAGGGTTCCGTTGGCACTTTTTAGGTACGGAA
>NC_133492.1:5625431-5737277 GCF_025370935.1 Choristoneura fumiferana
AATCTAACGATACCTCTTCTGATCTCTCTATCTCCTAACATGAGCTATTTCCCAAGACTCTGCTTCTAATTATCAATAAAATACTTATAAATTTTAAAGGTCATAGTAAAATTTTCGACTAAAGTACAGTTGGTACAACTTTATTCACCATCATCATCATCATCTCAGCCGTAGGACGTCCACTGTTGGACATAGGCCTCCCCTACAGACTTCCAGTTGCTTTGGCTGGCAGCGGCCTGCATCCACCGTGAACCTGCGGCTTTAACCAGGTCATCCGTCCATCTTGTTGGTGGACGTCCTACGCTGCGTTTGCCGATCCGCGGCCTCCACCCGAGAACTTTTCGGCCCAACGGCCATCCGCTCTCCGTGCTATATGGCCGGCCCATTGCCACTTCAACGAGCTGATTCGCTTGGCTATGTCGGTGACCCTTGTTCTTCTACGTATCTCCTCATTTCTGATTCGGTCCCGTAGAGAAACCCCAAGCATAGCTCTCTCCATAGCTCGCTGAGCAACTCTGAGCCTATTTATAAGGCCTAAAGTAAAGCACCACGTCTCGGATCCATATGTCATCAATGATGTAGTTTTCACTTCACAGACAGACAGACAGACAGACGGACAGACAGATGGACGGATCGACAGACGGACGGACGGATGGGCCGACGGAAAGATACACAGACAGACTCACATACGCATAAAATTAACAACCTGTGTCACTCCTAACAAAGACTTATTATACATATGCTCCAAAACCATAACCCTTGCCGTTTCTCACACTTATAAATAAAATAAAAAATCTTGAATCACTTCATAATAGAGTACATACAGTACATACTCGTACATATGCAGACAGACGGTGGGAAGCGACTTACTTCTATGGAGTGAAAATGTTCACGACGCAACTAAGAGTTAGGGAAATTTGGTATGTTTTCGTAGTAGGTTGCTGCAGACCACAAGTTTGGTACACACGATAAGCCATACTTTGGCCACCCAGTAGGAATGAAATTCTTACAGCCCTGTCTCTGGTGTTCTTGTAACAAATATTAATGTTTCTGACAAAAATGATAAAATTAACATACCCGTGTATTCAATTACATATGTTATCCTCATCATCAAATCGTACATACATAAATAGTTTAAGAGTTGCACTCTTGCTAATTTCCTCTCGTCCGCCAACTTTTTGACTTCTTGATTTGTGTTCAAACCATAATTATTCAAACATAATTGCTTTGAATATCAATCTCATTGACTTGACGTTGTGACAAAAATGTATTATAATGACGTTTAAATTTTACTTATCTAGCCAGTAATAATAATAAAAAGGTGGTACGAAAAGTACTTCGATTGTGAAAACCTTTTTATTCACTGAGCCTAGATTTAGCGGCCGTAAAAATGCCGTGATATGTAGGAATTTATTTGAGCCTCACTGTAAAACTTGATATTCATACACATGCAATGTATGTTGAATGTAGACCTTATTTTTTAACTAATTAGTTTAGTGATTACACCTATCACCTTTTATTGTGAGAATATATATGCTTTATATAAATTAGTGGCGCTACTGTCTACGTAAGAGTAAATAACTAATATCTGTTCAGAATTTGTAAGTTGAATTTAAAACCACTTGTCCTAGATCGAAGCACCGCATTATAATGTATGTAAAGTATGCAATGAAATATTTTTTGCCGAGGACTGGGTCTGTTACTTAAATAATTATTATTTTTAAATGACAATTTTAAAAGTAACTTACCTGTTTTCGTCCTACTTAAAGTTTGTGTCCTTGCATTAATCAGAAATAATAGTTTAGGCGTTTCAACTTCCGAAAATAACAGATTTAAAAACAAAAAAAAGTAAATACTAGACTCAGAAACTTGAACTTGATCTCTCAGTGATCTCATGCTTTCTTCATTTAGTTGTCGTATTATCTGAGCCAAAGGTGATGGTCACGTGACCACACGAAATAGTCGATACCTATTTACAATAGTTTGATTTTGTGACACTGACTCACGCACCCATATAAGATGTCACTACATGCTCGCTGCGAACACTGTCAGTTTTACTCATACAATGGTAAAATGCATCAAAATTTACTGCATCACGCTGCACTTTTGATGCAATAAAGTTACTTTTTTTTGGATTTTGCTTGAAGAGCATATCCATAATTTACTATTCTCAAAAAATCCTCTAAGAAAACATGTCCGTGGAAGCTATGCGGGTGTCCGTAGGTTTGTATGGAAGAGCAACCCCCTTAAGAAAAAAAACAATAAATTTTGGGGGTTCCCCATACTTTGAACTGAAACTCATTATTTTTTTTCATCAAACCCCTACGTGTGGGTGTCTATGGATAGGTCTTCAAAAATGATATTGAAGTTTCTACTACCTGACTGTACCTTATTAATTACTAATTATCAATCTAAGCGTAATGACATCTTTTAATATCTTTCATTACAGGAGATTCAAAAGACGATCGCATAAATATTTCGCGGAAAACGACGAGTGGCGACGAGACTGGCCAAAGCATGAAGAGGAAAAGAAGGAACCTGAGAGTCGCCCAGAGGTACCCTTAGAGCTGACCGTGGAAAAGCATCCTAGAGTTCGCGAGCCATCGCCGAGGACGTCACCTAGGCTATCGCCGAAAGCCGAACAAAAGCCGAGCAGCCCGGGACCTGGAGGCCGACAGTCGTCGTTCGTCGACGTAGGCACAGAAGAACTGCCGAAGCCATCCCCATGCGTCGGCAGAGCTGACGTACCGCCATCGAACCTCATTTTACCCCCACCTCCGCCTATGTGGTACCCTCCTCTTTACAACCCACAGTTCGGCGCTGATCCTCTGAACTTCTTCATAGATTTACGCGTTTCTGGACACATTTATGACAGGAAACGTGCATTGGCCGAAGGAGTAGACACAAGCATCAGCCAGGATAGACCAGAAGATTCAGGTTTCGACAAACGGCTAGGCAGGGACTTTGGTATGAAACCACGTCACGTATCGGCATTCTCTGTGCCAGTAAGACCAGCGAACACAGAAGTATCGGCCAAATACTTTGACCACGGTTCCAGCAGGGTTTCGTGTGGGAAAGTCAACGGGACCTCTTACATAATGAAGAACCTCAAAAATGTGTACGAGAATTTAAAGACCAACCAGGAAGTCAAAGTGTCAAAGGTTGATAAAGAAGACGATGCGAAGGCGGAATCATCAGATTTGGATGATGATATTATGGACTAGGAGAGAAATCCTTCGCCTATTGGATTTGTGATGTTGATTCAAGAAACAGATTAGGCGGCTGGTTTTTGAAATTACATACCTACTCGAACGAAAATACCATAGCCAAATGTTGAAATCTATCTAAATATTTGTGTCACAATAGATAGACTAAGTTCCCAGGGGCGAGCCGTTTGCAGATGAAAAAAAAGAATAATGCTGTATTTTGCATTCGGTAATTACCTATCTTCTTTTTAGATAGAGAGGAAATTTCAAGGATGTGATTTCAAAAATCAACTTCCAGACGGTAAAATGTGGACCGTGGACGGTAAAACATATTTTCGGCTAACGATTAGAAAACCATTTTAGGCAGTCCCCTAATTTCTTGGACATATTTTACGTTTTAAATAGTTAGTTAATAAAAATAATTGTAAAAACTATTATGACCTTCATAATTGTTATGACTATAAAATGTGCTTACATATATAATTGTGTAAGGAGTTTTTAGATCTCAATTTTTTGCGCTTTACCGTGGTTAATCTAGTCAAATGTACATAATGTACTTAATTTAGTATTAAATTAAATTGTAAATTATATCAATAGAAAGTAAAATTTAAAAATCCTATAATGTTACCTACCCCCTTAATTACTACCTACAATTAATATCTATTGGGTCTATTTACATAAACTAAGTATACATCAACAACCATATCCATTGATTAGTGTTAACTGGCGGTTAGGTGTGATGCCGTATCTATTTGTTTTGTTCGAATAGACGGAGACGGCATCACATTTAATCGTCGGTTAACGCTAATCAATGGATGGTGAAACCGCCCCTAAGTCAAGGACAATGTATTTTGTATGTAAATTCAAAACTAAGGTGTATTTGTCTTCGGCAGTGTCTGTGGTTCATGATTATGAATTATCAATTATAGAAAATAAAACATACGAAATGACAAGGTTTCTATTTATTTGCTTAGTAATCACAAAATAAAGATGTCTATCCTTACTTATTGTGAAGGTCGATGGTGGCCAGTCAGTGGTGAAAAATGTATGTGTAATCCCGCTAATGCCTTCTCTCCACAGACTACTTAGAGATACTACGTATCTTCTCTCGAATAAAAAAAATCTGGACGATCAAGCTTTATTATTTACAATGTAGTATGCCTATTCGTCAAAAGATGGCGCTAAAACTCAGGAAAGTAGGTAACTCGTGTTGCCAGTTCTAGTAATTTATCTACTCAGCACAAGATGACACTACCAACCAGAAAATTGGTATATACTTATAATTATTTTGAACTTTCATTTTCAACTTTTCTAATATTTATATTTATTTCTAATATATGGAGTGTAGAATTTAACAAGAACAGTCTCCCGTGTATGCAAAAGTGTCCGTCGTAAGTAGATATTTTTTATGACGATGATTAGAGTAAAATTACTGAATAATGTTTAAAGATCACGACAATTCAACGAGGGCTATCATTTTTTGTCTTACTAGATGACGCCACTATTGCGTGAGGTTTTTAAGTGTGGCTTTCAAAGTCTGTTATTACGGGCATTAAAACAAAGTTTAGATTAAAATCATATTTAAAACACCTTAAAACTGTACCATAAAAATATCCAGCAACCACAGTGTTGCTTAGTCCCGTTTTGTACGGAAAAAACGGGAGGAAAAAAGTTTCCGAAAGACAAAACTGTCTCAAAACACAGACATTCATTGCCCCGTAACGCATAATTGCCATAATTAATTTCAGGTTATGCAAAATATTCACAAAAAAAATCTTATTATAAATAAACCCGCGTAGCTCACCCAAAAACTATGAGATTTGACATTTCGGAGACCTCACGCTACATTAGCGCCTCTAGCGGCGAATTCATTCGCGATAGACCTCATTCAACGAGGGCTATCATTTTTTGTCTTACTAGATGACGCCACTATTGCGTGAGGTTTTTAAGTGTGGCTTTCAAAGTCTGTTATTACGGGCGTGAAAACAAAGTTTAGATTAAAATCATATTTAATACATCTTAAAACCGTACCATAAAAAATAAAAATATCGAGCAATCAACTACAGTCCTGCGTAGCGTAGTCCCGTTTTGTTCGGAAAAAAAGGGAGGACAAAAGTTTCCGAAAGACAAAACTGTCTCAAAACACAGACATTCATTGCCCCTTATCGCATAATTGCCATAATTAATTTAAGGTAATGCAAAATATTCACAAAATTATTCTACTTATAAATAAACCCGCGTAGCTCACAGATTACTAATAAGTATCATCAGCTAGCTAGCGTAGCTCACCCAAAAACTATGATAGATTTGACATTTCGGAGACCTCACGCTACATTAGCGCCTCTAGCGGCGAATTCATACGCGATAGTCCTCATTAGAATCCGCGTGTTTTATCTCAGCAACTATTTTTGGATATTTACTATTATTTCAGACACTTGCTATTTAGTATAGCACCAATAGGAAGGAGTATGGAACTATTATTTTAGCTGGATACGTTTGCAACTTTTCGTCAGATATTTTGGTTGTCATGCATTTCCTGTTTTGTTGGAATAATTTTATTATATGCATGACTCAATTTGTGCGAATCTGAAGCTGGAGTTATCTTTTTAAAAATCTGACACTTAAGTCAATGTTGCCAAATTTAAATATAATATTATCATAGATCCACCATTACCTCTCATATTTCGTTTTCTAGAATTTTTTTACCGTACAACGGCAAAAACTACTAGACACTGGCAAAATTGTCCTCCAATGGACAGAGCCAATTTTTTTTTAAAAGAAACAACATCAACAATATTATCATAATTTCATTAAAATAACCATGGCTATAATACTATATTTAAATATTTCCTGCTAATGATAGGAACCAAGACATCAGTTATTTTACGTATTTTTTAGTATGTAGTCGTTAGATTTTATGTTGAGTCACAAGAATCATCCAAGAAATAATGAGTTTGACAATACATTGTCTTTCATTTCTCGTTTTTATATTTTTATTAAAAACTTCTTCGCCTGGCAACATTAGTCACCACGCGATTTTCTTTCTGAAATTTATTGAACTTCTTCTGTTCGAATTACTGGGAATTTCACGTTTTATTTCACAAAAGTTGTATCAAAATGTTTGGTCAGCAGCCCATATTAGTTTTGAGTAAGTATTTTCTGATATATGCTTTTAAATTTCCTATGAAACTTGCATTTTATTTGTTCGTTGAATCACCATTTCAGGTCAAAACACAAAACGTGAGTCCGGCCGGAAGGTTCAGATCGAAAATATTAACGCTGGAAAGGTGAATATGTGCTCAAAGTTATTTTAAGTTATCATTTTCGCTCTGAAAAACTGATTTCAGTGAATATTCAATGTATTTTATGTTTATTTTAGACAATAGCGGACGTTATTCGAACATGCCTTGGACCTCAGGCTATGTTGAAAATGTTGATGGACCCGATGGGAGGCATCGTGATGACAAATGACGGCAACGCTATTCTCCGTGAGATCACAGTGCAGCACCCGGCCGCTAAATTCATGATTGAAATTGCCAGAACCCAAGATGAAGAGGTTAGGATTTTTAATTATCCTTATTGCTAGTTAACACATAACTCTTGTAAAAAAGAAGTCGAAAATTACGATAACGGCATGTAATTTTTAAACTTTTGTTTGGTTTTTTAACTCATGAACAATTCCATCAGACCAACTTGTTTTATTCTGGGTTACTTTCCTTTGTCTCTGTGTTAGTAGGCAAAATATGATAATTACTATAAAATAGTAAGATGTCTCATTATCCAGTTAACGTTTGTGCAAGCAAATGGTTGTTGTTTATATTATAGTCAAATATCTCCACACCTTTTTGTTCAAATTGTGAGAATATAGGTATGCACATTTTATAATTAATATAACTAACTGTGTAAGTGAGTTAGTAAATGAACTGGCTTGTGGGATAGCATTGTGAAATTTAAAATATAATTTTGGTGGATTTGGTGGTTTTCGAATTTCAATTGGCTAGAAACAATAAAAAAAAACAAACAAATATTAATTGGCTAAGGGGCTCGCTAGGGAATACAAAACCGGTTTTTGATGTATTCAGAAAAACCGAAAACCGGGTTTTCTCCATACAACAAAACCGATTTTGAATTCCCTAGGGCTCGCTATGTTTGTATCTTTAGCCTATGCCTTTAAATTATGCTTGCTCCCACTACCAACTGAGATGCAAAGCTTGTGAAGAATTAATAATAGTTATAAGCCAGCAGCCTAATTACATACTACAGTACTACTGCTGGCTGTTGCATATTAGTGTCAGCAGGATGAAAAGATATGAAGGGTGAATTTAGCACTTCGTAGTATAGGGCCAGGCCTCCTTTCAAAATTAAAGAGTTGTAGTTAAGGTTTCTACAAAATAATAACACAGTGCTTAAGTAAATAAATTCTTCAAATGAAAACATGTTTCTATTTGTCAGGTTGGTGATGGTACCACATCAGTAATTGTCCTAGCGGGTGAGATGCTGGCTGTAGCAGAGCAGTTCTTGGCGCAGAACATTCACCCTACCGTCATCATCAGGGAGTACCGACAGGCGCTTGAGGATGCTGTCAAATTGCTGCAAGACAAAATTTCTGTTCCCATTGATATGAACGACAAGGAGAAGATGAAGGAAGTTGTAAGTAATGATAACTTTGACTTTGAATGAAACCTGTACCTTTCTTCTTCCTTACCTCCCTTTCCTTTCCTTCATTTTTAGGGTTCCGTAGCCAAAATAGCAAAAAGTATATTATAGTTATAGTTTCGCCATGTCTGTCTGTCTGTCCGCGGCTTTGCTCAATGCTAGAAAGCTGTAATTTTGCACGAATATATATGTAAACTATGCCGAGAAAATGGTACAATAAAAAAATCAAAAATAATTTTTTTAGAGTACCTCCCATAGACGTAAAGTGAGGATGTTTTTTTTTTCTCATCCAATTTTTTAGTGTGGGGTATCGTTGGATAGGTCTTTTAAAACCATTAGGGGGTTGCTAAAACGATTTTTAGATTTAGTGATGCGTTTGCAAAATATTCAACTTGAAATATAATATTACTTAATTTTTTCGTAATGGCTACGGAACCCTATTTCGGGCGTGTCCGACACGCTCTTGGCCGGTTTTTATTGTTTACTTATTCCTTTCTTTGTTTTTTCTTTTTTCTCTTTCCTTTCTTCTCTGCTACTAACAAAGCAGAAAGTCAAGGGAAAGATAAATCTGGATCAATGCTAATATATGAGTAACATGTAATGCTGAAAATTGTCATTTATTTATTGATCAATTAAAAATTACAGAATTATAGTAAATAACCAATGTCATGTCTTATTGATTCAACTTTCTAAATTCTGACTTGTAAATACTACATTTTATTTTTCTTATAGCCAAATAATGAAAATCTATATTGAACTTTCTGTCCTTAATGGAGGGGTTCCCTTTAAATATTTCTGTATCTAAATGACCTGTGGCCGTATTGTTTAACATGCCAGCGCTCGTGATCGCATACACCATCTTTTTTTACCCCCGTTCTATAGGATACGGTGCACTGTGTGACAGAAAGAAATGGTAAAGACAATTGTGCTTTTGTATGTGTTAGACTTAACCAAACAATTATAAGCTTAGCTTGGCTAGGGTATTGATGTTCATTAATTTTCAGATCCGTTCATGTGTGGGCACGAAGTACGTTGGGCGCTGGGCAGACCTAGCTGTTGACATTGCTCTTGATGCCGTCAATACTGTTATGGTCAATGAGAATGGACGGGTTGAAGTGGATATCAAAAAGTTAGTTGAATTCTTAGATAAATCATAATTTAAATAGAATGGTGCTAAATCTTTTTTTGGGTCTTTGGGCTTTTTTCGGGCCACCCATGAGTTGTTACAATGATGCTGCGGGTTTTATAGTATTGTAAAAATCAATATAATTTTTATGGCAGGTGGGCCACTTGTATAAACTTAGTGGATGAAAACTGAAAAAGTATAGGTAATTTTATCCGATTATATTTTAATGCTGCTATATTTTCTTCTAGCTACGCGAAAGTAGAGAAGATCCCTGGCGGTACCCTAGAAGAGTCGCGCGTGCTCAACGGCGTAATGATAAACAAGGACGTGACGCATCCCAAGATGCGGCGCCAGATAGACAATCCGCGCATCATACTGCTCGACTGCCCCCTCGAATATAAGAAGGGGGAGAGCCAGACCAACATCGAGATCGTCGGGGAACAGGTAAGGTGGCTTGTGGAGATGAAATGCTGCCTGCCCTGATGATGATAGGCAGGAATTCCTACATTTTTAGGAGATTCACGAGACATTTTAATCCCGGCACGTGTATCTAGTTAGGTTAGGCTAGTTGCCTAAGACAGTGTATTTCTAATAAAAACAAATAGTATTAAAAATATTGACTTAGGCCAAGGTGATTAAAAAATATCGAAACATTAACTCTAATGATTTGAGAATAGAGTGCGTGCTCCGATATTTTTGACCTCCGCGGCCGCTCCGAAATATCTAATGGTGATTTTACATCATATTCTTCCCCTTTCCAACTAATTTGGGGCGTGACTTCTGTTAGTTGCAATAGATGGCACCACACGCCACTATTGGCGTTTGCAAGCAATTACGATTTCCGGATTTCGAAAATTTTTATACACCTTGTATACTAAAATACAAAGTCGAGTCAGCAGCACCAATATCTGACAGCAAAGCGTGCATATGTGATACAACACTATTTCTAGGACCGGTTGAATGTGTCAGATATTTTTGCACACTCCGCTGTGTCAGATAACGCAGGTGACTGCTACAATTATGGTGGATGCAAGCCGCTTCCAACCGAAGCAACTGGAAGTCTATGGGGGAGGTCTATGTCCAATGACTACAATATTACCTGTATGCCGCTAGGATTTCACAAAGCTACTCCAGTTGGAGGAAGAGCACGTGCTGCGTCAGTGCGAAGATATCATCGCGTTGAAACCCGACATCGTGTTCACCGAGAAGGGAGTCTCCGACCTCGCGCAACACTACCTCGTGAAGGCCGGCATCACCGCCATTCGCAGGTAAAGTGCGTCTATACGGCGCGAAGACTTAAATAAAACTTGTTTAATAAACAAATAAACTGCTCACGTAGACCGCACTTCATACGCGCGACATCGTCATTGTATAAGCCTAGGAAGCCATTGCCAGATTATTGTATTGTCACAGGATCCGGACTTACATAATGTTTAATAAACCTTCGAATAGTGACTGCTACCAAGGCCGTGGCTTATTTGCTCTTCTGTGCAGCATTATGTCTAGAGAACAATTCATGAAAAACATACCTCAATGAAACCGACTTCGATGTATGACGCTCGCTTACCTAAGTCCGTAAAGCCGCAATAGTCCGCACCGCCACTTCACTAGCTAGTTTTTAGGCGTATAAAGTTTGTTATTATTTACACACAAAACTATTTACAATGTCTACAATCACAATTAATATTTATTTTACAAAACTGAGCACAACCGCAATAATATATATCCGCCGAGAGTTTTTTTTGAAGTCTGGCTGACTGCCGCCTTTTTTTACGATCGAAGGCGCGCGGCAAAGGACTTGCGCCAATCAGCCACCGACAGCAAAGAGGATGCAAATCAAAAAATTGTTCGCCATCCAAAATACTTGCACATATTTCCCCCCCAGAACCAAGCCGAGCATTAGTTAACAGTCACCATCTAAAGGCAAAATACACAATTTTGATACCGGCCTAAGTAATGTACCGTTTTGAGTTTTGAGCTCGACTACTCGAACTGTTCCGTCCTGTCCAGGCAATAGTTTTATAATCCGACCACGTTTCCATTGCAAAGGAGGGTAATTATCTTCTTTTATTAAGACTAAATCGTTGACTTTAGGAGCAGACAAACGTGAAGTCCATTTAGGACGTTGTTGTAACGTATGCAGGTATTCATTTCGCCAACGAGACCAAAAATGTTGAGACATTTTTTGAATTTGTTGAAAACGCGATAACCGATTAAAATTTGTTTCTTCAAATGGATATTCTGGCAATGATACAAGAGGTTGACCGATTCAAAAATGACCGGGTGTTAGAATTTCCAAATCAGCTGGGTCCGAACTCTGAGGACAAAGCGGCCTGGAATTCATGACAGCCTCTACTTTGGTGAAGAATGTACTCAGCTCCTCAAAGGTGAGTCGTCTTTCCCCGAGTACACGATGCATATGGGTCTTTGCTGACTTAACGGCCGCTTCAAATAATCCTCCCATGTTAGGGCTGCTGGGAGGGTTAAACAACCAGGTTATATTACTTTGCGACGATTGACGTTCTATTTCAGAATGATTATCCCTTAAAAATATGTACAACTCCTTCAAATACTTGTTTGTCCCAACAAAGTTAGTTCCGCAATCAGAGCGAATCAAGGATGGAAGACCTCTTCGAGAGACAAATCTAGATAAAGTTGCCACAAATCCTTCTACTGAAAGTTCCGAAACTACCTCTAAATGTACCGCCTTTGTAGCCAAACACACGAAAATACACAAATAGCATTTTTGAATCCGAGCACCTCTCAAAACACTGCTTTTAATGAGAATGGGTCCCGCAAAATCTGTCCCAACTCCTTCAAAAGCACGTGAAGATCGAACACGGTCAGCTGGCAAGTCAGCCATAAATGGTTGATGTTGCCGTGGATTAGCTTTAAAACATGTCACACATTTAAATGTTACGCTCTTAGTTAAATATCGCATGTTTAATATCCAGTAATTACGAGACAAAATTGCTGCCAGCGTATTGGCTCCTACATGACAGAATATTCTATGGTAATGTTCAACCAATAATACTGTAAACTTATTTTTAGCGGGAAGCAGAATGGGATGGCGCGCCGTATAGGGCAAATCCGAATGACATAAACGCCCACCTACGCGAATCAATCCGTTGTCTAAAAATAAGTTCAGTTTTTTTAAGGAATCTCGAATAGGTTTTCCTGCGGTTAAATCGGCAATATAGTTATCAAAATGTATTCTTTGAACCATACTTATTAAATTAATAACAACCATACGACGTTCCAAGACAGGATTTTTGTTGACATTAGTCCGCTTTCGACAAGCATTTATAAAACGGTAAACATAAATCGTTACGTTTATTAGTTTTACGAATGAACTGTAACGACTCTATAAATCAAATCCTTTTTCGGAAATCGTAACATTGATGGATTTTGACCGTATTCCCGGTAATACAGTAGATATTTCCGTTTTTTTATCATGAGGCCACAATTCACGAGCCTGGCGTAACCACTCTGGGCCCCACCAAATTTGATGCTCCAGTAGCTGAGTTGCAGAACATCCTCGTGAAGCTACATCTGCACAATTTAAATCCCCTGGCACGTGTCTCCAAACCATAGGCAATTTTTTATCTTTAATTTGTGATACTCTATTGCCTTGAAAAACTTCCAATTTATGAGGAGGAACGTGCAACCAAGCTAAAACGATAGTGCTGTCACACCATCCAATAACGTCCGAAAATACAAATGATAACCCAACCAGCAAAAAAGTCTTGGATTGCGCACTTTATGAGAGTGGTGGGCTTATAGCGCTCTTATAATTGTTTTGGAACATGTTACTGCTCTTATATTAGCCTTAGATAAGCTAGTACAGACTCAAGAACTCTCTATCTTATAACCTAGTCTCATATATGTATATAAGCTCATTTTATAATACTATTATAAGTCTCTTACTCCTACAATAACATTTACGAAGACTCATTGTACTTGAGAATATCTGTTCTTATAGCACCATTCTCTAAGTTTATTTGATTTTATAATGGTCCTGATAAATGCTCTTATAAGAATGTCAGACTAATATCAGCATAACATAAGAACATTATAAGCGTATACTTTTTTGATCTTGTTTAAAGCTATTGTAAGATCGATAGCAATAGTTTAGTAAGATATTAGAATGATATTAGTTCATTTGATTTTATAATGGTCCTGATAAATGCCCTTGTAAGAATGTCAGACTAATATCAGCATAACATAAGAACATTATAAGCGTATACTTTTTGATCTTGTTTAAAGCTATTATAAGATCAATAGCAATAGTTTAGTAAGATATTAGAATGATATTAGTTAATTTGATTTTATAATGGTCCTGATAAATGCTCTTGTAAGAATGTCAGACTAATATCCGCATAACATAAGAACATTATAAGCGTATACTTTTTTGATCTTGTTTAAAGCTATTATAAGATCAATAGCAATAGTTTAGTAAGATATTAGAATGATATTAGTTCATTTGATTTTATAATGGTTTTGATAAATGCTTTTGTAAGAATGTCAGCCTAATATAAGCATAACATAAAAACACCAGACAAGTTAAGTGTTGAGAAAGATATTGGTGAGGGTTCTGCAGGATTTTATTTCATGCAAGAAGTCGATATAAAGGACAGAGATTCAGTCTGTGGCATAGATCATGTCAGTGAAAATGAATCTTCGACCGAGGACGAAACCGATTATGAAAAAGATTTTGCCTTAAAAGGTGATTTACACTGCAGTTGGGCACTAATCAGTATATGCATACGCTTTCGTATCAACGCCTAATTAGAATTCAACCTGTATAAGTCGCAAAACCCAATTCCAGAGATTGCTGTGGCCATCAAGAAATTATTATATCACGGAAAAATGCATGCTATAACTCTTCTAGAAATGGCGTATACTTTTCCACACTAGTGCGCAAAGTAGCACTTTTTGTGCCTGAGTAGGTAATTCGCACAAATATCCTTTCGGGTTGTAATTATATTTACATGGCAATTGCCATTTTACACCCAGGGGAAGATGTAAAATCATATGCTCACCACGGGAAATTGTAAAGAAAGCCTCAGATAGCTTGTTTATGGCCCTCGCCTTCGGCTCGGGCCAAATACCCGCAATCTGTGACTTTCTTTATATTATTTCCCTATGTGAACAATTTACTAATATTTGTTTGATTTTATGGTTTTCATCTTCTTTTACAGATATTTACTCAGGAGATGTAAAGCCATCAAATTTAGATGCGCCTTTTGTTTATAAAATGAATCAGCTTGAAAAAGGATTTACTGTCACTACTAAGATAGGAACTGAAAAAAACGTTATTGTAATGGCCGCATCCGTGACACGTTTCACTCAACAAGAAATGAGTTTCTTTCCAAGGCCATGTTAAATTCTTTAACATATGGAAGTCTTTCTTGGTCAAGTAATGGTCTAAATCCATATATTCAGCCATTTACATCACCAACGTTGTCACTTAAATAAAAAGTAAAAACTTAGTATATTTGTTTTTATAAAGTCAAGTGATCAGGTTAGGATAAAATCAGGTAAAGGTTAAACAGTTCATGTTTTATGTAGGTAAAGCAAGGAACCCTAAATTAATTCAACATGGCCGTACCATTGGTATTCAGAATGCTAATATTAGAGTAAATGATCTTACAATAGTCTAATAGTGCGCTGGAAAAGTGCAACTATAACAATGGCAACATTTTCACTACAATTATAGAAATAAAAAAATATACGAGGATAGAAAATACTATTTTAATTAATTATTTGAGTGGGCGCATGAAATTTGAAGCGTAAAACAGGGTCTACTTTACAGTAAATAATATGTTCCAACGTAAATACTTACCGCGCAACATAAAGAACCACCAATGATAACAAACACCTTATTAATATTACTACTATTATTATACTTGCATTCAGTTTGTCACTACAATATTTTATTCTGCCACGCTGCAGTTCACTCACCGAGCATAATGCACGCGGAATGTTTCAAAATTTCGTGTGGTCGTACATAAAATCAAAATAAGCTTGTTTAGGCTCACAAGATTCTAACGTTGGACCAATATAAGCCTATGCAGGCTTACAAAATACTTACGTAAAAGCGATATTAGCCTAAGGCAGCTTAAATTAGTTTTGTAAAGATTATTGTAAATGCGAACAGTATTCAATAAGACTGATATTAGGACGATGTTAAAATAAATACGCTTATAATTTGTGCCCAAATCCAGGCTTATACGATGATATAAAACCAATATTAGAGTGAAAATTTATAGTCTTGAGATGGTTGTAAGAGGGATTTTGCTGGTTGGGAACTCGCTCAAATATCTGTACACATGTGATAACAAGTTAACAAGCAAGACAGCACCATTTAACTCCAGTTGCGGTATAGTCAACTTAGTTTTAAGTGGAGCAACACGAGATTTAGCTGTAACCAAGCGAACCATAACTCCTCCATCATCATTTTCCGATCGTAAATATACCGCAGCTGCATATCCGCAGGACGACCCATCACAAAAAACCATGTAAAGAGAACATTTTTTAATTATTAGATTTTAAGCAACGTGGTATCGAAACGTTCTTTAAATTCGGCAAATCTGAAATTATGGCCTTCCATTTCGTAACTAAATTTTTGGGTGCAGGTGTGTCCCATTCAACATGTTTAGCTCCGTCGCTCAATAATTCCTGTAAAAGTAATTTAATCCGAAACACCACAGCACAAATCCATCCCATTGGATCAAATAATTTCGCCAAAGACGACAAAATGCTACGTCGAGTGACTTTTGATTGTTCAGACGGTAAGTTAATCCTGTAAGTGAAACTATCTGTTGAAGGGTTCCATTGGATGCCTAGCACCTTGATAAAAGTAGAATCCGTATCATCGTCAAAAGAACGAGGAATTTCGCAATGATCTTTTGGAAAGTCAGATATCAAGCAAGGTTCATTTGATGCCCATTTTCTTAATTCGTAACCAGCAGTTTTCATAAGCTGTATCAGCTCATTCATGATCTCTCGAGTTTCTTGAATAGAATCTGCACCTCCATTAATATCATCAACATATGAATTTGCTAACAAAATCTTTGCCGCTCTTGGATATCGTTCCTGCTCATCAACTGCCAACTGATGAAGACTACGAATTGCCACATAGGGACTTGATTTTAACCCATACGTATTTGTAGTCAGTTCAAAAATACGAATCGGTTCCGAGCGATTCCATCTCCAAAGAATCAATTGATATTTTCGATCCTCGGGGTGGATCCAAGTCATCCTAAACATCATTTTCACGTCAGTTGTAAACACAAACAGTGGAACCCGAAAATTTAAAATAATTTTAGTTATATCATTTTGTAGTTTCTCTCCAGAAAATAAACAATCGTTCAAGCTAACCCCACTAGTTGTTTTTACACTGCCGTCAAAAACTACACGTATCTTTTCAGTATCGCCCGAATTTTTGAATACTCCATGATGCGCAAGAATGTAATGTTCTTGGCCCGAGTCAATATCAAACTGCGAGGGCTGCATGTGCCCGAGGTTCATATACTCACGCATAAATTCAACATACTTTTCTTTAAATTTAGGCTGAGTACTCATACGCCTTTCTAAACACATTAACCGACGAACAGCAATTTGCTTAGAATCACCTATAGTCGCGTGACCAGGAACTAAAGGTAACCGAACCATATATTTACCGTCCGAACCGCGAGTCACCGATTTAACAAACAATTGTTCACAGATCACATCCATTGGATCTTTTATCGAACCCATAGGTGGTGGTTCCTCCGCCTTCCAAAATCGTTCGACCGCTTCTACTAAAGAAACACCCGAAAAATAATCTACACTACGAGGTAACGTACCGCTTTCATCACCACGTATTGGCCCAAAGAGAGCAAAATCAAATATAGTATCAATAGCGTAAGGACCGCCGGGCCGCAAAGTCACCTTGTTACCTTCAATAATTTCACCGAGAATATCACAACCGAATATAATGTCCACCCTGGACATATGACCGAAACCGCTATCCGAAATACCTACCATGCTAGAAATACCGAGCCGAGCCGCAACATACGTGGTAGGTAATTTTAAAACTACCGCGTTTACCGACATAAAAGTATTCACATTACGTTCCGACCGAAAATTAATTGTGACAATATGGTTGCCACCTTTTGATTGAGTACCACCTATACCTGTCAACGGTGTCACAGAGTAATGTTTCTTCAGCCCCAACAAATTAACAAAATCACTACGAACAACTGAGACTTGTGAACCAAAATCTAACAAAGCCCGTGCTTTAACAAGTTCACCACATGCTGAAACAATATTTACAATTACTGTAGGTAAAATAACATCTTCTGCTAATACCGGATCCGTTGAAACACTACTTGTGACTAGTTGCTATTCAGAGTTATTGCAAGTTGGTGCGGGTAATTCGCGCACAGAGCACGCGCACTGGCACTGCGCAGCGGGGCCCGCCACCGCCGCCGCCGCCGCCGGCACCTGCGCCGCGCCGCTCAGCACCGCGCAGTTGCCGGCGCGCACGCCCCCGCACTGTGTGCGCCGCAGTGGTTGCTCTTGTGGCTCATGAGACTGAATCACATTCCGTTGCGGATTCATGTCGATGGAACAAATTAAATAATTATGTCCAACATTACCGCAACGTGCACACGGGATAAATTGCTTGCACATTACCGCTGAGTGATTACCGAAACATCTGAAACACAGATTGTTATTTCGCACCCAAGACTTTCGGTCAGTAGGAGAGCCTTTTTTAAATTTAAAACAATCTTGCAATGAATGATTCATTGAACAGAATGCGCACCGTTTTTCTGCGAATCGATTATTATTGTCACTAATATTATATGTATTCAATAGTTTCGTCATTGAATCAAATGAATTGGCTGTGTCAATAAAATGACATTCGTTTTGCAAGAAAACCACTAGTTCATCAAATCTTGGTAAATTTTCTTTCAGTCCACCGTATGTTTGCTCAAAACGCGTTTTTAACTCCAACGGCAACTTTGTTAATGCAATATGCAGTAAAAGATAACTCCATTCATCAACTGGTAATCCAAAACTTTTCAATGCCTGAGTGGATTCGAGCAAAGGATTCAATATGTTAGTTCTTAATGCGTTATGATTCCTCAATGGTGGTAGATTCAAAATACGCGAAATGTGGCGATCGGACAACAAACGCTTATTATGATAACGCGAGGTAAGAATTTCGAGTGCCGTGGCAAGAGATAAAGCCGTCATAGGTAAGTGCTGAATCAACGACCTCGGTTCATTTTGTACATGAGAAATTAAGTAATGGAATTTCTCTGTGTCAGATATATCTTTCCTTGATAACACTAACGAGGAATATAAGCTATAAAAGCTGACCCACTGAAAGATATCACCGTCAAACTGAGGTAAATTAATCTGAGGCAGGCGCGGAGCAGGCGCCGCCGCCTCTTGTGCCGCCGCCGTGGCCGCCGCGCCGTTGCTACTAATATCCACAGAAATCGGCAGCTCAGCTGATTTGGCATCACACTCGTTATATTGTAAAGTAGCGTTCCGGTACTGACTATCATATTCCTTTATTTTTTCCTCGTCTGACTCAACCTCTAGTAAGCCTTCATATGCCATTGTCAAGTTATTAAAATGAGCCTCTAATTTTCGTAATCGCGCGGCTAAAATACTCGAATTAAAGTCAGGCGACTTAATCATTTCGACAGAAGCTTTAAACCAATCGCATTCTAATTTTAATTTTACTTCACAAGCTTTGATTTTTGCCATTTTGAATTTAGAACGCAAGCGTCAGCCGGGGCCGGCCGTGTCCACGCTTAAAACAAATGACTGTCGAATGCAATGAAAGAATTACTAAATTATTCCGCAAAACTAAAATAAGTATTCACACAAAATATTATTTCAGTGTTTTGAATCTAAATAAAACGAAAAAAGCTGTCTAACACCGTTTTTATACAGATAACTTTTATTTAAAACTAACCTAAACTGCAACAGAACGAAACAAAACTCCGAGCGACGATGGACCAAATATGTTTAATAAACCTTCGAATAGTGACTGCTACCAAGGCCGTGGCTTATTTGCTCTTCTGTGCAGCATTATGTCTAGAGAACAATTCATGAAAAACATACCTCAATGAAACCGACTTCGATGTATGACGCTCGCTTACCTAAGTCCGTAAAGCCGCAATAGTCCGCACCGCCACTTCACTAGCTAGTTTTTAGGCGTATAAAGTTTGTTATTATTTACACACAAAACTATTTACAATGTCTACAATCACAATTAATATTTATTTTACAAAACTGAGCACAACCGCAATAATATATATCCGCCGAGAGTTTTTTTGAAGTCTGGCTGACTGCCGCCTTTTTTTACGATCGAAGGCGCGCGGCAAAGGACTTGCGCCAATCAGCCACCGACAGCAAAGAGGATGCAAATCAAAAAATTGTTCGCCATCCAAAATACTTGCACACATAAGTATGTCAAATTTTAAGTCAATCTGACCCCTCTGGCGCTGGAAGTGGGTCAAAATTTTGTTGCAAGATTTGACCAGCACATACATACGTACATACATTGCAAGTTAAGTAAAAGCTTGTAAAATAATCGATATGGTCATTGAGGCGGTTGAAACGCTCGAATAATGCTTCGAAATAACGAGTGAATGAAGTTTGCGTTCCATCTCTTTCTAGCCCTTTCGTTTCGGCAAAGTCGTACACAAAATCTACCCAGTTTGCCAGGTTCAGTGAAATGATATCGGCTCCTCAGTCCTGTAGGCGAGTAAACTCGTTCACAGAAATGATGCTCATACGTCTGAAAGGCGATTTAACGCTGCTAGGTAAAACGCTTTGTAGAGCTGGTTGACGAGATAACTCGTTAGCTAATATTGTCAAAATGATACTATAGCAACTAGGTATGACTCAAGGCCATGAGTATGGGACGAAATGTGTCCGGCTACGGAAGTAATTGCCGATTGCCCTAATCCAGGATGTAGTGACAAAAATTTGAAAACGAGTATACTAGGCTATTGGATCTGAGAGCTTATCGCTCAAAACGAGTTAACTCGTCAGCCGGGTTAAAAGGGCTAGAAAAAAACAACTATAAAAAAAAAATCGTTTTCCCAGGCTGCGTAAGACAGACAACAACCGTCTGGCGCGCGCGTGCGGCGCCACCATCGTGAACCGAACTGAGGAGCTGCGCGAGAGCGACGTCGGCACGCTCGCCGGCAAGTTCGAGGTCAAGAAGATCGGCGACGAGTACTTCACCTTCGTTACTGAGTGCAAGAATCCCAAGGTACGGCATATTGGGACTTACCCCCTGTACTGTGTGTGTGTAATGCCGTCTCTGTTTGTTTTGTTCGAATAGACGGAGACGGCATCTCATTTATCCGTCTAATAAAGTTAATCAATGGGTGGTGAAACAGCCCCTTAGTCTTGTAGTCTAGAGAAGCCGTGTCAAAAAGCGGTCCATTGGCCATTTTCCTGCGGTCCAAATCAATCAAATCAAAGTTATTACCCGCGGCTTCGCGCGCGAATATCATTAGATACAGCAGTTGAATTCTACGAATAAATAATAAGTCAGGAGCATCAGAAAGATGGCCTTGCGAACACGATTTTTAAACCGTGTTCTGCGCGTCATTTGTCGTGCATCTGACATTGCATCACGCGCGCAAACCAATCCCTGCTTTGTTTCTGAATTTTAACCAATCAACAAGCACGTCTATTTGGAACCACAAAAATGATTCGCATTGTGATCATAAGTCGTTTTGGTTTAAAGTATGGCCACTTTTTGTGTGGAATTTGTTTTGAGTTACGCTTCCTGACTTATTATTTATTTGTAGGTTGAATTGAAATTTCGGGATTTACAAAATTCCGGTGAGAATTACATTGTGGTCTTTATTGACGTTGCGTTGTAAACAATAGTGCCAAATTTCGTGACTCCATATACAGCGGATGAGATTTCAAGATTTTATCCCTATCTAGTGGAAATGTCTGGATAAAAAGTAGCCTATGTTATTCCAGATGTCCAGCGATCTACATATAAACTAAACTTTATTTCAAACTATATATGATTTCATGTTTTCCAGGCATGCACGATTCTACTTCGCGGTGCTTCTAAGGATGTGTTGAACGAAATCGAGAGGAATTTGCAAGATGCCCTGCACGTAGCTAAGAATCTGGTAATTACAGTTACTAAATTTTCTTGCATGTACTGAAATTAATCGACGCTCTACTCTAGGTAGTTGTGGTAGCTCTCTCAAGCAAAGGGTCGTAGATTCGAGCCTGGGCTTGCACCTTTTGACTCAAAAGGTTTGAGCAAAAGTTTTGAGTTGAACAGAATCGCAGCTCAGCATAGTCTTGGCCGTGGTAATTCCCTTTCACGTGGAATAGACGTTCTGTGACTGGGTGTGTTTATTACAGTCCTGATTTTATTTTACTTGTGCGTTTTTATGTCATTGGCCGATTTAAATCAAAGCAAAAATAACACATACAGTGCTTCTAGTTTCTTTGGCTATGACAGTTGTGATGTTTATTGAGAAGACGGCAACTCTCAAAGGCATTAACGCATTCACTGCCACCGACGCATATATGCGTTTTCGGAACTTCACCCAGTGCCGCTGTCATAATGATTCATACATCTTGAAAGCACATGTGCGTCGGTGGCATCTGTGGAAGTCAGGTGGTAGTGAATGCGTTAAGAAACCAGAAGTACTGTTATTCTTGTTTAGAGATAGTCTATTGCTGGTTGTTGAGGGTTGTTTCAAATAATAAATAGGCTTAAAACTTGACTCCATTTATTACCAAGTACATGTTAGTTTGCGGTGGCGGGCGAGAGATTGCTGAGGCTACAGACCGCACAGCTAGCGCGTGTTAGGGTCCTCCCCAAACCGATTGACGCGGAATCAAAAAACTCTTTATGTCCACGCAGTAAGAGCGAAAAAAACCCCGTCTTCCCGTCGGTAAATGTCATTTCGCGTTGGTCGAGCCGATCGACGTCTTTTTCGCCTTTATTGCGTGGATATAAAGAAAGAAAAGAAAGAAAGAAAGAATCACTAATACAGAAGACACAAATTTTACATTTTATTAAACATTTAAGAAAGAAAGAACTATTTATTTTGAAATAATATTCATCACATTATGTACAGGTTTTTACTTAAATCTAAACAAACAAAAAGGTGAGTGTTGAATTATTCCAAAAAAGGATACCACTTGCAGGTACTCCGAGTACATAGTGCAACGACGCTGATTTTCAGTGGGTCCACGAAAACACAAAAGAGACAAAAGAAACATAACTTAACCTAAATGAGCCATATACAAAATGTAGTGTCAATCTTATAATTATTATATTTTTTTAGTCGGTGAGAAACAAGAAAGAATCCCACTAATATTATAAATGCGAAAGTTTGTCTGTTTACACAAAAAAAAGAGTTTTTGATCGGCTTAAGCCGTTTCCGCGTCGATAGGTTAGGGGAGACCCTTAGCCATGACGATGCGTGTGACGATATGGGTGTTCGCAGGTGCTGAGCCCGCGGCTGGTGGCGGGCGGCGGCGCCGTGGAGATGGCCGTGTCCCAAGCGCTGTCGGCCAACTCCGCGCACAACACGCCCTACCGCGCCGTCGCGCAAGCACTCGGTAAACACCGCCAGATTATTATGTACTTGTAGATGTTGCCATGATAGACCAGCAAAAGTGGCGATGGACTGGACACGTGACGCGAGACGAAACAGGGAAATGGACCAAGGCAATAACCGAGTGGTACCCCCGAGATGGGAAGAGGAAACGGGGAAGGCAGATCACGAAATGGGAAGCTGACTGTGGGTCCAAACTGGAGAAGGGTTGCGAATGACAGATGTCAGTGGAAGGCGTTGGAGGAGGCCTATAAAAGGCAAACTGAAATTAGAGATATTTTATCTTTACCGTAGTGTACATGTAAAACTAATTTCAGAATAAAGGGCTCTATTATTATTATTAGATGTTGCCATGCCCCTGCAGTGGTGTCACGTGTGTACTACTTGATTATTAGATTTCCACCTTGCAATACCGATTCTAATATATGTAGTCAGTAGACTTTCTCCGCGGCTTACGTAAACCATTAGATTCAGTATTTGAATTTAAACTTCTAGGGTTTATTAAATTCAGATGAAAATTCTTAAAATTTACATAGTGGTCTTCATCATCATCATCATCTCAGCCGTAGGACGTCCACTGTTGGGCATAGGCCTCAACCATAGACCTTCAGTCGCTTCGGTTGGTAGCGGCCTGCATCTTGGTCTTTGGCCAGAAATCGGAGTGCAGGAATATCAGCTGGTGCTTAGCCGGCACTTAAAGTCTAAGAAGAGTGAAAATTGTTACAGATCTATTGAATAATGTTATTCCATCATATTTTGTCGGATAACTTCCTATTTTTTTTGCTATCTCAATTAGCTTTAGCTAGTTGTGAAAATAAGATAAATACGAACTTTTCTTACAAAATCTAAGTAATTCTAATTTTAATGCCACAAAATTAATAATATGTTTCATAGTTTACAAATTAATTATCTATGTATGTAGTCTTATGTAGTAATAAAACTGTGTAGTATATCTCTGTAGCGGTCCGAGGGTCACCAACGGTGCTGGCTGAAAATCAGCGCTGGGGTGTTTATTATTAACGCTTCAGCATTATGCTGAGCCCAGTGTCCGATTCACAACAGCAATGACACATTCTTACGTGTTGTCTATTTGACTCTTAATGCTATTGTTGTGTGTTGTGTTGTGAATAAATGTATTTTCTTTCCTTCTTTCTTTCTTTCTTTCTTTCTTTCCTTCCTTCTTTCTTTCTTTACAAAACACTACATTTGTATTATGATTATTGTATTATTTCCAGAGATAATCCCCCGCACGCTGGCGCAGAACTGCGGCGCGAACACGATCCGCACGCTGACGGCGCTGCGCGCGCGGCACGCGTCCGGCGCGGGCTCCGCCGCCGGCATCGACGGGGAGACCGGCGAGATCGTCGACATGGCCGTCAAGGGAATTTGGGAGCCGCTTGCCGTCAAACTGCAGGTATAACTTAACTCGCTACAACAGCAGATGCCTTATTACCTAAAGTATCTGACGCTCGCGATCGCAATCAAATGACAGATTTCGCGTACAAAAACTGTCATTTGATTGCGATCGCGAGCGTCAGATACTTTAGGTAATAAGGCCTCTGAATGCCTTATTGTCTAACGCACTTGGAATCGCAATTCCATTCACTACTTCTTTGTCTTATATGGTATAAGGCGAGGGTAGAAAGAGATGGTGTATCCTATCACGAACGACAGCACGTTATTAAGCCGAGTTTAGACTTGCAAGAAAAATCGTGCAAGTTGCATTTCATTGCGGCGCTCGATTGACCACTACAAACTCGTTGGCTTTACGGCCTCGCAATGTAATGCAACTTGCACGATTTTTCTTGCAAGTCTAAACTCTAGACAATACGGCCTCAGATCACTGCTGATACCACACAGGTTCGGTAAGCGTCAGCAAACGTACAAGATGCAGTGTTGATCGAATTGCAAATTAACCCACGGTTACTCGTAGCATATGAGCCAGTGCTTGTTGCATCACATTTAACTATAACATAAAATTTATCAATGAGTGGTGAAACAAACTTTTAATGGTGGAGCTAAACGGATGCTGTCTCTGTTTATTCAAACAAGACAATCCTCTGTTTGTCATCAGTTCATCACTGCATCACAGATATCTGTCACATAAAATGTATCAATGAGTGGTTACGAAGCCAGGAAAGATCAGTTTTTTAAGCGTTTCCAGTGGACTGTTTGATTCATTCACCCCAATTCACGTGACCTGTAAATCATCTTCTAGGTATACAAAACAGCGGTGGAGACGGCAATCCTCCTCCTCCGGATCGACGACATCGTGTCGGGCTCCAAGAAGAAGTCCAACGACGCCGCCGCGCCCCCGCCGCCCGCCGCCATGGCTGGCATGGAGTAACTTAGCTACTAACTCACTGACGGACCCGCGTGGGCTAAAAGATGTAGGGGGTGCGGTATGGTATACATACTGGTTACATACTGATGAAGACACGCAACCGAAGTTTCGCGGCTTATTTTCTCGTCCGAGCGAAGTTCGGTTGTGCCCCAAAATGTGACTTAATTTCGGCAAGTGTTGCAAGTGTAATCACGCCGAATTTCTATTGCGTAGTTTTGTAAAAAAATTAAAATTTTGCGACCATGTTAACCTATGTTCTACCGTTGACGCAAATAAGGGTTTAATTGTCTTCTGTGGGTTCCGTTGGCCCCTATTTCCATTAGCTTCGCGGGGTTTGTCAGTATGCACTTCTAAATAGAACACCTTTTTGGTGGCAGGCAGTAAACGGATATTGAGAACAGAGACATCTATCGGCAAATTGACGAGCAAGCGCGTCATTGAGTTCCCAAATTCATTCATACCACACACGGAATTTATTGACGTGTTGCTTTTTAGTAACGCTAGATGTCACTTATTTTAAATGTGCTGCTAATATCTAGTTGGGAACAGTTACATGGTTCATTGTTCGCAGTACGTAGAGATCCGAAGATCACTCCTTCCAAAGAGGTGTAACAATTTTAATTATTTAGAGATATAACAAGGTATAGATGAATCAGGATAATTTAAGATCATGCCTCTGACAACGATGGCCTATAGCCGATGTTATCTTTCACTGTGCCCTTGTTATGCACCTAAATGTTTATTGTAATGTTAAAATAATCCATTTTACTGAGTTTACAGATAGATATTTATTTGAAAATTTCCACAGAAAATAAACTACTCGTTTGAACGACACGCGCCACATGAGCATTTAGATCTGCCACTAGTGGCGGCTATATATTACCTACCTAAATAAGCACATATATGTATTTAGGATTAGGAGAATATATTCAGTAGTATATAAGTTGTATTACCGGTGTGGGAGGGAAGTCCGACCCTCCATCATCCACATCACTCACTCATAATTAATATTGCAGTTGTCATCACATCATAGTCCTATTCTTTGACAGCGGTGATACAACTTGTAGCCCTCACATTCACCCTCTCTGTCTCTCAAACGGAATAAAATGATAAGAAAATGGTCGAGTATTTTTTAGGGATTCGTATTGTCTTCCTTCATCCACCATTATACCTCTCGTATTTGAATTTTTACGGAAGAACTGTAGATCTCAAATTCGACTTTGGCAATATTGTCCACTAAAAATGGACAGAGCAATGTTTAAATTAAATTGGCAATGCGATTTGTAATAACGAATTTGACCGGCGAATGAAATCTTTCCCTTTATTAATGTACGATACTTTTATATAATGGTTCGTTGCGTCCCGCGGGAACAATTACCTCGTACATACAAACCGACTTTTTTAAGTAAATATCAATCGTAAACTCAGTATATATTATTTAAGTACCATAGCTTTCACATAATTGAAAGACCGAGGACTAAAAGTCGGTTTCGCACCGGCTTGGATTACCACTTTTATTTGACGTCCCATGTATGGCACACTGACACGAGCTACTTTGTCTTGTACCATATATGGGTCACGACAGTGAACGTGGTAGCCGGAGACGCCGCCGGTTCGGATCTGTCTCCGGTTCTCAATCCGGCGGAAAACCGATTCCGTCCGGTCTTAGTGCTAACGCTGCCTTAATCACAGTTCTGAGGGGAACGCCTTTATTTTCAACGTATTAAACGCTAGTTTTTACCAATTTCTGTTATTTATGGTCACACTGTAATGTCTCGCATTTATGTTTGATAATGTAATACAGCAATAGTATTATACGTTTTATAGAATAAAAATGTACTAATAATTTAATGTTCATGTTTTATTTCGACCATAACTTAAACAGGCACTATGAATATACCACTATGTTAGTTAATAGAGTCTAATTAAATAGACTGTGGTGTCCAATGGTGTAACATTCAGATCGGTCAGTATGGGAAAGTCTGAAACTATACTAAAAAACTGCATTCAAACATTAAAAAAAAACTTTTACTCAGCTCGCGAATCGAACCTGGACGATTTGAAAAATAAAACTTACATTATTAAAGAATATGAAATAAGTACAATGCATTTTATTCATTTTAGATATCGTGTTTCATAGTAACATTTATTGCTTATGACCTACACTCTATATCCAAATAGAAAGTATGTAAGTTTAATTTTTCAAATCAACCGGGTTTGATTCCCGTTCTGAGTACAACCTTTTTTTAAAATATATGAATGCAGTTTCTCTTGTTACTAAAATCGATGACATGGTTCCTAAGAACAAATCTTCATATGTCGTATAATTTCAGACTTTCCCGTACTGACCGATCTGAATGTTACACCCTGTATACCTATAGGGCATATTAGGCAAAGCTCTGCGCAGGGGGCGACACTAGCGCAAACCCATGATAACGTCAGTTCCATAGTTCTCTTTATATTTTGTCGCCATGACAGATCATGACCAAAGAGTATCAGTACCTTTAAAAATCATGATATATTTTTATTTTATTAGTAACAAAATAACATGATATTATATGGCATTTAAGATACTCAAAACTGTTTACGGTTTTGTGCTAGTGCTGCACTCTGACGGCAGAAAATTGCAGTAATATTCCCTATTGACATACTTTGTAAGTTCTAAGTGCTATCAAAATACGATTCCCCATATTTCTTCTACGTAATATGTACTAGCCTGTGACGTCACTTGCCAACCCAATTGACCATTTTGTTTAATTAAAAGGCAAAGTAAAAAAAACTATTCAATTTAGGTTATAACAAGTACTTACGAATGTCGAAGAAGCTGCAACCGGTTTAGAAAAGTTCTGTTGCAGATGTGTATGGGCGGTGGTGATCTCTTACCATCAGGGGAGACCCACTTGCTCGTTTGCCATTCAGTCGAATAAAAAAAAAATGGTCCATATGAACAATGAATAGGGTATAAGGGTAATGCCATTAGCGATAGGTACAGCTATAGCTCGGTTCCGATTCGCGACAATCACGCATGCGTACACGCATTGTTGCGGGCCATTTTAGTTTAAAAACGAACCGTTAAGTTCGACCGGTTTCCATTTTACAATAAAAAAGTATGAATTTATTATAATGTTTTAAGATTTCGTGATTTTCACTCATAGTCAAAATACCACAAGCGGGACTTATCACGACCAAAAAAAAACCAAGACAAAAAAAAACAAGAAAAAATAACCAAGTGCGGGTAGTTCGAGATACGAGTGCCGGTGCTTTTTTTTGTGATCAAGTGCGGGTAGTTCGAAGGACTCGCGCTGCTAGGCAGACTTGACACCCTACACTCACCCTACAGTCTACTCGTGACCACGGTCACTGTAATGTGGTTGAAACGTCGAGGTAAATATTACTTGTATGTTTTAGCGTGATAAGTCCCGTTTGTGTTATTTTGACTATGAATTTATTGTTATGATTGTTAAGTTTTCTTGTTCAACATTCACGAAACCAATATTCATACCTCAAGGGCGGATTTAGCTTTATATAATTTTAACAATTTCTTTGTAAATAAGAGTTTGAAACTTATGTTTTGTTATACAATATTAACCAAATAAATAAAAGACATCTAATTGTTTGCGTGCCGAACTTTGAGTATTCCAGATAAATACTCAAAGTTGCGCAAATATGTAAATTTTATTAAAAAAAATCTAATATATAAATAAAATTCTCAGGTCAAAAATATTTGTGACCAAACTTCTTCGAAACGGCTTGACCGATTTTTATGTTTTTTTTTGTGTAGGTAGGTATATTCGGTAGGTCTGAGAATAGGATGTAAACTATTTTTCATACTTCTACGCGGGCTGGGTCGCGGGCAACAGCTAGTCAATGAGTTTACTAAGGCTGTTAACTAAGGCTGTAATCACTGGCCACAGAACACATTCTCAAGTGTCAACTCGAGGAGAAAGCATAATGATTTACATGTCAACGAAGTGATGGCCTGACGGGGAATATTTTGGTATGGAGTGGCCCCCATTACCCGTGAGCCGCCCAGCAGTGGGCCCGCGCTTTGTGGACAAAAGGTCACCACCGTGACGCGAGCCTGCGCCCGCGCCGCCGCATTGAGGGTTCGATCCGCGCCCGGCTAGCACGCGATTATGTAAAGGTGAGTTTTACCATCGTTACTATAATTTATTGAATACTAGCCGCTACCCGCGACTCCGTCCGTTTAAAATTTGGTTATCGCTATCCCGCGGGAACTATGGATTTTCCGGGACAAAACTATCCTATGTCCTTCCCCGGTATTCAAACTATCTATCTGTATACCAAATTTCACCTAAATCGGTTCAGCGGTTTAGACGTGATGAAGTGACAAACAAACAAACAGACTTGCAAACTTTCGCATTTATAATATTAATGGGACTCGTGTTTACCCGCGGCTTTACATGCGTAAATCATTAGATACAGCAGTTGAATTGTAATTCCGGAATTTTGAAAAATTCCCATGGGAATTACATCGTGGTCTTTATTGACATTAGGTACATTATAAAATAAGAGTGCCTTATGTCGTGATTTTATTCCTATTAGTACAGGAAAAATAGCATATTTTGGCGGCAAAATATGTACATCCTAAATGTAGGACCCTAAATTTTGGTACCTGATCCATCCTGATCCATGATTTCATCCTGAGCGTAGCGAGAGATTCTTAAGTAGAATTCTGAGTGTAATGAGGGATTCAAGTGTTAACGCCCAAGATGAAAATAATTTTGCTCCCGAGTGGCTGACACAACTTTTCACACCGAGCATTAAGAAACTTTAAAAAAAAACTAAATATAATTAAAGAGCAACCAGCATACAAAATGGCGTGGTTTTACAATTATCAACTTCAAAAAGTTTAATTTGGAATAAAACACTTAGAAAAACCTTGAACAGAAAAGTTGCACTTTGCTCCCTCTCTTCAGGAAGGAAAAGTTACTTTTCTGAATGAGAGGTGTACAAAAAATATTAAAGAGCAACCAGCATACAAAATGGCGTGGTTTTACAATTGTCAACTTCAAAAAGTTTAATTTGGAGTAAAACACTTAGGAAAACCTTGAACAGAAAAGTTGCACTTTGCTCCCTCTCTTCAGGGAGGAAAAGTTACTTTTCTGAATGAGAGGTGTAAAAAAATAATAAAAGAGCAACCAGCATAGAAAATAACGTGGTTTTACAATTATCAACTTCAAAAAACAAAAATTCCAATTGCAAAAAACACTTAGAAAAGCCTTGCACAGAAAAGTTGCACTTTGATCGCTCTCGTCAGGGAGGAAAAGTTACTTTTCTGAGTGAGAGGTGTGAAAAAGAGTTTTTCACTTCTCATGCTCTAAAAGTGAGTCAATATAGCCTTACCAGGCGGGAATAAAGTGAGTACTTTAGTCCCTAGGGAGTAAAAGTAAATATTGATTTAATTTACTTCGAGTGACTTAGATAAACTCAAACAGCCAGTACTTGTTAGTTTTTGGCATAAAATAAGATTGTGTGTGGACCATTTTCATAACGAAAATGTTACGTTCTTAGTCTACGTGGTCTTAGTTCTATGCTTTTTCCGCATATAAGGTGGCGCCATTCTATTTATTTCAGTGTGTGTATGGACCATTTCACCGATGCGATTTTGTTATATCTGTGTTTGGTTGGAAAAAAATACTTACCGCGAAAACTTTGAAATTGTTGTCGAGCGTAAATCATAAACGATTAAAATAAATTCATTATTCTCACAATATCGTCAAGTGATAGTGAAAATTATGATGTCGAGCAAAGAGCAAAAGATATAATTGATAATCTTTTGCCGCCGAAATGTAAAAGGTTTATTTAAAAACCTATGAAAGTTTTATGGACTGGAGGAATATGAAACGCATTAATTAATTCTTTCACAGAAATGTCTATTTTTTCTCGCAATCGAAGTGAAAAATAGAGTTTTCACTTCGAGACTAAAAGTCAATATAAACCCTCGGATAAAAAGACCCACCCTCACTAAAGCTCGGGTGGCTAACCACCTCGGGTATACATTGGCTTATTTTAGTCCCTCAATAAAAATATCCTATTTCAGAGTGAGAGAAAAGAATTTTGAAAATCGGTCCACAATTGGCGGAATTATCGCGTAACAAACGTACAAAAAAACATACAGTCGAATTGGGAACCTCCTCCTGTTTTGAAGTCTGTTAAAAATTAAGAGGGGTCCCCATATAAGACATGTATTAAGTATTACAAGCTTTTATTTAACTTGCCATGTTCGTTCATTTTTTTGGGTCAATTCTTGCAAGTTAAATTTGACCCACTTTCAGTAGTCCGATCGACTTGAAATTTGGTAAACTTATGTAAATTTGGTGACAATACAATAATCTGGTAGTGACATCCTGGTAGTCCGGCCAGGATCGTCTCCATAAGACGGAACTCTACAACGGTTAATGGCATCGACTTGAAATTTGTTATTCAAATGTAGTTCGGGTGACAATACAAGTACCAAAAACTTATTTTTGCAGGTTAAACTTGCAGTATTTTACTAGTAGGCTTAAGGTTTTGACCTATAACAAGCGTATGAAAACGTCAGACTAGGGAGTCTGGCCCGTATCCGTCAAAATCAACAAATAAAAAATCTATGTGGCATTCGACAATTGCACCACAGGTGTGAAACTTGGACAGACGGTTCTGCTCCATATAACTCTGACAATACTGATCAATGGGTCCCGTTAGAAATCCGAAACGAGGGCTATTCAAACCCATGTAGAATGCAATCAAATATAATGCAAATAGTCAGGTATTGACTCTATGGGCTCTATGGCTACTTTATTCAATGGGTGGGAAGCAACGGGATTATGATAGGTAGGTACTAATCGGAAATGACTGTGGGAGTAAGTTCACCTTCAGGGCAATGTGAACTAGAACTAGAAGTCTTGTAGTAGAAAATATTGTTATGACACGTTATTAATTTCTAAAATAACACAAAGTACCTACCTTTTGTTTAGTTAAATCGTGTTCCTTTATTGGAGACGATATAAATATGATTTTAATATTAGGTATAAGCTTTAAAAGTAAAACGTAAATTAAATAACTAATGAAATTAAAAAATATATGTCGCGTCCGACTTAGATTTGAAATCTAGTCCTCCAGTCTATAAGCTCAGCACTATACCGTTAATCCACCACACTGACATGACAAAGCTGTCAAAATTACCTGATATGCGTGATAATTTTACTAAAAAAATACGCGTTTTGAAAGACATAGAACCGGATTGAAAGAAAGAAAGAAATATTTTATTCGGACCTCGCACATACATAAAAAGCATAATTGAAATACATTAAAAAAAGAAAAAAGTAAAATAAAAAAGAATAAACAACAATAATATTAAAATAAAAAGAAGTAGGGTAAACTCGCATTATTTGGTGATACGCATAATTCGGTGATACATGGTTTGAAGCACGATACCGAGTAAAGCTAGTGAATTAAGGCCTTTTAAATGCGACCTTACTATAAATCATTAAGTTAGAATTCCGTTTGCATTCTTGTGGGTCAAATTGAGAGAGCGAGATAGTAAATATTAGCAAATTTCTCGCGCGGGACCTCATTACGGCGCCGCGTGGACATGTAGAAACTGGTTCTCCGTTTATAATTAGTTTTTAAATACTAAAAGTGCCTGGATTTGTATAAAAAGTGGACAGTGTACTTAAAAAACATTATTTTTAGTATATCAGTTATTATTTTTAACAAAACTTGTATAGTTTTTTCACAGTACGTTGTGAAAGCCGGTCAAAAAGTTATCATTTTCAAAAATTTGACGCCGCAACGGTATCACCAAATTAAACAAGATAGTTAAAGATACGAGTGAAATTTAATTATAACGCGTGTATTTTAATTATTTATTGCATATATTGTGTTGAATAATTCATAATTAATAAAGTTGCAGTTCATAAGCAACGTTAGTATATTATTTTGGGGGTCTTTATCACCAAATTACATGAGTTATTTTTTTTACTTTTCATTGTAATTTTTTAATTTTAAGATAATGGATGACGATAAATAAAAAAGAAAAAAACCGCGAGTATAATGAATCTAAAAAATTAAAATCAGCCTTTGAAAACGTATTGGAGTCAAACATGATATTATACATATGTACCTATAAAGCATCGGCGGATTAATTTTTTCTGTTAAAAAGTTTTTATTTTATATTTTTTTCCCATCCTTAGGGTAGGTTTTTTTCCAAATTTATATGGGACCAACTTCAAGGTTCAACTTCAACCCCTTTCCAATAAAACAATAATTATCAAAATCGAACTACTCTGTAAAAAGTTATACGTGGTCATACATTACAATCAGTGAGTGAACAATCAATCAACCCCTGTTTTACTAACCTTACGGTTGGAATTTTTCTTCCAAATTTATATGGGGCCAAGTTTGGAGTATACCTTTTCCAATAAAAAAAGAATTATCAAAATGGAACTACTCTGTAAAAAGTTAAGCGTGGTCATACATCAAAAAAAAATCGAGTCAACTTGAGAACCTCCTCCATTTTTTTTTTCGTCGGTTGAAATTCACGTCTTAAATCGAGTTTAGCTCGACATGTTTCAGGCTAATCCGTAGCGCTTCCTCTCAGGAGCGTTTTCAACGTCATTTAGGTTGGAACTGTCAAATGTAGGGTAGCACACAACACTAAACATCGCTCTACAAAGGTACGTTCACACTATGAGTGAGTCACACGGTAGTTAAATGTTCAAAATTAATAGATTTCATTGTTTATTACAAAAAATATACCCACGTGCAATTTAATTTAATGCTAATTAATATTGTTTTCCAAATATATTTTAAATAAAATTCATTATACCTAATTAGGTGATAAAAAAAATTAAAACTTGTGTAATTTGGTTATAGTCTAATTAGAGTAGTACGTATCACCGACTTAAGGTGATTGTCACCAAATTAGCGGTGTTCGGGCAGTTGAAGAAATGTGGATTATGAACAGTATTATTTATATTTAATTAAGATTTAAAGGCATGATTATGCCAATAAAAGGACTGTCTGCAGTTCCTATTAAAAGTAAAGACATTGATTGATAATAACATGGACTTTTATTCAAAATTCGATTTTATCACCAAATTAGATGAGATCACCCTATTATGCATATGCGAGATCACGAAGCGGCCCCAGCTCAGCATAGTGTTGGCCGTATAGGCCAACGCTGGTCTTCCGCTGTGACCGCTTGGCGAGTTCACGGACGGCGAATAAAAAAAAAACAAATATTAAACAAAAACCAATAAAATCAAAATTCAATAACCAAATTAAAAAATTGTTCGCCTCGTTTCCGAGATCCCCGATAGGTATAAATAAAAAAATAAACAAGAATTTTTCGCTTAAAGATAAAAGGTCTGAATATAAATTAGACCATGCCTAGACCACAGAATATATAATAAGTAGTACTAACGTAGACCTAGCTTGCCTAGACCTTAAACCCGCGTGGGTTGTGGGGTGGTGGGGTAGGTAGTTTTTACGAAGCTCGGCATTTTTCTTCAGCATTGATTGAGCTTTTGGATGAAGCCAGAGCTTGCTAAAGTTACTTTGATGACATCTGGTAAAAAAACCAACCAACCAAATGACTGTCAAAAAGCTGTTACGTGTTTACAATATTGTCGAATATAACTTGGAAAGAAGTAGCAAAAAGAGAGAAAGAGAGAGAGAGACGGGGAGAGAGAGAGAGAGAGAGAGAGAGATTTATTTACACATATTAGATACACAGAAAAAACACGTTAGGAAGAAATAATAATTTAAAAAGAACATCGAATAGTATAAATTGGATAAAAAAAGGGGTACCTACACGAGTATAATGTGTCAATATTTGTCCTCTTCTAACATAAGGCATAATACATATTTTGGGGCTATTCGCGTCCTCGAGAGCAATTATTCTTTTCCGAATAATTCATTAAATTGGTTCACGCCAATCGGTTCAATTATTAAGGCGTGAAAATGGAGCAAACAAACTCACTTTCGCATTTACGAAAATATAATAATATTTTCTCTATGTTCTCTTAATGTCAGGAAGAAATGTTTTCACTCTATCTTTTTCTTTCTAGTATCCTATATCGTCGCTTCAAGTTCAAAGGTACATCGGCCAAATATGTGGTCTAGCACCCTAAAGTTGATAATTGTTTGCATGTCACAAAACAATAATGCCAATAGACGTATCTGTCAACTTGAAAGTTCGACTTTAGCGACATATTCATTTGATAGGAACATGTTTAAAAATTGATAGACCACTTATTTGGCTGATGGTACCTACCTACTCAAAGTGATGATCTGGAAGCGATTAAACCTTGATACCGGTGACGTCATTATGACGCTAATTGACATATAGGGTGTTTTTATAAATAAGTACCTACTGGCCGTCTCAAGACAAGTGTCAATAAAATATCCGTAAACTAAAGAGGCCAATAAGTTGTTAGTGATTAGGTATCTTTAATCTAGATAAAAAAACTCTGTATGAAGGTTGACGTCATACGGCTGTCACCGGCATCAAAGTTTCGCTCCCTGGTGACGATATTATGACACTTATTCTTATTTTTTTCTCGAGGGGGAGGGGCAGCAGCCTCCCTGCTCCCCTTGGCGTCGCTTTCAGTGCTAGAGATGATTTATTTTTTCATTGACACTCATTATTTTTAGTAGTAGGTCATCGCACGAATTTGTAGCCGAATTTGCGAGGCCGTATTTACTTGTTGGCTAGATAATATTCACGGTCCGGCGCAGTTTCCGGCGGTTTCATCACTTCCGGCACCGGCACAATGGCCGTTGTCAAACATCGTTATTTACTGGTTATCAAAGCGTTAAGATCAATCACATAATACAGTCGCTTGTAAACAGCGCTGATACCATTAAGGTGACAAAAAAAGAAAGGTTGTTCACACAGGTTAGTCCGGAAAATGTACAGATAAGGAAACGCATAGAGAGCCTTAACATTCGTTGGGGTCGGGGCTATATCGGATGCCCAAATATTTTTTAACTCCTAATATATGCTAAGCGATAAAGCATCGTAAAAGCGAGTGTTAGCTTTGTTTTATTAAAATCGGTCCAGCTGTCTTTGAGTTATTTATTAAACTTTGATAGACAATGTCTGGGGTTTTTCAGCTATTTATTCTAAGTTGGTTAGGTTATTTGTACATCATACACCTCAAATTAACAGATGACAAGGAAATAAGATGTACAATGGCGAACTTAAAGGGATCTCTTCCAGTTAGCTTTTGAATGAATTCGTTTTTGAATGTATTATTTACTCGAATGTTTTGTTCAGTCTAATTTGCTATCGTTATTATAAAATTAAATATGTCTGGTTTTAATCGGTACCTATAAATATTACACTAAACATCCATTCGATCAAACATTAACGTCCCATTGCATAGCAAAAGCCTCAAAATTACTAATTAGCATTCACAATTAATGTAATTAATTCCAGAACGACAGCAATGATGACGAGCTTCAATTTTTTTCTTTGCTGCCTGGTCCTCATACGAAATGCGTGCTCTATAGAGGTGCAGCATGGATACGAAACGCATTCCGAGGTAAGTTAAATGTACCCATGTGTCGAGTAGTGAACATCGGTCAGTAATACGGATGGATGGGGAGTCTGACGCCGTATTGTCTAACGCATTCACTGCCACCGACGCATATAAGCGTTTTCGGAACTTCGTCCAGTGCCGCTGTCATAATTATTCATACATTTTGAACGCACACGTGCGTCGGTGGCACCTGTGGAGTTCAGGTGGCAGTGAATGCGCTAATGCGCGGGTTTTCGCGATTGCATTCACTATCTCTTTCTACCGGCAACATATACCGTGTGACAGAAAGTAGTGATGAAAATAATTGTGATTCTGAATAGGTTAGACTGACTGAAGTGGTACAAATGTGCAACATTGTGCGGGGGTGTTTCATTTTGTAATGTACCAAATTGTTACTTTTCCAAATAAAGATTTATTAAAAAAATGTGACACACCAGCGTTGCCATGCGTGGCGTGCTTGACAGAGTCTGAGGTCTGGCCCACAAATAATAATTCTGGGACACGGGAAAACAATTGTCAATTATCAGTTTGCAAAAGAAGTTTGGGCCCGTGTCAGTTTCAGGAACTTCTTTGCGGTTTTTTATTATGAAACAGATTTTTCTTTTCTGTTACTGTATGAATTACTAAGGTTTGAGATTGCGTGCTGTTTTGGTTTAGTAGCCAATTTTTATTAGTTTTCCAAAGCAGTTTCGTTTAGTGCCCGAATCCCATTTATTTGCCAGCATTACCTAACCGTGTTTTAAGTCAGATCTTGACTCTCTAAATTTTATTTTTGACACTGTGTAAAATTAACTTTGCAAGTTAAAAAAAAGTTATATTTGTTTATGCTAGCTTTTTCAGGATATTATTATAAACTAAAACAATTTAAATAAAATAAAAAAATGTACCTACACTGATGAAAGGGTAAGGAACTGCATAATAAAAGAAGAGAAGAAATATTTAAGGCAAATTGGTAAATCGGGTGCGACAAAATAAAAATATTGCAATCTGCTTCTATAAACAATCATTTTCTATAATTGGTGTAGCAAATCATTTGCATGTAAATAGTTTGTACTTATAACAAATAATCAAAAGTCCATAAAATATTGTTTTTCAGGTGAATGTAGAAACTGACATGACCAGAGGTCGTCGAGGGGTGATCGAAGAGGAGAAGTTCTACAACATCCGCACAGAAAACCAAGCTGCACCCTGGATGCCAGGACCTCCTGAGGACCCCACCACGAAGATATCCATCACCAACGAAGAAGTGAAAGAAGTACTACCACTCTATCAAACCACCGAAAGAGTAACGGATAAACCTACCGGGAGAGGTGCAAGAGCATCCAACGAAAACTGGATCAAATTACCATATCCAGGCCACGAAGAAAACTCTAGAGACGATATACTCAGTCCACCGCAACCTTCTGGTGAACTAATTAACTCTCGCATGCCAAGAGTCAACTTCGTCACACAGAACAAGCCTCTAGAAGCTTCCGAGTCGAGGAACGATAAGGAATCTATACAGAGAGTGACAAGAACCGACGACGTTCGCGATATCCGAACAGATTTCGTCCGACCCGGTGAGGATGATCGCTCCAAGTTATACAAGCCTGTTTACCCACGACAGGCAGTATACTATCCCGAAGAATCGAGACGTCCATATTACGTTGACCGGTATTACCCCGCCGACGAGTTGTACCGACGCGACCCGTATTACGATCCCTATGATCGACGACGATACACCCCAGGATTCCCAGCATACGGCCCCAAAGTCGACCGTTACGACGAAATCAATGACAATTACGTACCACGAAAACCTAAGCGCATAATCTACTACACGCATTTACCCGAAGTTGTCAGAACTCCTCCTAGTGTAGACTTGAGATACAGGTACTCCGCAGATCCTTACAGGCGCTTCGATGATGACTATTACGCGAGAACTGGTAGGTACGACTATAGATTCCGGAACAAGTATCCCTATGCTCCATTGAGGAAGGAAGAAAGGAACTACAGGGACTTAGCCGGCGCTGGCACGGCGAATAAAGATAAAAAGGTTGAGGAAAAGGTAACACCGACCCCTATTCTTCCAGAGAAAGAAGATAAGTATAAGAAAGCGGCTGAATTTAACAGGAATGCGAATCGGAATCTGATCAATAGCCACCAGTATCACGACGGGGTAGTAGTGTCCTATAACGAGCCAGTGTCACACAAAGGATACCAAGATGTGGTGAGACCAGATGATTCGTACCTAAGATATGATGAGCCACTATTTCAGGGTGCTGTAGAAGATCCTTACCAAAGAAAATACTAAGAAAACAGCAAGCCCTTCCACAAACTTCTTTTAAATTATTGTAACGGTTTATCTTACCTTCTGCTTTCTTTTTAACCAATTGGTTTTGTATTTATTCATTTTAAGTCTACAACCATAAATGTTAAGATAAAGCATGTAAATGCGATGCAGATTTTACGACTATCCGCGTAAGTTGTCGGTAATAAATGTAATTAAGAACGGTTTTGTATTAATTATTCGGAGGGAGTGCTCGCGACAAATTGTACGAGTAATAAATCGACCGTTTAAATTAAAACACGGGAGGGTGAAGATGAATTTCATTAAGAATTAATTAATGTCATTCTTAAACCGTTTTGTTTTTGGGCGGGAATAAAAAACATCTGCCGGGATGAGCGGCGACGCGTTTTCTTGAGGTAATTAAGCAATAAATTTTGTGGCTGGCAACATTTCGAGGTGGGGGCAATTACAGTGGGCGTTTAAGAAAATGGATGTTTCGGGACACGAGCACACCGCGAACTAATTAGAGTCGAGCTTAGAAAAAATCCTGCAACGTGACAGCTTGTAATCAAGGGGATAGATTTTAGCGTTTTTTGTTTTTTAAACGTCGAGGCAGAAGTGGCGGATTAATGCGGCCGATAAATCGTCCGGTAATTAAATCTGTCGAGGGCTGAGGCCTTGAAATTGGAGCTTTAAATCATTGTGGGCTGACACAGTTTTCTACGATGTGATTGATGTCCTGGTTGCACTTATCGTGGGTTTATTAAAACAAAGTTGATGAGATTATGAGGTAGCTAACGAATGGTCATTGTAATTGGGTCCCCTTTCGCTCGAAGAGGCTCCATAGAAGTAATTTAGGTTGTCGTTTTAACCATAGTTTTTTTTTTTTTTTATTCAACTGGATGGCAAACGAGCAAGTTTGGTGGGTGGGTGGTTGGGTTTTGGGTTATAAGGAATACCAATATATTCTGATTACTAGAGTTTATCCGCGGCTTTGCACGCGTAGCGTAAGCTATTCGATATGGTACAATTGAAATTCCGGGATTTTATTAAATTCCCCTGGGAATTCCCAAAATTAATATCGTGGTCTTCATTGAGGTTGTGTTAAGAACAACTGTCCAAAATTTCAAGACTCTAATCTAAACCCAGCGTTTGTAATTTCAAGATTTTATCCCTATCCCGTGGGAATACCGGGATAAAAAGTAGCCTATGTTATTCTAGACGTGCAGCTACCTACATACCTAATTTCATGACTCTAAGCCCAGCGGTTGTTATTTCGACTTTTAATCCTTATCCCGTAGGAATATCGGGATAAAAAGTAGCCTAGGTATGTGTTATTCCAGATGTCCAGCTATCTCTACATACCAAATTTCATCCAAATCCGTCCGGCCGTTTTAGCGTGAAGGAGTTAGGAAGATACACACACACACACACACACACACACACACACACACACATACACACACAAACTTTCGCATTTATAATATTAGTAGGATTAAAGCCGATTTGCAGTAATTAGTAGTGAATTAATAAGTGATAAGGACTAAATTTTAAATTGTAGATTATCCAACTGCATGAAATTCACTAGTAAATAATGCAACTTTGTATTTTTCTAGGATAACTTTAACGTAACGTAACCAGTACTAGTGCTCATATTATCTCTACGGATGCAATTACGTGAATACTAGATACCCGTTAAAGAACGACTACAACCAAACAAAACACCGCTGCTTTAGTGGGATAGTGACATCACAAAAAAAATTTTTTTCCTGTTTTTTTTTTAGTTATGTCACTAATGTCACTATTCAGCTAAAGTAATGACACTTCCTTATTTATAATATTAGTAGCGATTGCATTAGCTCATTAATGTGCAAAGTCCAATTGCGTTAAACAGATGGAAGGATTGTCATTTAAAACCCGTCGGGGTTAAGTCGGATCGAATCTCTTCGCAACAGACGCAACTATCCCTCCAATCAAAGTATACAAATACAGAATCCCCAGGCATTTTTGCGTGCAAATAGTACACGGACTATCCTCTGAATTAGTAATGTATCCACACGGGACTGACGGACCGAGGAATTATTTATGCGTCAGGGTGACCACGAGGTAAGGATGAGGGTAGACCTAGGATAGAATTTCACCGTGTATTGGTTTGGTGTAAATTTTGAAATACGAAGACGGCATAAAAATAATCAAGTGCTTTAGACTCTCATAATGAAGGATTTTGTAGATCAGAGGTTCCGAAACTTTTTTCTCGTACACCACTTTCAAATTTTTATTGTTTTTGGTAGACCTGCTGCTACATTATTACTGTATTTCCTAAAACTCCCATTGTTTTTCACGCCAACGGCAACGTGGACTCCCGTGGACTCCTGGGGGTCCACCTGGACCACTTTGGGAACCTCTGCTGTACTCATCAAAGATTTTATTAATCTTTTTTAATAGTAAAGGATGCTAGATAGCTAACTTAATCAAGTAGTTATAATGCTGAAGGTAAGAAAACATATAATATGAGCATTGCATCTACAAATGTCATACTACGTGTGGCCTTTATTTGACCGTGGCGTGGGACGATAATACAGCGACATAATTTGGCAATTAAAATCTTTCTGTCTCATACAATCAACACGACAAGAAATATAGCGTTTTGTGCGTATTAGCTGCCTTATGGTATCATCAGATTGGGTTTGGTTCCCAGCTATGCTTTTCTGAAATTCCTACGTTATGGTATTTGAAAATATGTCTTACGGGAAAGCCGAAAAAAGGTAAATTTCAAAGTAAACTTTCTGAGAATGATTGTGAATTTTCAAAGCTTTAGGGCAACATGGTTACTCCCTCGTTGATAAAAGCTATCTTTCTTGGCGTCTGCATCCATAGCCACCCTATGAAAGGGTTGACAAATGCCCGGGGCTGCAGCCTGTCTTGAGTCGCCTCGGCTCCACTAATTGGGCCCTTGTTTGTGGTAACCGGATAAAGGATGTCCCGTTAATATATAATATAGCGCTCGCAAAACAACCACTTGAGGTTAAACAGGGTTTCTATTTAAACTAGCTTTTGCTAGCGGCTTCGGCGCGTTACATTTGGGGTAACAAAGATTTAACTACTTTCTACGATCCTTTTTTTAGTTTTCATGTTTTGACTGATTTTTAGGAGGATTATATGTAACTAGCTGTTGCCCGCGACTCTGTCCGCGTAGAATTAGATCGCTACCCCCCGGGAACTAGGTTTCCGGGATAAAAACTATCCTATGTGCCCCGGGGCTTAAACTATCTGCATGTATACCGAATTTCATCTAAATGAGCTTAACAAACAAAGAAACAGACTTACAAACTTTCCCATTTATAATGTTAGTGCGGGATTATAGAAATAGACAGACGTTATTTTAGACAAATAGTGCAAATTGATTAACCAAGCAAACTTAGAAAAGTTCAAAACAATCGACATTGTCATTTCAAAGTTCCAATATAACAAAAACGGCTGAACTAATTTTTATCATACACAGCTCAGAACCACTAAGAAACTCGCTTTCACGTTGAAAAAAAAAACATTTTAATCGGTGCATCCGTTTGAGAGCTACAATAACACAGACAGATTGACATTTGCCGAAACTAGGACCTTTCACTAACTATAGAATTTAATACCTAACTACATTCGTTAATAATCATCAAAGTTAGCAAACTGGGGGTTATGTGTGTAGCTATATTAGTTTAAAACGACGTAACAGTTCCCAGATGAGCCCTTTGGCAGTTAATTAAGTCTTTGACTAAGATAATCCATGAATTACCGTCAGTTACGAGTATAGAGTGTGTTACCGACAACCAAGCTTTTTTAAGGGAGGTTAAAGTAACTTATTTCTGTAACTTTAACTATGACACAAGTAATAATGTATGTATTGTATGTAAATACTTTATTGTAGGTACATCAAACACAAAAATAATACAAAAAGAAAACAACAAAACAAAAGAGTACTTACAAAGGCGAACTTATCCCTAAAAGGGTTTTTTTTATAATCAAAGTATCTGTCGGCTGTCATATATACTTACTTGTCAATTTACTTTGCTGTACATTGCTAAAGCTAACAAAGTCTGAATTTTTGATTATTAATTAAATTAATGTCATGGTTAAGTTACAGGAATACGTTACTTTAACCTCCCTTATAAAAAGGCCTGGCTGCCAGTAACACACTGTATAGGTACTAGGTATTAAACTAGGTTAAACGAGTACCTACTTAGTGCATAACAGTTTTCTATCGGGAAAAGTCGGATCTCAATCGGAATACGACGGCACCCGAAGTGTCAATCAATTATTGTATTAAAATTGTGATATTTGAGCATTTTTATTCCAACAAAATTTGGGAAGTCTCAGTCGATGATTCCGAGCTGGAAAAACAGGGTCACCAGATGTGCCCCCAAAATATTGTATGGATGTGTCCGTTTTGTTACGGAAATTATAACAAAAAAGTTGTAACATTAATAACCAACAAAAAGTTGGAGTTGTAACTTCAAAGTTCAATATCTCAAAAACGGTTTAATTGATTTTGATGAAACATGTCTAAGAAAGAACCATTGCTAGAAAACCTGCTTTCAAATATCAAATCGGTCCACCCGTTTAAGACCTACGGTGCCACAGACAGACAGGCAGACACACATAACGGTCAAACTTATAACACCCCTCTTTTTGCGTCGGGGGTTAAAAACGGACACATCCATACAATATTTTGGGGACACATCTGGAGACCCTGATTTTACAGCTCGGAATCATGGACTGAGTCTACCTCCAAATTTTGTTTATCCCGTTTAACCGCGATAGACAACCTACGTATATTATAATTTTTAACCAACATAGTCATATTCATCTAATGGTCAAGAGATCCCAAAGGCTATATATTTAAACTGCCCTGCCTGTAACAGGCACGCAGGCTCGCATTATTATTAAGTGACTAGACATCACGACAACATTTACATGCCGATAACAATTTGCCGAATTGCTTTTACGATGTGAGGGAAGGGGTGGTTTTAGGGTTGCCACGTCTATAACGCCTGAAATAAAAAAAATATTTTTTTTTACTTTTACAACTGTCAAACGGACCGACTTTTTCTCGTGGATGACGTAAAAGCCAACTTTGGGCAATGATGTTAGAATGGTAGTAGTGCTCTCTATTTTATGTGCGTATTTGGCTAAAAGCCGTATATTTATTTTTCCAGTTCAATCTGTAACTGAGCTAGTCAGCTAATCACTAAAAAAAGGCAAAAAAGAAAAGCAGGGTAGACAAGAAAGTGGCATCATCGATTCCAGAAGGAAATACACACGATAAGATTTGTATACCTGACTAAAATGATTGAGGGTTGGCAGTACTCGGAAAAATATATTTTTTTACTTTTACAACTGTCAAACGGACCGACTTTTTACCTACCTTATGAAAAATGTGTAGATTTTTTATTTTTTCCTTTCAATCTCTCTCTTCTCTCAGTATCTTTAAGAAAGGACATACAACGATAAGATTTGTATACCTGACTAAAATGATCGAGGTCTCGCGACACCCACAGACAATAATACTTTGACTATCAATAAATTATTAACAAGTTATTGGTGTCAATTGTCCCGTGATAGTTATTATTCCTTTAATCTGTTCTGTGAACAGGACACAAATAGTTAATATTAGACCCCACGCAAAATTTTGACTATCAAAATTAGAAGCTTATTGTGAATCAAGAAAAGATACGAGGTAAGACAGCAAAACTTTCCAGTTTTCAATACAAACGAGGGTCTTCCAACCATCACTCAAGGCCGGTATTTAATTAACCCAGCGACAGCCCTGGCTTTAAATTCCGGTGTCAAGGGTCCTGCAAATTGATAATTTCCACCGTTATACTGTAATACAGAAACGTCCCATCGCTTATTCATTAAACGTCCACTATCAGGGACACACTATAATAACAGCCTATCTCCATTAGCAACGACATACGAAAAATAAACTTTAATTTCTGACGAGTTGCGTCTAAAATTTAAAATATTCAAGGAGTCCGATTTAAGAGCCTCTCCTATTAATATTTACATGGTTTGTCGTGGCTATTAATATGTTGTGATTGCAAAAGGGCGTAAGTGCTTTGTAGTTTAAGTAAACATACGGCGTTTTGGTTTCGCGGTTAACATGGATAATGTTTGGATAGGGACGAAGTTTTGACATGATGCCGACCCGTTTGAATAGTTCACGACCTTCGACTTTGGGTGTATCTCAACGCAATTATGCATATGTATATTTAGCTATTAGCTGCAGTATTTAGATTAAAATGTTATCAAGTTTATAATCTAAAGAAGACCACACTTTAAGTTATTTGGATAATTTGTAAGTGGAGATTTTTCTTCAAAAATAAATAAATATTATGGGACATTTTGACACCTTGGCAGACATTTTGGCATGTACGGGTTAAATCTTGGAAGTTTAATTTAACATGATTTTTTAACCCATCTGTAGGAGTAGTATTGACCTAAAATTTGATATAAATATGTAAGTTGTATGACGATGGAAGTCATCCCAGCCTATATACTTGCCTCTGCTGGGCACAGGCCTCCTGTCAGAATGAGAGGGCTTGGACAGTAGTTTGCACGCGGGCCTAGTGCGGATTAAAACTTCACACAAGCCATTGAATTGCTTCCTCACGATGTTTTCCTTCACCTTAAAGCTCGTGGTAAATTTCGAACGTAATTTCGCACATGAATTTCGAAAACTCAGATATGCGAGCCCGGGTTTGAACTCTAGTTGAGAGAGACCATAGGTCAAAAAACTAGGCTACCACATCTTACATGCGACGATGTTGGTGCAGAACAAAAAGTACAATGAGTAAAAAATATTTATTTTTTCAAGTTTTATTTTTTCCCTAAAAGATAAATCTATTCTGCCAGTGAATTTTGTATGTACTCGTAGTACCTACCGGTTAGAAATTCCGTAGATAAGCAAGTTATACTTTCGTGCTAAGTTCGCACTTTGGAATGTGGCAAGAAGCAGCACAGAGGCAAACTTTTGCCGGTTCGTGGCAACATAGAAAAGGCACGAGGTATGACGCATGGCTCGAGGGAGTTGTAGCTTTCAACTTCGTATACATGTGTCCGTATAGGAATCTTGTGGATTATTGGTGCTTGAAAAGAGTCTTGTGAATTGTTAACTACAAGAACAAGATTTTTTTTACACAGAAGCTTGGGTTTGACCATGAAGTCTGATGGTAAGCGAAGATGATGACGAATGAAGACAGATGAGATAATGAGATGATGAGTTGTCGGCAACTTTTTTTGCGTTCCGCGGGAACTATGTCAGCCGAAAGATGTCCACTGCTAAACATAGCCCCCCCCCCCAAGGCTCTCCACTCAGGCCGGTCTTGTGCTTTTCGCATCCAACGCGATTCCGTGATCTTAACCAGGTCCTCGGTCCATACGGGAGGGATGGCAACGGATTGTAAAGCTCGCCACCACCCCTGATCCGACCACGGCCAAGAGTGTGACGACGAAGAAGAAATTGCTACCAATCATCAATAGACAAAAACTACCACTTTTAGTCAAAATACCACGCACAGGACTTATCACGCTAACACACACAGTAGAAGGTCTACTCGTGACCACGGCCGCTGTAATGTTGCCGAAACGTCGAGGTAAATATTACTCGTGTGTGTTAGCGTGATAAGTCCTGTGCCTGGTATTTTGACTACGAGTGAAAATCACGAAAGTTTAAGACATTAAACTACCACTTTATCGAGAATGTCATCATCATCATATCAGCTGTAGGACGTCCACTGTTGGACATAGGCCTCCCCCACTGAGCTCCACCGTGAACCAGGTAATTCGTCCATGTCTTACGCTGCGCTTGCCGATCCGCGGTCTCCAGTCGAGAACCTTTCGGCCCCAATGACCATCTGTTCTCCGTGCTATATGGCCTGCCCGAGACTTTGGCCGAAAGTATAACGACTTAAAAATAAGATGCCTTGTCCCCTCGCAGCGCGCCAGTTCAAAGGCTCAAAAACAGCCAAGATCTTTTACCACAAAACTTAACACTTCCCGCGATACGATCTTGATCTGCGCGATAAATAATAAAAATATTGGCTATAAAGACAATTGATACGTTATGTACCGGATTTATGCCCGACCGATGCGCCGGAGCAACACGGCGCGTAATGTAACGCGGAGTGATCGCCTGTAATGCGTGTATGGTGGAGATTATTGCGGTTGCCCGGTTCGCAAGGCTGTTGGCTCTACTTGGGACCGTATTGTCTAATATGTGGAAACTCGTGATCGCGTTCTCATCGTCTCTTTCTGCTGTCGTCCTATAGCGGATCCACTTAGTATCAGGCTAAGCAAGGCGGCATCCACTTAAGCTTAATCAAGGCTGCTTAAATGGCTCCTTTGAGAGCGCTAACCTGATAAACAAATACCATGGGACAATTGACACCAACTGACCTAGTACTAGGCAACGGATAAACATACTTATATAGATAAATACATACTTCAATGCCTATTAACACTCGTATTATTCATACAAATATCTGCCCCGACCGGGGATCGAACCCGGCACCTCAAGGTTCTCTAACCACTTGGCTATTTGATCGTCAAATATTGTTGGTGTTATTATTATTGCAACAATTTCGTATGTAAAAGTTCTGTTCACCTTCTGCTGTCTTATGTCGTACTAAATGTGTCAGTGAAATAAATTCCAGTAGAGCATCTTTAGTGGCGAACGGCGCCCGCGCAGTCCCACGGAGCGCCTGCTTTATAGTCGTGTCGTATCGGTTAATGGCCGCGCTCTTTGTCGCGCCGCCGATGGCGCGAGCATGTCGCGTGTCGTCGACGCGTCGTAGTCGTGCCGGAAGGTAGATCCGGATAGCTCCATAGCTCGTTGTGTGACTTTGAGCTCTTCCTATAGGCCAACAGTTAAAAACCACGTCTCAGACTCAGCAATTTAACAGGGAAAATTAAAATAAAAGCTTGTAAGTACTTTTTTTTTATGGTATAGGGGGCAAACGAGCAGGCGGATCGCCTGATGGTAAGCGATTACCGTCGCCCATGGACACCTGCAACACCAGAAGAGTCACAAGTGCGTTGCCGGCCTTTAAGGTAGGAGTACGCTCTTTTCTTGAAAACTTGAAGGTCATAGCGGTCCGGGAATACCGCAGGCGATAGCTCATTCCAGAGTTTTGCTGTGCGAGGCAGGAAATTTCTGGAAAAACGCACAGTAGAGGACCGCCAACCATCTAAATGGTGAGGATGAAAGTGTTGTCGCGTAGGTCGGTGGCGAAAGGATGCGGCAGGGATCAACCCGAATAACTCCTCGGAGCACTCCCCGTTGCACATGCGAATGTACTTATCTACCATCATGCCTCAATCGTATCGAGATCGTATCATTATGATTCGCGAAGAACTAAAGTCACCGACATAAATCTAAGAGTATGAGTTGAAGTAGCAATGGGCGGACCACATTGCTTAGAACTGCTGCGGAACAAATAAACGTTGCGGGAGAAAAGTCCTCGAGTGGCGACCACGAACCGAAAGACGAAGCAGCACGCTCCCACGACACGACGAGGCAGGCTCCCACTAGCTGATGGACTGCGACATCGTGAGAGTTGCTGGAAACCGGTGGATGCAAGTGCCTAATTGTCGTTCCTTGTGGCGTTCTAAGGGGGAGGCCTTTGTAAGATGATGAGTCAGTCCGATAATCCTACATAAAATATGCAAAATTCCAAATAATGTGTCATCATATAATAAACAACTAACAAAGTAAGGTATGCAAATGATTTCTGAATGCGACAAGATTCTTCTTAGAAACCAAATAACTTCTTTGTGAGGTCAGATGCCCAGAGAATGGAGTGTCACATAAAGTATAATGAGCGATATGAAATATGGGACCAGGGCGTGTATTCGATGCCAATAAAGTGATTTGATAGCGAGCCAGAATTTGAAATCGCTTATTGACATCTATCTAACTATCTATCTATAAACGATCATATATAATTTATTCTGAATCTCGGAAACGGCTCCAACGATTTCGATGGATGAAATTTAGTATGTAGGGGTTTTCGGGGATGAAAAGTCTATCTCGTAGTTTGGCCTTATCTCTGGGAAAACGCTTGTTACAGAGTTTTAGCCCGAGCGAAGCTCGGTTTTTTATTCAATTTAATATTTGCTGCCTGTATTTCCATTGTCATCCTGTATTACTACTGACCAAAATCTAAGCAAAACTGACCACCACGAACGGATTTTCAAAATATTGTTCACGAAGGAATTAGCCGAGAGGTATTTATTGTTCCACAAGAGCGAAGCTGCGTGCTTAAACTGGTGAAAAACAACTGGTTTAAATTAATCAATCATAGACTACTTAATAAATAGAATATTTTTTATTTACTTCAATTGCATCATCAGAATAATGCGTCTGCTAAATATATATGAAAAAATCATCATCACTTAGAATGTGTTGAATAAAGCCCCGCGCCTGGCCAACTTCTGAGAAATTTACAATGTCGCTTAAATTATTGAGGAGGACATTGATTATGGTTTTTTTACAATTATTGTTTTATTGAGGCACGGGTAGGTATCGCTCGAGACAAAGCCTTGTGATCATCTATGGAAAATATTTATTTTTCGGCAAAGGGATTGTGTGGATGATATTAATTTACTTAGTAAGCTTTGGTAAAAAAATGTTTTTAATGTAAGCTCAATGGCTTGACCGATTGCAGACAGTTTGTTGACTGACATTATCTTATAATAAACTACATACATGCGTAAGTTTCAAATGAATTCAAACACTGAACACTAATAGTGCGAAATTCGACTTGCATGATTTGACTTCAAGAAACACAAACATTGCAAGTTAAATAAAAGCAAAATAACTTTCTGTTAACGATTTAATTTAACTAGGTATGTTTTTTTGTTGACTGCACGTGTATTGTAATGTAACGTACATAAGTACGTATGTTACATTTCAACGCAATCGAACACTGGAAGTGCGTCAAAATGAACTAGCAAGATTCAAGAACAACAGCAACAAACAGGGCTAATTAAATAAAAGCTTATAAAAAACAAGTTTCAAATGACACATTTAACATCTTAGAAACCTTATAAAGGTTCCTTCCAAAGCGTACTACAATCGTTCTATCTCTAAGACGAAACTTATCGTCAAACATTTCCAAAACACGTGTAAACCCTACACGCGGACTTAACCCTTTGCAAGGCTCGTGCTCAAAAACTTCCTTCTCAAAAAGTTCTGTTCAAAAACTTCTAAGATAAAGTAAAACCTGCAAAGCTCGTGCTAGGGTGGCAATAAATATCCCGATTCCGGGAGTTCCGTATCGGTCGCTGATAAAAGTCCTTTCGGTCGACCGACTTGCGATGGGTAGGGATGGGCTAACGGGACCTATGTATCGATATTTTTTTTTATTAGTTTCACCCCGATTCCTCACTCTGTTATTGGGACAATCATCCATTCTATCTGAACATTTACTTAATACCATAAGAGAAAAAAGAAAATAATGTATTACATTCTGGGCCCGCGTGGGAACTACTGCCCAGCTCTCATTCTGAGAACTGCAGGCCTATAGCTGGGACTATAGGCTTATGAATTGATTTTAGGGGTATTACAGTATATCTTTATTGTAACTCTGTCCGGCTTTGGCAATGTAGAACTCAGTTATCGTTATATGATTGAGAAACAAATATCCAAACATGAAAACTGACACATTTGTAGCATTAATAGTAAATAGGATAGGAGGATAAAGCTCATAAAAGAAACGAAACAGGACAACACAGATATATCAACAAAGGCGAACCGAAAGTGTCAAGGGTATTACTACAACGTCAAAATAGTACTTACTTAAACCCTTTTTTTGACAAACAATGAAATTAGCAGTTTAACGTAAAGTGTTTGAACCGCATAGTCAATTATGATTGTTTTTTTGGAGTCTTTTTGTACTTTTTTTTCGATATGCTTTTACGGGATGACCTTAAAAGTAAAAAATTTGGAGTTGAAATAAAAAAAATACACAAAAGACTCCAAAAAAACAATCATAATTTGATTGCTTAGTAGCGACATCTCTTGTCTGGGTGAGCGATTAGTTCCAAAAGAGTGTTACGTCTCTCGATGAGAACGAAACATAGATGTCGCTAGTGCTGCTGCTTAAGAAGCGTAGTGGAAAAAAGTAACTTGAGATATGTGTGCATAGGAGAAATTTGTGTCTAGACCCCTGTCCAGCGGTGGTGTAGGGGTTATAGCACGCAGCACGGAATGCTGAGGACCTGGGTTCGATTCCCAGCGCTGGTCGCTTTTTCTGGTTTTTCTGTGCATCCATGTCTCAGTTTGTATTTTCGCATATTCAATGTCTACCTCTACATAAAATTCCCATTTCAAATATTTTATCGACATCGATAACATCCATTCGATGCTCCAATTACATCCCTAATCCTTTAGTGTTCACGGCACGTCCCGGACAGCGTCTGTTTTCTTTTTAATTACCTCCAATAAATAGCCTCCTAGTGCAGGGACCCACGTAGAGAGTTGACGATGATGCTGTCTTGCTCATACTTGAGTGGTGTGAGCGAGATAATATTTTTTTCCGGGAAATTACTGGCTGTTTTGATTCTCGTGGTGTTGACGCTCTGTGACTGTTAATGTTGCCAGCAAACTTACTTAGGGCAGTATTGGTTGTCGCGGAGAAGTTTCGGAATAAGATGAAAGCGAGGAATCGGATAAATAATAAAGGACTACACATTCAATAAGAATACAAAATAGCTAAATCGTACAATCCGGTCACACACTGACACTATCATGTAGTCTACGTTGTAAACCCATTGGTACTTGTTACTAAATACTTATGTATAAACTTAACAAAAAATTAACCGACTTCAAAAAACCACGGAAGACGAAAATATTTTCTACCACTTTCAATTCTCACGAACACGAGCTAGCAGAAGTGATAGAAGCCCAATAGATAGAATTTAGTACTGTATTAAGGTAGATACATGACTAGCTGGCTCGCACTGAGGCACAGACTTGAAACTATAAAAAAATATTTTCATTGTTGTGTGTTCAAGTCGATTTTTTTTTCACTTCTCATGCTCGTAAAGTTCGTGTTTATGCTAGATCTAGGCGACATAAAATGACTTTTTATGGTCTACTGCATAAAGTCAAATCTTCGTCTAGGTACCTAAGTGTAAACAGCCACAAACAAAGAACTTTCTTTCTTTTATATTTTTTTTATATATAAAACTAAAAATCAAACAAAACCAATCAAAATTGATCAATAAAACTAAAAATTTATAATTTTAATAATAGTGTGTGAACAATTAAAGGCACATAGTAAGAGAACAATTGTTTCCATGCTATTTCAATTCCTCGCCATCAAAGTGAAAAGCAGAGTGTAAAACTCGAGCATTAAACCCACTTTACCCTCGACGTGTCTATCCACCCTCGTCGTACCGGTTCGGGTGGCTATATGAACGTCTTGGGTAAAATGGCTCGTTTTATGCTCTTGTTGTAGAATCTAGCAGTGGGTGCATGGGTAAATAGAAATTCTTCATGCACCCACTGGTGGGTTGACCTAGTGGGTGGACTGGACGGGTCGCGAGGGTAGTACTATTCATTGTCTTTTGAAGTCGATTAAATTTTTTTCTACATATCAAATCAACTTCACAAAATGTTTACAACAATCCGCTTTTCCCCATGACGTAAATTAAGTAATATAATCAGACCCCTGTACCTACCACATACGTTACAAGCGCTACAATTATACACAAATTTACACTTTTCGTATGAGAAAGTTAACAATCATGCCAATTTGTAGCACTTGTATTTTTTGTGGTACAGGGGGCAGATCTTTATCACAAAACATTTGCAATGGCATTACAACAGGCGCACTTAACCTTTACAATTCAGTATTACCTCATTTTACTTTTTTTATCAGTCTCCTGCCTCTACTAAAACCGCTCTTCAAATCAAATAACTCCCTCTAGCTGTTGGTTAAATTTTTCACATCGGCCATTTGGGCCATTTGGTGCCACTCGGTGCCATTACATGCTATAAAATAGCGACTCAATGTAAATCACATAACGCACTTCCGCGGTTGCGGTTGCTCGTTGAAATAAAACACGGGATGTGCGCGAGAGGGGATCGTTTTTTAAGGGTTCTGTTTGTGAAACTCTTCGATCAACAGTGAAACTAATACGCCCGTAGCTTTGCCCTCATTGTACTTACCTTAAAAGGTGCTGATGAACTGAGAATTCACTTGTAATGTGCATTCTAGTGAATGCTACATTACAGGTGAAAGCACACAAAATAAATAAGAGCGTTTTAGCGAGCATTATAGAGAGAGTTCCGTCCGTTACATTCAGGTGGGTACTGACCAACGTTTCGAGGTGTAATGTAACATGTTACACAGCGAGCATCCATGCAGTCAGTACGTAGTGTTACGGGGAAACCAGCGAGCAACGAGCCGCTCGTTGCTCGCTTTGAGTGCTCAACCCGGCTGTCGGTTTTGGCGAATCCTTTGACTGTTACGCGGTTCAGTCAGCACGCTGTAACAAGTCGGCCATCTTGACTGAGAGTGGCTGGCGAATATGGAGCACAAGTTGTTTTTTCACAGCGAACATGCTCAATGCGTAACATGCTCGATGCGAATGTACAACACTACACCTCGTAACGTTGGTTAGTACCCAGCTTTCCAGTGAATAACAAAGTTTTTGACGAGAATTTACTACAGCGTTCCCCAGAATGATCGTGTCTTCCCAGTACTAATTACAATATAGCTCCCTCCATTGAACATACCTGCAATTAATGTTTCTCCTTGGCTCTGTTACAAGTGCATGCTGTTACAAGTTAATAAAATATCAAGATATAACACGCATTGACAAGCTTTGATTTGTAAAATAAATAAAAAGTAGTGAAATACCGTGTTATGTGGAATTGTGGATTGTATTGCAGCACAACGTTTTTGGTGCCTACAGGGGTCACGCCGCAGGTACCCTAAAAAGCGAAGTGTCCCATGAAAATGCCAGAGCCGTATTTGGCGGCCGTTTGTAATTCCGGAGCAATCTCAACGACTCCCAAGGCGGGGCCGGGGGCTTGTTTTATTGATATTTTAGCGGCCGAATGATTTGGAAGCCCTGAACGGCACTCCTGGGGCACAGTTACTATTGATGGCCCTGAAACCGTTACCTGGAGAAGTCGAAGTTCCAAAATTGTGCCTTCAAAGTACAGTCCGTGCTAATACATTTTAGCCCTGTGAGTAGGTATGCGTATTTTTTATGTATTTGTTGGCAGCTAGGCCTATAACAACAACAACAACAACAACTACGTTTTTATCAACCGTGTCGACCGTAAGCCGTGGTAGCCTAGTGGTTTGACCTGTGGCCTCTCAAGCAGAGGATCGTGGATTCAAACTTTGGCTCGCACCTCTGACCTTTTCGAAATTCGTGTGCGAAATCCCATTTGTTTACCACGAACTTTTCGGTGAAGGAAAACATCGAGAGGAAACTTGCACATGTACCTACCTGCGAAGCAATTCAGTGGTGTGTGTGAAGCTCCCAATTCGCACTGGGCCCGAGTAGGAACTACGGCCCAAGCGCTCTCATTCTGAGAGCCGGCCTGTGCCCAGCAGCGGGACGTATATAGGCTGGCATGATGATGATGAGCGAACCACTCCGACTCATCATCTTTTGTTTGATTGACAAAAGAAAAACAAGTCTCCAATACTTTCTACTAGTATTTAACTATAACTACATTATATTGTTATTATAACTATCGATGTACTTATGTACTTTTGTGAAGAGAAAATAAATGATGATTATTATTATTGTTTCTGATAATCTAACCGACAGACTAATTATAACTATAATTGTAAGAACGTTAGCCTATGTCTTCTTTAATCAATAAATTATTTTTTAATTTGTTGCGGTTCATAACAGAAGCTTTTTTGTTTGTGGCTGTTGACACCTGATTACCTTGGTCTTAGACGAAGATTTTACTTTATGCACTAGAGCATAAAAAGTCATTTTAAGTCCCCTAGATCCAGCATAAATACCAACTTTACAAGCATGAGAAGTGAAAACTAAATTTGCATCGCCGTCATGTTTAAGTCAAGTCAACCATTTAGCATTTTGAACACTGCTTAAACTGCTTGTTTTTTACTGTCGCTAAGCAAACAGCCACTAAAGATGGCAACCCAGCATTCCTCTATAATATTTTGCAAACAATACCGTCCGCAAAAAGGGCAAAAGCGAATGCGACATGCGCTTCAACTGATATCGGAAACGTTGTAAATCGTAATTCGATAACGCAACCACTATCTCCTACATTATTGTCACCTGGCGATTGTTTTGAATCACCACCGTCCATTGCGTGTTCAGTATTACCGTTGAAAAAATGTGTTGAGTAAACCAAGCAATATGTGCTGCAATTGGAACAAGGAATGATCGTATGGTTCGGAATGGGATTTTTGCGAGTTATTTTAATGGTACAGTAAATTGTGGTGAGCGAATGAAGTAACGTCGTTGTTGAATTAATGTTGAACGTTTACAAGATGTTTAAGTAATTAAGTTAGACATTACCGACACCGACTCCGTTTTAATCGTAACATTAAAAAAATATTGATTTTCAAACAAATAACAAAATTGGTTTTTTTCACTTTTGTTTAATAATATAAGGAAAAACTGATTCGAATGTACTTATAAGTATAAATTATAACTTAAAAATTTAATCCAAACTATTTCAGATAGTGGTTGGATTAGTTTGAGTGTACAGCCCTGTAAAGGTCTTTCATGGGAATTTTTGATTCGGATTGTGTGTGTTGCCAATTTGAACATCGATGAATGCAAGTTCCCAAACGTTGACAGTTTGCGGCGCACTTAATACAGCAACTACTACGAAATTCGAAAATCGAAGATCGTGTCGTTCCGTCCCTCTGACACTTATATTATTTAATACGAGAGTGAGAGGGACGGTACGATACGACCTTCGATCGATTTTCGAAATTCGGAGTAGGCCCTCTTTCTTAAGATTTCGTCACGACGCCATTGTAGCTAGGGAGCCTAGCTAGTAGTAAGTTGAACTAAAGTGCGATAGCTAGCAATGGTGTGGCGCAGTGTCAATTTAACCAGATTGCCTAAGTTTCCTGGGTAACAGGAGCCCTACGCGACGCCATAGGGTGCTTAGTGCTTGCCAGGACGCCATTAGAGCGCCGCAGTGCCCGCGGTCTGTCACCGTTTGGACATGCCTGGGTTAACATGTGAAGATATTTCTCAGCCACAAAATTCTATAAAATATAATTACAGACAGGAGCGTTTATACCTAGGTTTGATCTATGGCTATGGCGCTATGTAACCATGAAAAGCCATGAGTTCCAGCCTAAACTCACACCTCTAAGTATTCTAAAACTAAAAAAATAACAAGAATTAAAATATTACAGTATTGACGCACTATAGTTCCCCGAACGTCCGCCCGGTATTGTCACCGCGCGCAAAGCTATCGCCGCTGAGTGCCCATCCTTGTCGGGCGGCGCGCGCGCCGATTTACGCGCCCGCTAGCCCGTACATTAGACTGATAGACATTTGTTTTGCTCAGATTCTGTAAGATAGTCGACGTGTTTCTTTCTGCGAATATCACGGAAGTAGCTAGAGAGGTACATAATTTCTGGGTAGATGCAATAATAATGAAGTATTTTCCTAAATTACTCGTATTTACCGCCATTTGTAATATCTAAACATGCTTTATGTATATTAATTATTACAATTCTTGAAATGCTCGGAAGAGGCTCTAAGAATTTCAACGAAATTTACCATGGGCTACCACAGTACCACACACGCACACATATGATACATGCACCATTATAAACATCGAGCTGTCAGGTGTTTAAAATACTTGAATATGTACTTACGAGATTGACAATACCAGGGACAATACGGTCGTGTTCAGTTATTTTGTGAACCTAGCTGGTCGGCTCCATTTAATGGTAACTGTGCATATGGATATTTTGGAGGCAATCTTTTACTTTTTTTTGTATTTATAAGTGTCCAGAAATCTAAAGATTCCATGGATGATAAGTACCTATATTTAGATGGACAGGTTGCAACTTTAAAGACCCGTTTTTACAATTTACTACGAATTCATTTATAAATTATAATCATAGGTGTAAGTATAAGTGTAAATGTATAGATTTAGTGGCCTGATATATTTTTTGTATTTTTATTTGTCCATTTTGATTATAAAACCATAAATACAAGTAATTCCAAAGCATGCATTATGCGTAAGTAACTCTGTTTGCCAAACCCCACGCCCAAGCCCAACCCATAGTAAATATGCACCATAACGATATTCCAGCACACTTTAGCACCATGGTATCGCCATCAATAGCACAAATTAGATCAGTCGAGGACCACAGAGTAGCGTGTTTACGGTTATTGGCCGAAAGGGGAAGAAATCGAATAATGTCTAATACTGTTTACTGTTATTATTGGGAGTTTTTAGTTATTGCGCTAGCGAAGAGCTTTATCAAATAAAAATATTGCAGAAACCTGTAGTCATCTTCATGATTATCATAACAGCTGTAAACGTCCACTGTTGGACATAGGCCTCCATCATAAACCTTTAGTTGCTTCGGTTGGAAGCGGCCTGCATCCATGCACTTGCGTCCTTACCTTAACCAGTGCCTCTAGTGTGTGTGGCGTTTTTCACAAAACATTCATTAACTATTCGAAGACGTAAATCGAGCGTTCGATCGCCGATCCTAGCCGCCACATGTCCACGGTGCGGCGTCATCACCCGTTTTCGTTACGATACGCGGACGAAATAGCACGTAGCAAACCTACACTCACAAAAGTTGTTGCGCAAACTTTCCGCTAGAGGCGCTGTCCATGTTTTCATACAAATTGAGATTTTAACGCGAACGCGATCAATTTTGTTTTGTGAAAGGGAAAATACACTAAGCCTACAGGGCATCCGTTCCTCTCGATTGTGGACATCCTACTCTGCGCTTGCCGATCCACGGGCTCCATTCAAGAACTTTTCGACCAGTAAGTATCAGATTTTTAATTTTTTTTTTACTTTTTACATCCTGCTTTTTTATTAGGTACGGTCAGCATCAAAAGTAGCTGCGCACTCGTACTTTGTCGTTTTACAGCCACGTACTAAGCGCCATGCAAGATTGCCAATGTGTCAATGCGACATAATAAATAAGTGGTCCGCTACTTTTGATGCTGACTGTACCTACAGCTACAAAGGCAATTTTGTAGACCATGACATACGATAACCAATTTGGTTAATAAAATTAAATACCTAACTAAAATCTGTGACTAAAAGCGTGAAACCGTAACAAACCACTTTTGCATTTCATCATCAGTAAGAATTTTAAATAAGACAGACAAAAGACCAAATAATGTATCAAAGCTTATTATTTTCTCAAAGGGCTCTACAGGGTGTCCCACGGCAATTTAAACGGCATCCAAAGTTTTTGAATAATTATCGTGTGAACCGGGAATTGAGCCAGTGAAATGGTAAAAAAAATCGTACAATTTTATAGTACCGATCAAAAGATTCAAGCATAAGAATTAACTTTTTCCCGATAACATAGTATCTTAAATAAAGGAAAGACCATGTAATTTGACATTTATCATTTCAGGAAAATTAATATAAATGTATTTTTTGTTTTTAATTGATTCGATTCCCGGTTCAAACAGGGTATTTTTTCAAAAACTAAATGCACTTTATTGTTTTTTTATAATAAAAAATGAAGTCATCTATCAGTTCATGTGGCATGGCCGTCAGACAATGTATACAATGTATATGTATGTTTTGCTATGACCACAAATACTTTTATAGCCATAACTGTCTACATCACTTTGATCACTAAAACGATTTAGCTCGATCTTTCCCCAAACGCATTCCATGAGTTCATCGGCCTTAATAACTCAATGACCGACAGCCGAATATTTTGTCACAGGCCGATATAAATATATCGACGATTTATCGAGCGACAAACCGTGTAATTACTGCAAGGCGCAGCGGGCGACGATGGCCTGACACGATATATCGATGCGGTTTTTAAATTGTTTATATCCTAAGTCATTTTAATATCGTGCGTTAATTCTCGTGAATTGTGTGGGTGTCTTGTGAAAGAATGAAAGTTATTTAGCAGTAATTTTGCCCAGAGGAAGAAAAGTTGTGTTAAAATGGAAGATTAGGAGTCATAAAGTCTTTGTTTTCTTTGATAGGCTGAGGCTGCCGCTGTAAATGTAGTGCAGCCTATAGAAAAAATATTATCATCGTCATAAGAAGACGACGTCCACTTCTGAACAAATGTCACAATGAGACCACTTGCCACTTGCATTCACCGGTTATCGTGGGAGGCCTGCCAACGCTTCGTCTTCCGGTTTGTGGTCGCCACACGAGGACTTTTCTCAGATTTAAGAAAAAATATTGGCACGGTAACTAAATTTTATTTGAATTATAATTAAACGCGACCGCTTGGTTTCTTTTCCAAAATATTTTATTCAGTTGTTTTTATTTGCTGCAGCCTTTAAGCCGAGTTTAGACTTGCAAGAAAAATCGTGCAAGTTGCATTACATTGTGGCGCTCAATTGACCATTACAAACTTGTTGGCTTTACGGCCTCGCAATGTAATGCAACTTGTACGATTTTTCTTGCAAGTCTAAACTCGGCTTTAGTCTTTGTCTAACGCGCTCACCATCTCTTTCTATCCTCATCCTATACCATGCCTGTGATAGAAAGAAGTGGCGAAACGATTGTGATTCCAAGTGTGTTAGACATGGAGACATGGATTAGACTCTGGTCCTAATTAATCCCTGTCCTAAATCGACAATGACTCCAAGGATTAATTTCGCGTGCAACACAGCTCTGCCTCTGCGTGTTCACAAGTAAAAATATGAAGGTCGGTGCCCACCTTAATGTTAAATTAGGTGATCCATCTCGGGCCAAAGGGCGCTAAGGGCCAAATAAATTAGTTGGGGACAGTGGGGATAATAAACACTGCGAAATGGCCGCGCCAAATAACTTGTTACGAGTAGCCCTGTCCTCCCCTATTGACTAATTACGACACTTTGTTTTAGGAGCACCCTGTACCGTTATTGAGTGGAGACACAATTATCCGAACTGCCTGTAGATGAGGGTTAGAGAAAAACAGTGAGTGCTAATGATTATTATTTTGTATAACAAGTCAACCAGTTCATTATAAAAAAAAATATAACAAAAAATAGAACGGACTACAAAAAACCATGAAAATAATTTTCTACCAGTCTGAAGTCGGTGCCTCAGCACGAGCCAGCAGGAGTGGACCTATAATCGTCTACCTCACCTCTATACGAGTATATTGGGCTTCAATCACTCCGCCTGGCTCGTGCTGAGGCACCGACTTCAGACTGGTAGAAAATTATTTTCATGGTTTTTTGTAGTCGATTCTATTTTTAGTTATAAAATTTTTTTTCACGCTTTTTAGTGTAAATGATCTAAGATACAATAATTTATTGTCAACTGCTCGTCACCTTTTACGAAAAAAAAAACCGGCCAAGAGCGTGTCGGATACGCCCGAAATAGGGTTCCGTTTCCATTACGAAAAGATTAAGTAATATTTATCCAAGGATTTCGTATTTTGTACGGAATATTCCAAGTTTAGGTATATTTTATACCTTAGGCTGCTATTTACTCTTAAACTACTAATAATTCTCAAGAAAACTTAACCGTTATAGTTTTCCTTGTAAGTTTGATATACTTACTACCATCCTGAATTTTTTCGAATTTTTCCACCCACCGGTTTAGATTTTACGGGGGGACGCTCGATTTTAATGAAAATTTGCACTTTAAAGTTTAATATTTTCGAAAAATCGTTTTAGCAACCCCCTAATGATGAATTTAAAAGACCTATCCAACGATACCCCACACTACTCGTATAAGGTTGGATGAGAAAAAAAAACACCCCCACTTTACGTCTATGGGAGGTACTCTCATAATATTTCTTTTTGATTATTTTTTTTCATCTCATACTTTTGTCTAGGAAATCATAGTGAAATTGATTATTAAAAGGTTCAATCCTGGGTCATGATTCAATTTGTTCGACTGTGCATATGTTTGCAAGTTTTAAATTTTCGAGGTGGTCGCATTGACTTGAAGTAAGGTTGGACGTGATGCAAGACGGAAAAATTGTATTTAAATTGAAATTTTTGACAAAAAGTTATTAATTTTTTATAAAAAAGTTATTAACTTTGAATGGTTTGAAATTTAACTAATGTCTACGTCAGTAACCATTTACAACGATCCAGTTCTGCGTGCGATTTGTATAGGAGTGGGGCTCTGTTGACACTGGATATTCATGGATAACTACAATTTGTATGAAATCCTCGGTGCCCGAGTCCGGATTGCTCTTACACTACCACACAGACGTTGTTTCGTCTGGAACAGACGCGAGTGAAACTACCCACATAATCCTCACTATTATTCGCCTTACTGGAGCCAAGTTGACTAGATCCTGTTTCCTTTATCTTTATTACTATTTAAATACCTAACAAATGTTTTGTGGAACTAAAACTAATAACGACCCTTCAGTCTGGGGCGAGATCTATTGCAGTGTCCGAGCGGCAAATAATTGTCTTGGAAGACAACAGTTGTGTAGATATAGAGAGACAGATTGTCGCGGTTACAGAGCGACAGACGGACAGTTGAGGGATGGCTTTAAAGGATATTAAGGTTGGAAAAATCTGTTTCATACCAAAAATGCCTTACTTACATCATTTTGGAAAAGAGCTAATGCTCTTTAAATTGCTATGTGGATTTAATCAAAGAGTTAATAACCACCGCAAGAAAACTCGATATCATATCAGTCCACTGCAACTGACACTGCATGTCTGTAGGTAAACAGATCACTATCGCTGCGTGTCTGTCGGTAAAACGGATTCTGATGCGTGTCCGTCAGTAAGCCGACCATTGACGCTATGTGCCCATGAGTAAAGAGGTCACTGATGCTGCATGTCCATCAGTGCACACTGATGGTATGTCTTGTCATGTGCAGGATCCGTAGATAGGGGCAGGGGGTACAATAAAACGTCTTTAATAACCTCCCGAGTCCCGTCTGCTAACCAAGATTGTCGCACTTCGTAATCATTGCCTAACTATAGCTTTGTTTGTTGTTGTACGTCAGAAAACAGGGCACTGGCGCTGCGTGTCCATCAGTGAACCGCACATTGACAGTGTGTCCCATGTGGAGGGTCCACAGACAGGGGCCGGAACACAAACGTCTTTAATTACCTCCTGGGTCCCGAATTCCCGCCGAGATTAGCGCACTTCGTAATCTTCGCTCAACTATGTTTTGTACAGTCGAGTACAGAAGTGAGTGATGTGAATAGTGGCAGTGGTACCGGAGAGTGAAGTCCGGACATAAATTTAGGTTCAAAGAATAAATAGTGATGGGTACCTGTCGTGCTGTATAAATTAAGATTAAGTAAAAGTAAGATTTCGTTTTTAGAAATTTTGTTGGTATGTAGTAAATAGAAACGGTCAATCTTTTTGCCACAGACGGGTACAAAGCGGGCAAACTAACAGCAACCCCTCTTTAGCACCAGAGCTTAAAAACCCGTCACCAAACAAAAAAAAAAAACATCAACCGTCCGAAGAACCAATTTTTCAAGCCAGTCGCGATCACAAACCCAATCCGCCTTAGGCCCTCGCAAAACAAAACCTGCATTAAAACCCCTTGTTACATCGCCGGAGTGACAAACTCGTAAACATTTGTCACTCCGGACCGTCCAGTAATAGCCCACCATAATTACTTACTCACCACTTTACACCGACCCTTCGAACACTACACACCAGCTCTTTAGACACCATGAAATGTTGTTGCTCGAGGGGACGAAGGAGGTCAATGTAAACTGGGGGGTATTACTTATTGATGCTCCGAAACGTTTAGTCGATCCTGTTCTAAATTTTACGAATAATTTACATGCAGGCACTGTTGACTCCGTAGGGTTGTGCTCGGTTAAATATTCAATGGAGTGGAAATAATTGAAGTGATACAAAGCTATGATCCTTGATTTAATGCGGTTATATCTACGTTAAATTCTAGAAGGTAGTACCAATTACGAAGTACGATCACGGGTCTTTAACTTATTTTTGCTATAGTTTTTTTCTGAAACTATGAGTGGAGGAACGAGGTATATCGGGAATTTTGTGAGAATGGGGAATGTCTGAAGAATTTACAAACGCTTGAAACTTTTAATGTCAATAGGAATAATAACCTTTCTAAATAACGTTTATCAGATTTTAAGAAGTATCCAATTAATTAAAAAAATATATATACTTAACAAAATTACAGGATGTTGAATTTAGCCTGAATGGCTTCGTGATCCTTTTTATGGTACAACCCGTGCCTTTGCGTTTGTTATGGCTCGACATGAAAACCAATTAAATTTAATCCTGATATATCCCAAAAAGGAAGCGTTTAAATTCGATCAAAGATTACATTGTTAACTTTATAACGTTGCATAAAAAAACCTGTGCCAAATTTAATATCTCTAACCCATTCTTAAAAAATTTGTATAGTCTGTATTTTTTTCCAATTACGATGGAAAATGAATCCTAGATAAAAAAATTTTTCCTAAAATTTTATCCAATTGGCATAAAATAACAGGAGCATAAAATAAAACACAGTTAAAATCTGAATTCAAATGGTAACTTTGTTTAATTTATACTTTCAAAATTAATAAAATTTTATCAATTATGTTCTATTCAAAAAACAAATTCCAAAAATTATTTTAATTTATACGGCCAATGAACGGTCCAATAGCCTAAACGCCTGTCACGTAACATAATGACGGATTTCGCAATACATTGCTTGTCTATTAAAACTAAACTATAATAATAATCATAATACAAGTTATTTTCAAAAGTTGTAGAACTAATTTAGCTCAAGATGAAGAATGAAAGCTGTGGTTCAATTTTTTGCTTCTGTTACCTTATCGAAAATACAAACTGAGACATGGATGCACAGAAAAACCAGAAAAAGAGTCCAGCGCTGGGAATCGAACCCAGGTCCTCAGCAATCCGTGCTGCGTGCTATAACCCCTACACCACCGCTGGACAGGAATCTAGACACGAACTTTTTTTTATGTATGCATAGGAAAATTCTTCTAGATTCCTGTCCAGCGGTGGTGTATGGGGTTATAGCACGCAGCACGGATTGCTGAGGACCTGGGTTCGATTCCCGGCGCTGGTCTCTTTTTCTGGTTTTTCTGTGCATCCACGTCTCAGTTTGTATTTTCGATATGGTTTCACGGGATACCCGTAAAAGTAACAAATTTGGAGTTGAAATAAAAAATACAAAAAGACTCCGTAAAACCAATCATAATCATAATTTGATTGCCTGTTACCTTGTCCTGCCCACCTTGTATTTATTCTAATGGTGCATCTTTGGCGATTTTCTTGGTGTCGGCAACCCTCGCAGCGTTGAGTAATCGCTGGGTGTCCATTCCGTCCTGCTCATTACTGATGTCCGTCAATGCCCGATCAACACTAACACTGCCTACACAATAACACCAACATAACGACACCAACACAGCAATTATGTTGATCGCGCTCCAGTAATTCTATAATTCGTATACTTCATCATCATCATCATGTCAGCCGAAAGACGTCCACTGCTGGACATAGGCCTCCCCCAAGGCTCTCCACTCAGACCGGTCTTGTGCTTTTCGCATCCACCGTGATCCCGCGATCTTAACCAAGTCGTCGCTCCATCTTGTTGGAGGCCTACCGACAGCTCGTCTCCCGGTCCGCGGACGCCATTCGAGAACCTTCTGGCCCCATCGGCCATCCGTCCTGCGAGCAATGTGCCCCGCCCACTGCCACTTTAGTTTCGCAGTTCTTCGGGCTATGTCGGTAACCTTAGTTCTACTGCGGATATTATCATTTCTAATTCTATCCCGCAGAGAAACCCCGAGCATAGCCCTCTCCATAGCCCTCTGAGTGACTTTGAGTTTTCTCATGAGGCCCATCGTTAGCGCCCACGTCTCAGATCCGTATGTCATCACTGGTAACACACACTGCTCAAAGACTTTTGACTTCAAACACTGCGGTAATTTGGACGAAAAGACACTGCGAAGCTTCCCGAACGCTGCCCAGCCGAGTCGGATTCGACGAGTGATTCGTATACTTATGAGCTACAATAATATAGCGGACCCAGTGCGGTTTGGAAACTTCACACGCACCATTGAATTTGTTTACAGATAGTGCAGGTTTCCTCACGATATTTTCCTTTACCTTAAAACTCATAGTAAGTTTCAAATTTAATTTTACACAAATTTCGAAAAGCTCTGGGCTTGAAACCAGTACCTACCCTCTTTCTGAGGGATATTTTAAAGTGCTAGGCTACAGTATTAGACAACTCCTGGATTTATTTGCCACTAGCTTTTGCCCGCGGCTTCGCCCGCATGCAATTCGGTTATCGCGCGCTTTTTCCTAAAGAATTGTGCATTTTTCCGGGATAAAAAGTAGCCTATGTCACTCTCTGGCCATAAACTATCTCTATGCTTAAAAGCACGTCGATCCGTCGCTCCGTTTCTACGACTCGACGGACAAACATACAAATATATGTATGTACATATGTTTGTTTTATGGCGTTAAATAAATGTATTTTCTTTCATTTCTTTCTTTCTTTTCTTTTCAAACACACAATCTTCGGCATTTACAATATTATTATGGATAAGTTATTTAATTTATTATAAGTACCTGGGCGACCGAGCTTTGCTCAGGCTAAGACTCAGTAACAATCGTTTTCCCAGAGATAAGACCAAGTTAGATCGATTTTTCATCCCCGAAAACTCCTACATACCAAATTTCATCGAAATCGTTGTTGCCGTTTCCAAGATCCCGAAATATATTTATATATATACAATAATTGCTCGTTTAAACGTATAAGATGTTGCCAATGGTTGGCGAAGAAAAGAAAGGATTGGGTTGAAAACTAAATTTATAGTGATTTAATTAAGGGAGTGTTTTTTTTCTGTCTAGTTTCTAAAACGCCTTTCTCTGTCCGGAGTGGGTTTTGAGAGATGTGAATGAATCCCTATGCAAAAGTTGTGGATGGAGCTACTAGCTTGTGACGTTTCATAAACGTCTTTCTCTGTATAGTATCGAATTTCAAACATCTAATAACTCTGTTCTAAGTATTTTTTTCCGCTCTATAACACGCATTGACAAGCTTGGATTTGTACCATCAGCCAAATAAGGGGTCTATCAATTTTTAAACAAGTTCCTATCAAATTAATATGTCGCTAAAGTCGAACTTTCAAGTTGACAGACACATCTATTGGCATTATTGTTTTATGACATGCAAACGATTATCATTTTTAAGGTGGTAGACCACATATTTGGCTGATGGTACCTATAACCTAACCAACAAAAAGTTGGAAGATCTCTGACATTGTCACTTTAAAGTTCAATATCTCAAAAACAGCTGAACTGATTTTGATGAAACATGTCTGAGAATCATTGCTAGAAAACCTGCTTTCAAATAAAAAAACCGCATTCAAATCGGTTCTCCCGTTTAAGAGCTACGGTGCCACAGACTCACAGCGGTCAAACTTATAACACCCCTTTTTTGCGTCGGGGGTTAAAAATACAACCGAATCGATGACCTCCTCCTTTTTTGAAGCCGGTCAAAAATAAGAAAAAATAGTCAAACACCGTATTTAACCTCTACACTGAGAAACAAGGAAACCAAACACAAACACCAAATGACGAGGCATCCATAAAAACATCCAATCAAGTATGTAGCGACGACTAATGATTGCCTCTTGGTCACCATTAACACCTTTGTCCGACCTTCCCAACAAATTCCACTCCTATGTCTCCCATAACAGGGTTCGGAAAGAAATGTGGAAGCGGAAAGGTGTTGGCTAGTTTGTAAGAAACAGCGAAATGCGTCCATAAACTAGTTGTTCTGCCGAATGACATTACTGAGGACGTGGTTTAGTGCGCTGGGCTCTGAAAAGAGCGGATATTGAAGCGATCAGTTACCGCTTCTAAGGTTCCTTCACAATATGGAACAGAACATTACCATTGGAACTGCTGGCCCTATACTGCGAAGTGCAAAATTCGAACTTCGTATGTTGCCGTCCCGCTGACGCTAATATTATTTAATACGAGAGTGAGAGGGACAGTACTATACGAACTTCGATTTTAGAATTAGTAGGCTCCCTGTTTTGTTGCCGGCCTAGCAAAAAATGGTAGGTTCGAATATTATAAAGGCACCTATGTTGTAGCAGTATGGGAAAACCACAGACGCCCGTCAGTCCATTCCAAAGGTTGCTAAAGGTTGTAAAGACCGTATTTGTTTGGTGCAGTCTCCTAGATATCAGTAATTGACACTCGCTATTATGATGGCATCGGTATCTTAGAAAGCCAGAGGTTAAGACTAAGTGAAGCAATACGCCTGTAACACATCGCTTTGTTTGGGAAGTTATTGAACGGAATGAAATAATATTATATTTTGTGTCGTTAGCCTATAGTAGTTCGCTGCTGGACATAGGCCTCCCCCAATGAGGGCCATTGCGCCTTGTCCTCGACTAGACGCATCCAGCTTCTACCAGTAGCCTTTCGCAGATTGTCACTCCACCTGGCCGGAAGGCGTCCAACGCTACGTTTGCCAAGACGCCGTCTCCCCTCAAGAACTCGTTTACTCCAGCGGTTGTCGGTTCTTTGACAGATATGACCAGCCGACTGCCACTTCAACTTACTAATTCTCTGAGCTATGCCGATGACCTTAGTTCTGTGTCGGATAGTCTTGTTGCGGATTCTATCTTTCAGAGAAACTCCGATTCCGATTTTGTTTCCTCCGCTCCCGCTTTCCGCTGCCCACTCGCCTGAAGCCCAAAATAAAGTTCCGTGGCCCCACGCGTGGGGACGCGTCGTTACGCCGCCCTATCGCGTAATTAACCGTTGTCCGCCGTCAATTTGTGATTAGCTACTGGAAGTGTTTGGTGCACAAGTTACGAGTTACTTGTGTTATGATTTGGTAAAGTGGCACTAGCGTACAAGTACACAGCAAATGTCTCCTTGGAAAGTTGCTTGATTCGATTAAGATTTGGCCTGAGTAACTAGCATAATCTTGATACATATACCTATAGGGCATTTTAGCGTAGTTATCATCATCATCATTGTAGCTGCCGTAGGACGTCCACTATTGGGCATAGGCCTCCTTAATACAGGGTAGTGTTCCGGGTAAAAATAAAGTTTATACTTAGTCTAAATAATGTATTCCATTAGGTGTTATTATTACTTTGCTCACTCACGATGTGTGTTTTCTTGGATGGAGGAGCTACATGAGCACACATTTGTTGCATACAAAGTAGCTATCATAAGGTCGCGGGTGAGCAAAGTAATTGTTCGTAGTTCATTTATAATAAGTCCGTCAGTTCAGTAGGTCCAGAGAATACTGGCTGCAAATAAACACACAAATCATTTCAGTTTTTGTACTCGGCTGTACATCCTCGTAAGATTCCGTCGTCCTACCAATACGGACGCTTCATTAGCTGCCATCGTAAACGAGACGTGCCGAACGGCCTGTATGTAGCAGTTATTGCTATCGCTATTGTTATCATTTGACAGTCGACACATGGTCTAAGCGAAAGCATGCAACTGCGTATAAATATTGCGTTTCATTACTTAAAGATGATCATGGGAACACGAAGTAGGTAACGAAACGAATATTATCTAATCGGAAGAGTCCGCGATTTTGCTTATCTGCTTATGATTCTGATGTTTAAAATACATATGTTTACTTGAAACTTTTTAAACATGAAATCGTGTCATAGATTGTAGTTTCTTTTAGAATTTCAATGGTATACCATGTTTCGTAGTCATTTTTCGTGAAAAAGGAATATTCTCACATCAAAGTGAGCTCTACCATTTATATATTTTAAACCTAAATACTTAACACGCTATTTATAATATATTTAATTTCAGCCACTTAGTTTCCCGAGCTGAAAAGAAAAAAAAACACTATCTTAGTCACAACATAGGTAATATTACAAATAACGCAGAGATTCAATTTACTTAAAATGTCTTTAGGTCCTGCTGGTAAACACATTTAAGTCTACTTACTACTTCTGTTGGATGCTGCGATGTGGCAAATGCTTTTGCAATGATGATGACGACAGAGGTCGAGTTTGAGAAAAAAATTACAATATTAAGGATAATAGCAATTGCGATATCAACTAGGCTTCTCTAATAAGGCAATAGGGGACAGCGTCTCTCGCTGATGGAATGGCGTCTAATTTTGTGCAACACGGAAGCAGGAAATAAACAAGACATTTTGTTTAGCAGTTACTCGGGTTTACAGCTGCGTTTGTTTACTGACGCAAGATAAAGTTCAAGGAACTTTTGGACTGTGACGTCACGGGAAAAAATATGGCATATTTATCATGCCGAATATTAAAACATCCACCACCAACTATCCCCATACTTATTACTAGTCTACTTTGTGAAATTAATAATTTGAGCTTTAACAATGATTGTGAACATTCCCATGATATGGACGTAATACGTAAGAGAGACATAAAACTTCTGTTGCTAAATGCTAAATATGATTGTGTGAATTAATAACACTTTAAGATTGGTTTTTTGGTATCTTTTTGTATTTTTTATTTCAATTCCAAATTTTTACTTTTACGGTCATCCCGTAAAACCGAAATTGAAAATACAAACTGAAATATAGATGCACAGAAAAAACAGAAAAATAAGACCATCACTGGGAATCGAACCCAGGTCCTCGGTAATCCGTACCGCGTGCTATACCGCTACACCACTGATGGTCAACGGTACCGACACGAATTTCCCTATGCACCTCATATCTCAGCTTGTGTTTCTCAGTTTGTGTTTTTCTTTGTGATATCTCTTGTCCGGGTGAGCGGTTAGTTCCAAAGGAATGCCGAAAAAGTTTGAGGGCTTACGGCATAGATGTCGCTAGCGTCGCTGCTTAAGTGACTAAGTAAGAAACACAAGCTGAGATATGAGGTGCATAGGGAAATTCGTGTCGGTACCGTTGACCATCAGTGGTGTAGCGGTATAGCACGCGGTACGGATTACCGAGGACCTGGGTTCGATTCCCAGTGATGGTCTTATTTTTCTGTTTTTTCTGTGCATCTATATTTCAGTTTGTATTTTCAATAACACTTTAGTTATCAACTTTAAAAAAAACACAGCTTAAGAAACTTTACACTTTTCACTGCGTATAATTAACTACTTACAGATCTATTGTACAGATACAATATAGATAGATAGATTGTATATTACAGATGTATTGTGTATATTGTATTTAATATTTTCATGTGTTTTTCTGTAATTTTTAATTTTTAATTTTATTTGTGTTAATTTTGCTGTATATGTGTGTCTTCTGTGTAAGTGAATAAATGTCTTCTTTCTTTCTTTCTTCTTTCTATTGAATAATGTTTTGCCATCGAATTGTATTTTGTCGAATTATTTTCAGTAAACTTCAGTAAGCTAGTTGAGAAAGTAACATAAATACGAACTTATAACTACATCTGTACCTTAATTCTTGATTATCTTTTAAATAGTAAGTGTAACTACTGCCACTAGTGTCTTGAAGAAAGTTACTTCATTTGACATGTTGATTTCTTTTATATGATTAAATTAAATTACCAACACCCAAGGACATCCATAACATAAGTTGAATGAGGGCTATCGCGAATGAATTCGCCGCTAGAGGCGCTAGTGTAGCGTGAGGTCTCCGAAATGTCAAATCTCATAGTTTTTGGGTGAGCTACGCGGGTTTATTTATAATTAGATTTTTTTGTGAATATTTTGCATTACCTAAAATTAATTATGACAATTATGCATTACGGGGCAATGAATGTCTGTGTTTTGAGACAGTTTTGTCTTTTGGAAACTTTTGTCCACCCTTTTTTCCCGAACAAAACAGGACTAAGCAACACTGTGGTTGCTGGATATTTTTATGGTACGGTTTTAAGGTGTTTTAAATATGATTTTAATCTAAACTTTGTTTTAACGCCCGTAATAACAGACTCTGAAAGCCACACTTAAAAACCTCACGCAACAGTGCGCCATCTAGTGAGACAAAAAACGACAGCCCTCATTAAGACGCGTTGACAGCCCTTAAAAGTTAACGGAAATAACACGGTGTATAATCTGTGGCCATAGGTCATGAACCCCGGTAAGGAAACAAGCCATAGACAATAAACGCGAAATACTAAAGGCAAAATAAATCTGCGTCGGATTAGCCAGTACATTGGTCGCGACGGATGTGAAGTCACGCCGGATGGCGGTGGCGACGCGTGGAGGAACTTGGAACTACGCATGAACACACATATTATGTTGTAGGTATCTGTGAAGAGGGAAATTGAGAAGTTAGCGCTACCTACATTGCTGCGGTGACGTGAGGATACTTCTAAAGCTATCGATTGGAAGCCGCAATGTAAATGTTGCTTGCTTGAATAATCGCACGTGAAAATAGAGCAGAATGTATGAGCGAAGTGGAAATTGCTGCGAGGAAAATTATATTGTCTGGTGCAAGAAAAGTGATCATAATGTTTAAAAGATTGTTTTTTCAGTATGTCTCAACATCATATTTCTGACTATGTACGCATGAACACACATAATATGTTGTAGGTATCTGTGAAGAGGGAAATTGAGAAGTTAGCGCTACCTACATTGCTGCGGTGACGTGAGGATACTTCTAAAGCTATCGATTGGAAGCCGCAATGTAAATGTTGCTTGCTTGAATAATCGCACGTGAAAATAGAGCAGAATGTATGAGCGAAGTGGAAATTGCTGCGAGGAAAATTATATTGTCTGGTGCAAGAAAAGTGATCATAATGTTTAAAAGATTGTTTTTTCAGTATGTCTCAACATCATATTTCTGACTATGTAGATTTTGGAGACGTTTTCACACAAATGCATTAAACTGTCAGCCTGCCTGTCCAAGATCCTTTTCTTTTTTTTCTACGTTAAGTTTAAGCGCGAACTCATTGCGTCGTAATTAGTGTAGGTACTATCAGCCAAATAAGTGGTCTATCAATTTTCAAACAAGATCCTAACAAATGAATATGTCGCTAAAGTCGAACTTTCAAGTTGACAGACACGTCTATTGGCGTTATTGTTTTTGACATGCAAGCGATTATCAACTTTAGGGTGGTAGACCACATATTTGGCTGATGGTACAATACCAAACCAAATGGTATTTATTAAAATATAGAAAAAAAAGTTCGTAAGTACCTACCTACCCATATTTTGGATCAATGACTACCTATTATAACAATAGCTATATCGATTTTGGATAAATATAATTGACATCCGCTTGCTATAAAACTGGCGCATGGACAGAAAAAGAAAGAAAGAAAGATTAATTTAGTTCCATCAGTACCAGCACTTGCACCTTACCTACAGTACTTATATAAGACTAAGGAGTTGTTTCACCATCCATTGATTTTATTTGACCGATAAAAGCCGTCTCCGTCTATTCGAACAAACAAACAGAGACGGCATCACATTTATCCATCAGAAAAATTTAATCAATGCATGGTGGAACAGGGTAAATATAAATTTAAGAAACCACTATTTTATTTAGTAAATATTTATTAAAAACAATTATATAAACAGCACTTATAGACAACAGGCTTATTGCATTCCACAAGACATCGAGAAATAACATTAACAATTACATCTCGATGTTAAGAGAAACAATGCACTGTCATCAAAGAAACAGAAGAATATTTGGACTGTCAACTTTGCCAGTGAAATTTGTATAATTTATGCCCTCAAAGAAGCGCAAATAATTCTCTCACAGTCGTACAAAGACAAACTTTTCAAATATTTCAACAATATTAGCAAAAGGTAAGTATTTAGGGTTGACAGAATATTTGACTTGGGTTTATATATTTTTAATTGTTTATATATTTAAATTCAGCGCCACGGCTTGTCGTGGCATTATGCTGAGTGGGGACCTGTTTAGCGTCATGTATGTCTTTATTTGTTCTATGTTTGTTCCTATGTTTGTTTTTTATGGCGTTAAATAAATGTATTTTCTTTCTTTCTTTCTTTCTAATTGGATTTTTCGTTGGTATTCATGTTTAATCAAATAAACATTTGTTGTAGAATAAAGCTGTTTTTCGAAGGCTATTTTAAAATTTTGATTAGCATTATCCAGAGGCCTTATTATCTCACACACTTGCAATCACAATCGTTTTCACCATTTCTTTCTGTCATACGGTATAGGTAGGACAAGGTTAGAAAGAAATAGTGAACGCGATCGCGAGCGTCACCGCATTAGACATTACGGCCACGGTTTTTGAATTAAATTTTATTCTCGAAATAAATATTAAAGCAAAATATTTGTTCTACAAAACATTAACTAATATTGATCTAATCCAACACATTTGTAACATTTTCTCATGAGCGTTTGGCAGCCCTGAATAAAATATTAGGTTTCGCGCGCAAATCGCCGCCATCTTGGGCGTCACGACATTTGCGGGCGCCCCGTTTGACAGGGGCTGTTTATTTGCGTTACACCCGAGACTTTTCCCGTCTTGTGCTTTGATTAAAATGTGTATATCGCAGATACGAGTGTTTACAAATAAATATCATTTTCATGTTACAATAATGCAGGAATCGAAACCACGCGTCATCTTATAAACATTCTCCTGAAATATAAAACACTTTTTTTTTGGCAATTGGAGCCAGTAGTTATACTGTATATATGTAAAATGTGTGTGTATGTATGTAAAAAAAACCGTGGTGGCCTAGTGGTTTGACCTATCGCCTCTCAAACAGCCTCTGAGTTTTTCGAAATTCATGTGCGGAATTACATTTGAAATTTACCACGAGCTTTGCGGTGAAGGAAAACATCGTGAGGAAACCTGCACAAACCTGCGGAGCAATTCAATGGTGCGTGTTAATTTCCCAATCCGCACTAGGCCCGCTTGGGAACTATAGCCCAAGCTCCTGTTCTGAGAGGAGGCCTGTGCCCAGCAGTGGGACGTATATAGGCTGGGATGATGATGAGGTATAATGTATAAAAATGTACAGCTTATTTAATTATGGGCAGGGAAATAATGTACATAACAAGGTTCTTTCATTTATTCCTTTTTTAATCCGTGTACATAAATAGGTACGTATATTTAAACACGGCGGCTAGTAAAATGAAGGCTGTTTTTCATACTCTGTCATATTAGAAATTTATCTAATGGAATAACGGAGAATCTTTAAAAACGTTAATACAATACAATACAATACAAAGACTCTTTATTGTACACCAGAAATAGTAGGTAAGCGATACAGAAAACAGATACACAGAGAAAAAAATTACAAGGTAAGCAATAGGCGATAGGTATCCTAATCTTCTATGTTAATAAAAAAGAAAAACCATGGTACCGGCTTATTGTTGCATTCAGAGAGGTCAAACCATTTTTTATTATTAATTGGCGTACCTGAGCGCAGCACATAGTAAATAGTGGCATTTAACTAGGGAAAACTGTGTTCATAGAAGTCATTAAATATTCTATGTTAGTATTTTGCTATATTTTGTTTTAATCAGACTTTTTTTAAATGTATTTTTTTTGCCTTATAATAACATCGACTGCAGTAGGGTAGATGCGCGAATATTGGATATCAAAAATAAGTCCCGCTGGGAAACCGCATAACGGGACCTCCTGTCGCGATGAAACCGTAGATACCTACCTACTGTACGATTTACCCTAAACAAAACCAAATCATTTGCTACTGGAAGTCGTATATTTTTTCGTCAATTCCATTTTGAATTTTACGTTAGTACACATAAGGTTGATCGTATTAAAGATAATTTGAACAGCGGTAAAGTTAACTCTGTAAATGTATGTTTTATTATTTTAATATGGCGTACAAAAAGTCGGATTTGTTGTAATTTGTTCGTCGCTTTAATAAATTTACAGTCAATTTCGAGGAAGTGTAAATTGTGTTTTTGCTTTAATAAGGTATCTATGTTTCGTGTTTTGGCTCGTGTAAGGGAATTTAAGATGATGCGACGAGAATGAAAATTGATGTAAATATGTCAATTACGCAAATTCCCTATTCCAATTTTGGAATATTTATTTTAATTTAGTAAGGAGCATACTATGTTTTACTATGACTGCACCTAGGTTTTGTTTCGATACCAAACTGATCAATTTGAATGAATGAATAAAACAAAATAAATTTTGAAAAAAAAACAGGAGGAGTAAGTTCTAACTTCTAAGCAAATTTCGTAATTCCAATTGCAAGTGCACTGTAGATTCTGATGCTCACCATCTGTGTACGAAAATATTTAAGTTTAACTTTGTGGACTTTAATTTTTTTTTCAGGTAATTATCGTAGAAGATTTGGCCTCAAGTGGACGACCTACGGCTTATATGATGATGGTGAAATTAATTGGTTAAGTATATTTTATATGCTAAAAGAGTAGCGTTAATGTTACGGTGTTGTGTTAAGAGTATATTAATTTCCAACGGGTACATTTACCCGTTCTTGAAAGGTTCTGTACCCACCTATTTTGTTATATAACTCCTAATATACATACAAATGTAAGTTAGAATACTTCTCTAATAGGTTAGTTATATAGGTAAGTTTTGCACAGTAGGTATTTATATATGGAAGTGTTTTGAGTGTTTCATTTCGCCAACAAACTGTCATGCAGTTTGGCGAAAAAAGGTGTTAATGTGTATACACTGTTTAATTGTTAAAATTTAATTTAAAAAAAAGTTTTTTTTCTTTTAAGGTACCTATGGAACCCTACAAAGGTAAAGAAAATGTGTAACCGATAAAAAGAGGGGATACATAAAAGTGGTATCGATGTATTACACACGGTTTAAGACGGGACCCTCCGTGACATACATTCCTAATAGTTGGAAAGGGCGAGGGGCGACCCAAAATCACTATGTAGTTTAAAAATGTAAAGGCAACTTAAAAATAGAGTTGAAAAATTTGCTGGGGTTTTTTATACTGGCTACGGCGAAAAATAGCTTGAGATAATAATGTGGGCTCCGCAGAAAACCAGCTTTGCTATACATTACGTGTGGCAACACATGCTGAGTGTAGGCCTTTGTGGTGTCCTGTCCTGTCAACACCTAACTTAGTTTGTATTGTTAGAATTTAGTGTTTTAGTCTTTTTACTATACGATTGAGGTACTGATGGAACCAAATAAATCTTCCTTTCTTTCTTTTCTTTCTTTCTTTCTTAGATGTACAAGGTGTTTTGTAATTAATCTGGAATATGTCAGCGTGTAGTTAGGTTTATAATTGGTGCGTTTGAAGTTCCCAATCCGCACTGGGCCGCGTTGGAACTATGGCCCAAGACTTCTCATTCTCAGAGGAGGCCTGTGTCCTGCAGTGGGACGTTGTATGAGTAAGTAAAGTAATAGGGAATATGCACGGATCACAATTTTTCTCTTAAACAATGTAGGTAACGTTATACAGGACAATAAAATGAATTATGTAAAAATCATCAATATCTGTTGAAAAATAAGCAACCGAAGAATAAAGATAAAGAATTTAAAGATATTTTTACTTTGACTTTGACTTTAACGTAGTAGTCATATTAAGGTGGGTGATATCAATAAATACGGGGTTTGGAAGGAAACTAGATTACCCAAGTTGAACGAACTGGGCTTTACTTCGATAACAAAGTGTCGGCAAAAAATATAAGTACATACAGTCAACTCATTAATATCTGCCATAGCGGTTCTGCCGGCCTTAGAAATAGAGTCATATCAGATATTTACGCACGCTTTATTGTGTCAGATATTGGTACTGGTGACTGTATTGTAAAAAATTGAAAATACAAACTGAAATATAGATGCACAGAAAAATAAGACCAGCACTGGGAATCGAACCCAGGTCCTCGGCATTCCGTGCCGCGTGCTATACCGCTACACCACTGCTGGACAACGGTACAGACACGAATTTCCCCTATGCACCACATATCTCAGCTTGTTTGTTTCTTATTTAGCCACTTAAGCAGTGACGCTAGCGACATCTATACCGTAGCCCTCATCGAGAAACTTTCGGCATTCCATTGGATTGTATTTTCAATTTAGGTTTCACGGGATGACCGTAAAAGTAAAAATTTGGAATCGAAATAAAAATACAAAAAGATTCCAAAAAACCAATCTTGACTGTATTGTAGTTTAATTTGGAACCAAACACAAATAAAAGCTCTAAATGTACCTTATCAGAATGGTTGTATACCCAACCATAAGCCGTAGTAGCGTTACCAAGCGCAAAACCAATACTGATATTCCCTTCATTCAATTAAAAAACATCTTATATCTCCCAAGCACGTACGACGCTCTAGCTAATCTATCGTGAACCATTCAAAGGCATCGCTCAAGGACCCACGGGTGACCCTTAGCGTTTTCAATCGGACCCGATTCACTACATTACCCACCGGTCAAGATACGTCCAAAGCTTGACGTGAGGGGAGAAAGTGGGTTTAAAAAATTAGCGTTATATTGGGAATACGCTAGAGAAATGGGCGACTAAGTATTCGAGCGTTTAAATTTTCTGGAATTTTTTCCGTAAAAATTGCCGAATATTCTGATACAGTTATCAGTTATCTAGTAGAAATAGAGGAACTCTAACCAATTATCGAAATCAACATCAAAATCTACAACCAATTCGTAAAAATGTGAACAGAAAATTAGGCGGTTGAAGCCCTCAAATAATCGTCCTAATCCTTTCGTGAACTGTGAAATGCCACGTTAGGATTTGAAAGAAAGAAAATACGTTTACTGCCCATAAAAAAAATATATATAACCATAAGTATAAGCAAGTACATGTTCATTTAATATGTGGCAAAAAGCGACGGCTCAGCATGTGTGGTGAGGAACGCTTCACCGCCTGGTTTTAAAATAGTATATTGTGTGTTAACGGCGAAAAAGAAATTAAGAATGAGAGTCTATTAGGAGGCATGAGTCGCAGATTGAAGGCTTTATGAGTCGCGGTTCGTAATTTCCCATGCCGTCTGTGTAATATAAGATTTTCATCACGTAAACTAATAAAATGATAGAACAGAAAAACTTTGCAACGAAGTTATCAATTACTTACAGAGTAAAAAAAAACTTTGATCTGGAGTATTAGAGATGGGTAAATTGGTTTACCCTTGAAATGTCGACATTCTTTTAATCGAATATCATTTAAAAGTCAACGTTTCATATTTTTTAATTTCGTCGAATATGCAATACCTGGAACGATTAGAATGAGTATTTTTAAATCACCGGTTATTAAAGATAAAAAGTCATTTTAGGTCGCCTAGATCCAGCATAAACACGAACTTTACGAGCATAAGAAGTGAAAAAAAAAACTTATAAAAATAAAAAACGTATGTATCAATCTAATAGTTACCTTTCATTAATTTTCACTGTTCTATTTCTTTCTCTATTTACTAAGGTATGCCTGAATCTCGTTTCGTGTCATTTACTGTCAATAAGCTACAATTCTTACCACCAAATTCGTAAGTATACCACAGACTCAAAATGACTTACAATTCAACCAACACATGGCCAAATAAAAAGTTGTTTACGACACGACGACCAGAGACAAGAGGGACAGGGAATTTTGATTCCGCAAAAAGGCAAAAACAGTGCCCTCTCCAATTTCACAGAGAGCCCTTACAAAACATCACTCACGTTAACTATGAATGGACGAAAACAAGCTGGCCGTAGACACGAATTGAAATTAAAAAGAAAATTCGGAAACGGAAATTCGTATCGAATTTAAGTACATTTAAAATTTCCGACCCTCGCTTTGACTGGCCGAAATAAAAGAATGCCGTGTTCGAAATGCGAATGTTTTGATCTCGTTCGTGCATCCCCTTAACGGTCGGGGCGTACAGTGGATATATGACTACAGCAGGTCCACTAATGTGCAAATAGGTTTCTATGCGTTGGCATATTACGAACTAGCTTTCCCGCGGAAACTATAAAATTCTCCGGCACAACAACTAACCTCGCACATAATATAACACGCACCTTTTTGGCTTACTGAAATTTGTCATGATGCGCTTTACAGTGAAGGCGAAAACATCGCGAAGAAACCTGCACGCACTAGTAAAGAAATTCAATGGTGTGTATGAAGTTTCTAATCCGCTCTGGACCTGCGTGGAAAGTACTGTCCAAGCCCTTTCATTCTGAGAGGAGACCTGTGCTCTGGAGTGGAACGTATAAAGACCAAGATGACGACGAGAGTGTCATACTTATAAATGATATATTTATCACTGTTGCCATAATTAGAGTTTTTACGTGAAAAACGTGACAGTTCTCTCTCAGTGCTCTTTATTACTACACTCTAAAAATATCTGCGGTGAGTTTATGTCAAAATCAAGTCAAGTTATACCAATCTTTTGCTAAAATGTCAGAAAAAGATTGGTGGTACGAGTATGCGTTTCTCGCTAGCATAGCACAGGTGAGCCTTCTGCGTTTAATGCACTATGTTTCAACGGCCAAGCATTTGCGCGCCACGCGACTAAATGGATTATTTTCTTCGTGTGTTCTTTTTTTCAAAAACAATTTACCTACAGTTATTTTTGGCGGGACGTTCTTTTGTTTCAATGACAATTTTACAGAGAGCTCCCTCGATTCTCTCTGCTTTAAAAGAAATAGAGGAAGGGGGGTAGAAAGTTGACGTATCTTAGTTCTTTTTATGGTGGTAGGATGCATTTGAAACACAAAACGTTGACAACGGGTGTGATTGGATTAAGGAGGGGTTGACTTTATAGTCGCGGTCCAATTTAGATATTGGCTTCACGAATCTGTTTAGGCGGTCGGCCATTGTTTTGTTCACGTTTGCGGTGTCAATCTGTCTTTTTGTTGGTTTTGGAGGTTTTAGTGAAATAAAATCTGCATAGACTTCGTTTATTTTGGTACTAGGTTTAATAATAAAAAAATGGGCTAAAAAATCTCTATCTTTTGATTTTTTTTTAAATGCATTCCGAGTGCACCTCCTTAATTGTCAAGGGATATCTATCTGCCTAATTTTAAGTCTTAGTGGTTTGTTTGTTAGTCTGTCAAGTTACTCTTTTATAGGTATAAAGAATTAAAAGTAGGTAAATTTAATTGTACTTAAGCAGTTCTTATTGATGTTATGAAGCCGTTTCTAGTAGGGAAAGCTTATAAGTTTTTTTTTTATCTTTTTACTTACTTACTTAACTTTACACAGTAAACAAGGTCGAGATTATGATGCATTTGTTTCTCAAATAAAGGCGGCTTTACGAATGACCATAGGTATATTAAATTTTGACACCATTTATAACAGCGCGATTAAGAATGATACAATTTTCGGTACACTGACATCTATCGGCATTATTTGGCATACGAAATAAACAACGAAACATTTCACTGATATATTGTCGTGTGGTGAGTCATTTGTCATCTTGTTTTCTGTTGATAAGGTGTTTGTTTGGGGGAATATGCTTTGACGCGTTTGATTCGTGATGTTGATTTATTGATGCGGTGATTGTTTTCAATTACATTTTGTGGTTTAGTTAGTAGGGTCAGGTTAGAGAGAAAAGGTTACGAAAAAGATTACGCTCTATAGTTAATTGTAGAAGCTGCGTAGCGTGAAAATACAATGTATTAGACAGATAACCCGAACATTACCTGAAAGCGGCAAGTAAAAAAGTGCCAAATGAAAGATGTAGGTAAGTGTTGAAAATTTAGGCAACCCGGTGGGAATCGAGTTGTTACGAAGCCCCGCCACTGATACCCTAGTAGTTTGACCTGTGACCTCTCAAGCAGAGGGTCGTGGATTCGAACTCGTGCTCGGACCAAGTTTTCCAGAATTCGTGTGTGACATTAGAAAATTTCGCGAGCTTTGCGGTGAAGGAAAACATCGTGAGGAAATCTGCACAAACCTGCGAAGCAATTCAATGGTGTGTGTGAAGTTCCCAATCCGCACTGGGCCCGTGTGGGAACTATGGCCCAAGCCCTCTTGTTCTGAGAGGAGGCCTGTGCCCAGCAGTGGGACGTATATAGGCTGGGATGATTAGAAAATTTTCAGATACACGGCGCAACTAAAAGAACGAAATTAATGATGCTGTGTTCTTTGCGATGAATTTTAGAAAATTAATATGGATAGTGCGATACTTTGGTCACGTAGGAGAGCGGATAATTTGGAGAGGTTGATGGTGACCAGAAAAATAGAGGGTAAAAGACTACGAGCCCGAAGTCCCAAACGATGTTCAGAACATATCGGAACAGCTGGACTTAGCTGTCAGCACTGCACTTCATCAAGCGACTGAACGCAGCCGATGGCGACAGCTGGTGAACAAAATTAAGAATCACGATCCTCAGCAGTGAGAGAGTGATTGATAAGAAGAAGAAGAAGAGTATGGATAGTGTTAAAATATCCTGAAATTGAACTTGTTCGAATTGAAACGCCGATTTTTCCATGAAATTCAACACAATACGGGAGGAATAAAATAATTCCAATAATTCCATATCTCTGAGTTCCGTATCCCCTGTGGCCGGCAGAGGTCGCTCGCGCATTAGCACAACAAAGATGGCCGATCCGTCATAGCGTGACTACTGATATATTTTAATGGAGACTTACTTTTCATGCGGGGATGCTGGGTTAGGATGGGGGATTGGATGCTCTAAAAATAATTGTTAAGTACACAGATTTGATTACAGAGCATGAGTTTAGATTTTTGACAGCTTAGAAGATTCTATTTTTGAATGTGGGTATGGATGCCGAATTGTATTACACGCATAACTTCCAAATGAGGATCGTTAATTGTCGGTACAAGGTTTGTGTTAAACAAGATTAAAAAAATACTGGAACGGGGCTAAAGCCGCGAGCAACATCTAGTTTAATATAGAGATTATTGCACGTGTAGTACCCGAATGGTAATACCATGATCTATTTGATCTTATTAAGGTTCGACCATACCTGTGTTCACAACACGGTGGCACCATGAACGCTAGAACATGCCTCATGCATTTTCAACGCGTACCCATCTGCGTATAAAACGCTTTTTTTAATATACCTATTTATTTACTCATAATTTTGGTGTGTACCTACTTTGATTTGAATCTAACCCATAGACATTACCACGAACACGCATCATCCTCTATCAATCACTTACAGAGCTATCAGGGCATATCCATTATGCACGAGATAAGTTTGTACAATAAGTTGGGAAACTGGCCCTGCCCACAGGCCTACTGTACACGTCTCAGGCTGTGGAAAAAATTATCAAAAACTAACCTTAAGGCTGCATTTCCACCAGAGATGTGCGAAGATGTGATTTTAATGATACAATAGAACGCACTGCACCGCTAAGGTGGAAGCAGCTGAGCGGAGCGAGGCGAGGTAAATGAAGCGTTTCTATTGGTTCATGAAAAACACATCGCACTACATCCTCGCATATCTCTGATGGAAACGTAGCCTTAATCACTACATCGCACGCGAAAACCATTAATTTTTATAATGTATAGATAGATGACGTCAAAAGTGGTCAAGATACATTTTCACTCCATTGCGATCTATATGTAGGTAGATATATACTCGTATCGTGAAGTCCGAATATATTTTAAATGAAAAAGGGACAAGTCTTTTTAGTACATTACGGAGAGCACAAATGAATCCGGTGTGAGAATAGTAATTAAATAGACATTATTTTAACTGTCGCTTATTGAAATTGTCATCTGTAGTTTATAGAACTGTATTGGCCGCTATTTTAGTAACATCATACGGGTCTCAACATGTATTCTAAGATTGGACTCAGCAGTGCTCAAAATATTAGTTTAATTTAGTTAAGCTTCCTCGTGATACAATCCACTTCCTTCCAAATACATACTGTACCATCAGCCAAATATGTGGTCTGACACCCTAAAGTTGATATTCGTTTGCATGTCATAAAACAATAATGCCAATAGACGTGTCTGTCAACTTGAAAGTTCAACTTTAGCGACATATTAAATTGATAGGAACTTGTTTAAAAATTGATAGACCACTTATTTGGCTGATGGTACCTACAGAAAATTCTAAAACAAACACATCCTTTTTAACGTAGCAGTACTTAGTCACTTCCACCACACCAATTTCTATCACTACCCCAAAAAACAGACCTCGAACACACTTAAGACAATTGATATTCACAATACACTCAAACAGCGTTAACAGACGTCGCCACGTGTCTGATACGACTCACAACCCTATCGAATCATAACTATGCGTGAAACAATTCAAAATTTCTTGTACATTGCGTTTGTTGACTATTAACTACCGAAGGGGAACAGTTTCCACGGCGCAATGAAAAGCGGTTTGCAAAGAACAGTCGTCAGTTTGGCGTTGTCGCAGTTAGGGCAGTGCGATTGTATTACCATAACCTTTATGGGAAGGAAAGAATAATGGGTAGTTGGTGCAATGCCGCGAAATGCCGCGAAATGGGGTGTAGGGTTGGGGACGCGACGGTCTAAATGACGTGTGACATATACGTGACCCTTGGTTTGGGAGATACAGACGGAAAGGATGGCAAACTTTAGCAAAACGCACGACAGCTTTATTAGCTGTTAGCTCATCCAGGCTTTTTCTTATCAGTCATTCTGAAAAGATGCATTGCAAAGAAAACAGCAGACTATAGGCACTGGCTAAAATTATTCTGACCAACATAGTTATCATAAATTTTATAGGTGAAATAAAATAGTTCGGCTAAGCGCTCACGTGTAACATAATTTTGTTTAAAAAGACATATCTAACCTTTACCTAACCTAACCTTTACCTATCTAGGCTTTACCATAAACAACTCCTTTTGCTTTGCCGCCCGCCTGGTAGATAAATTTCCCTCAAACTTTTAACCGACTTCCGCAAATTCTTTGTATTTTTGTAGACAGAACATATTTTTTTTTGCGTTCGTCTTGGAATGTCTTTAATTAGGTCCCATAAGCACCAAATCAAGATCTGATGATTGGATCTTAAGGAAATCGAGGGAACTTTTCAAATGTTGTAGGGGCACCTATAGTAAATTGGATATATGTAGTAGTTACTCATACACTTGCTCTTGAGAATCATCATTTGATTAAGTGGAACTGATGATGAAGACCACAGTCGACCATCGGAGTTACTACTCAGTAGCAAGTACCTATTTCACGGGTTGAATTATCTTGGATTATTTAAACTAAAACGCTTTAAAAAAAAAAACTATGCTGTCTGAAGTCTGTCGGTTCAGCACGAACCCTTCATAAAGTGCTAGAAAACTATCAGACAGTTCAATTTTTGATATTTTTTTTTTAAATATGTGTGACATGTCTAAAATCACAGCTTTCTATGAATTGACACGTGTTAAACTTACTATCTATTATATCTGTCTTTGCCAACTTTCACATAGATTTGATTCATTACAGATAATTGATTATTTAATGTTCTCCATCCCAAGCATCCCTGTGTACCTTGACTAAGGGGCAGCCCCCAAGATCCCGACGGGAATTCCGCCAGGCTAGTTTAGAAACAGAAGATTGGGAAACGACGGAAAACGGCATTCTTGGGAGACTTTGATTCCGAGATAGTTTCGTTAACTAACTATTTAGTTACAACAATAATAAATAGATTTTTTTGCTAATCCTGCTGCTAAGTAACATTGCTTGCATGGTTGTGATCTGGCTTTATGGCGTAGCGATCAATCAGAGGAACCACTCTTGTCATTATCATCATCAGCCGTAGGACGTCCATTGTTGGACGTAGGCCTCCCGCATAGACCTCCAGGTGCTTCGGTTGGAAGCGACTTGCATCCACCGTGAACCCGCGACTTTATCAGATCATGCGTCTATCTCGTTGGTGGACGTCCTACGCTGCGCTTGCTGAACCGCAGTCTCTATTCGAGAACTTTTCGGCCCCAACTGGCATCAAATTCAAATTCAAATCATTTACTCAGTAGGTAAATAGGCCGCAATGGGCACTTTTACACGTCATTTTTTAAACTACCAGCGCTTTCTGAAAGACTATCGTTGCCAAGAAGAATGCGCCGCAAGAAACTTGGCAGAAAGTCATTTTTTCAACATAAAATAATTACAAATAAAATACTTAAAAACTACAGTATACAATTAAATAAAAAAAATACAAAAAAAAACAGGGATGTATGGGGTCCCTTAGTTACAAAACTTATTATCTGCGTTATCTACGTTCAGTGAAAGTGTAGACAGCTTCCACCGTCATAAATTAAAAAAAAAAAAAAATTCTGAAATTCATCTGTTCTCGATATCGCGTTATTAAAGTTGAGACTCTCTTTCTTCCAATTTCAGTCTTCTAACATAGCAAGCATTGGGCTGGAGAGAGATCTCTATTGTTAACTCTCCCCACAGAGAGGGACAGCTGGAAAGTTCGTGGTACAATATGCATTTCAGCAATGTCAAATTCCATAGCCGAGAAACCCAAAATTTATTGTTTTCTGTTTTTTTTCTAAAGGTTATTTTGACTTTCTTTTTTTCAGAAGAGGATAAAGTTGCCTTGAAATTAGGTAAAAAAATACGCCACCGTTTTTGGAATCGTAACCCGAAATGTTAGAAATTAAGTATTAATTTCAGCTACTTCGAACTATATGCCCAAAAATACGAAGCATTGTAAGCTACCATTGTCCGATTTCCTTAAAAAGCAAAACAGCATAAGTGTTCTTTTCGATTTTTTAATTTTAACCCTACCTGACTATAACAGGGTTCAAGAATGATTTGTCTTGAAAATGGACTTGCAATTTTACGTTTCTCGTATTCAGAATTAAGGTAACGCACAGCTGCATATTAGCATATGAAATTAGAACTTGCGACCATCTAATTAGGGTCCCAATTACGTTTAGCCTGTATCGAAAATCTGCAAATCGTATTATTATTCTAATGCTCTATTAAAGTCCAGTGCCATTAAAGGGCTTTGTACGGCACCGGATGTAGTATTAAAATAATAACCATTTTTCACTAAACAACCACAGGGTTGCGGTTTTTTGGGTTTAGTTCGGTTAAGTGTTTTTGATACTTGCAAAGATTTGCCTTAGGTTTACTTAAACGTTGTGACATATTTAATTTACTAAACCTTTTTTTTTACATATTATTCAGGTAGAGTTAGTGAAATTTCGGTGACAAAATCTCTTGAGATTGAGCATATTTTAAGATTGAAAGTAAATAGGTACATACATGTTTTCAGGTTAACAGTAGTAGATAGGGTAGTTTTAGATTTTCTGTTCTTCTTTATGTTGCTGTTAGCTAAATAAACAAACTCACCGCATTTATAAAATCCAATATAGGCATGTACATTGATGTATGTATGTATGTCTTACATACTACTCTTTATTCTAGAAAAATAATGAAACAAACACAATTTACAGGTACAATGAGGTAGGTACTACTTGTGATGTATAGATATCATTTAATAATATTGTAGATCTGTTTTAAAAAAATATACCTCTTAAATATAATAAAAAAATATACCCTTTTTCCGAACCGGTGGTAGATTTTTTAGATAAATTGAATAAAGATATTTTGACTTTGACTTTGTACATTGGTCAACATATCCCTTTAATAAGGGATCTCTCTCTACCAGTCAACTGTTGAGTGGACCTTTGGGCATGTCTTAAGTACCAAAACTAATCGTACTATATCAGCTCAAAATGAGTCGATTGAGCAGAAGCTACCTGTTTTACGCCGGCAGACATCTTTTTTTCGCTCGGGATCGCATGCGCATACTAAATGAATACATTTCTTTAGCCCAAAGCAGATTTCAAAGAGACCATTAATCCATCAATACAGTTTTATGTTACCTCGGGAAGCGGAATAGCTGAAGGGTTCAATTAATTTTGACAAGGTTCTAGAATGCTACGTCATCACGAGATTTATTAAGCACTAGCTGGTGTCCGCGACTCCGTGCGCGTAGAATTCGTTTATCGCTATCTTGCAGGAACCATGCAATTTTCCGCCATAAATACTATTCTATGCCCTTTCCCGGGACTCAAACTATCTGTATACCGAATTTCATCGAAATCGGTTCAGCGGATTAGCCGTGATTGGTAACAAACAAACAAACAGACTTACAAACTTTCGTATTTATAATATTAATTGGATTTTGTGAAATTGTTGGTGGTGGATTCTAATCCACATTAAAGTGTATGAAACTTAATTATTTAGGTAAATTTTTGCCTCAAAAATTATGTCACAGCCTTTATTAACTACCCTTAAAGTTTGCGGTTATAACAAAACACACGCTGTGTGCCTAATAACTAATGAAATTAAAAATCTGAAAATCTTATTCCACTAATATTTTAATGCGAAAGTTTGTAAGACTGTATGTTTGTTTGTTACCTCTTCACGTCTAAACCACAAAACCGATTTAGATGAAATTCGGTGTACAGATAGTTTAAGTCCCGGGGAAGGACATAGGATAGTTTTTATCCTGGAAAATTGCATAATTCCTGCGGGATAGCGATAAACAACTCTAAGCGGACGGAGTCGCGGCCAACAGAGAGGTTTTCATATCTGTTTGTAACTCTACGCTACTCATGGCCAAACACGCACTTGCACAGCTTATCCTACTCATAATAAAATAATGTGTAAAGATGGTATCATCAAGGCAATTTCACTTTAATTCATTGACACACCTAAAAACTGAATTGTCAATCGATCGTGCTCTCGCGAACAGGGAAAGGGTTAAACGGAACCCTTCGAGGTCAAGCGTCCCCCGGGACGGGCCCGTATTCTTTACTACGGAACCCCGTAAACAACTCATTGCCCCCCCTAATTGATGAAATATAGTCTTAAGAGAAAGCAATTTGGAATAACTGCACCAGTGACGTCTTTTAGCCTCCTGGAACTCAATGAAAAGATTTGTGCGATACCATAAAAGCCGAATGTACTTTGTAAAGAACTAGTGGTTACCTGTGGCTTCGCACGCGTGAGCAATGAGATCCAGCAGTTGAATTAAAATTTCGGGATTTTACTAAATTGTGATGGAAATTCCAAAACATTACATAGTAGTCACCAGTGACGTCGTATTAAAAACAACCGTGCCAAATTACATGACTCTAAGTCCAGTGGTTGAAATTTAGAAAATCCTGATCCAGTAGGAACAAGGGGATAAAAATAGTCTGTGTGTTATTCCAGATGTCCAGCTTTCCACACTCTAAATTTCATCTAAATCCGTCACGCCCACAAAGGTGTAACAAACACACACACACACACAACACACACACACACACACACACACACACACACATACTTACAATCTTTCAAACACGATTCTCGCAGCTTGAGAAACCACTAGGCCACCAAAGTTTTTAAGACAATCAGACATCACTTACCATCGGGCGACTAATTTTGTTATCATCCTTAGAGCGTACCTAAGTACTTACCGTACGGTACTATTAAATTACGTATGAAAGAGTGAACCAAATACCAAAACCACCAACCACCAAATACAAAGTACCAAATTTCATCAAATTCTGCGAGGACGTTGCAATTTTTACACCTCATTGTCAACATTTAAATCCACTTAAAAGTCCCAATTTCCTTCGACACTCAACAGTTGTTCTCAAATCCGTCTCCCCGAGGAATACGCAGGACAAACAAACGTCTTGAATCTTTCAGCCTCTGGATTAATATCAGTTTCGTTCTGCAATTACCCTGTCCGTATACCGGCGCGCGATTAAAGCATAGAGTAAAAGAACAGACGGGTAAGTCTTATGTGAATCTCGTGAGTAGGTACTGTACAGATTGAGTGAATATAATGTTTGGCCATCGTGTTTTGTTGGATACGTTCGTATTTTATCTTGCTTTCTCAAATTAGCGTCAGTAAACTTCAGTAAGCTTGTCGGGGCTGTTATTGACGAACAGTCCAGCTGTGGGGTTTATACTTCAAGAAAACTTTTCATCACACTTGCTCGTAAATAGTGTCGAAACATGCAGGCTACCTTGGTTGGTTGCGACTCCCCAAATAAAACCCTCGACCTTAATGTGCCTGTCATGAAACCCGTGGTCGGTAAATAAGTCATTGCGCGTACTAATTTTCTTGTCATGAAGCCCAAGGTCGGCCAATGAGTCAATGTGCGTACTGATACTGCTGCGCGCGCTGCTGCAGGACCACATGCTCACGCACGCTGCGGCGCATGCTGCGGGAGGGGTAGGGGGAGGGCGGCGCTGCCAAAAGCGCAGCCAAAGGTATCGCCATTATTTGGAACAATTATTTATTTTTTCTTTAAGAAATATAAAAATTTACTCTCAAATGTGATGAAAAACATTGTATGTTGCACGGGCGGTACTAGAATTACGAACACCGACTCAATAAAGCCTTCAGTCTTCGACTTCGGGCTTCTAATAGACTCTCGTTCGTAATTCCTTATTTACCGCCCTTAAGACACAATGTACTATTAATGCACCGAGCTTAAGAGGTACATGTATGTAAAGCGAGTGTCAGTTGCTGAGGGTGAATGTATGTAGACGACGGCGGTGACCGCTGCGCTCGCTTGTGTCGACACCTCGCCCCGCTCGCCCCGCAGGAACAGGTTATTTAGAGGCCGCGTTAACAAAGCTAGTTGAGAAAGCAAGATAAATACGAATTTTCCCGACAAAATACGAATGTAAAACATTATTCATTACTTCTGTTTGTACTCTGTGTGCCTGAGGAGGCGTGTGCGCTGCAGTGGGACATGAGAGGTGATTTGACGTGAATCTTTGCTTTTTACTTTACTATTACCAATATTATAAATGCGAGAGTGTTTGTTTGTTCCAATCTTGCGGCTTAACTACTGAACTGAAATTTTGAAAATGAAAATGAAATTTTGTATAAATCATATAAGAAGACCAGAATAAATAATAGGACAACTTTTAATGATAATGGTAAATATAATCATGGAATAAATTAAATTTCAAATTTAATTATACATTTTTTTTATGAATACAATTTAAGTAGCTTAATTTTTATTAATTTTAGTTACAAATTTTAATCCCTTTCACATAACCTTATATCATTAAACTGTCCTATCTACCTCACCGCTCTTTGCCTATCTCTCAAGAGAGCCTAATTTGCCTCGCGACAACGTGCCGATTAAATTTTAATATTTGAAGCGTTCGAGACGGCAGCGAGGGATGTCGCTGTTTTGTTTTATCTAAATGTTTGAATTTGGAATGATTTTCGCAACTTTCAGAGTTTTATGCGATGTGCTTTTGTTTTTGTTTTGCTATTAAGTTACCTTCCTACTTTTATAAATGCCTTTAGAGAATCTTGGCTGAATGATTGATACCTGGGTCATATAAAAGTAAATAAAATAAATATCACGAGACACTTAACGCCCATTGACCTAGTCCCAGGCAAGCTTGTGTGTGTTAACTGATAAACATACTTAAATAAATAAGTTAGATACATAAACACAAATTAGACACTCAAGACTCGAGAACAAACATTTCTATTTTTCATACAAATTTTTGCCTCGGCCGGGATCGAACCCGGGATCTCAAGCTTCGTAGTCAGGTACTCTAATCGTTGGGCCAACCGACAAGGAAGTGTACAAGGAAGGATATAAAATCTTAAGGGACATTTTTCACGTGATGTTAGTGATGAGATAGGTATGCCAAAGGTTGCACCCCCCTGCTCAGTTGTCGCATCTGATGGCATAATCTTGGTAGAGTTCTGAAATCAGAAATATACTGAGCGGCAAAAATCTGGCCCTCAAATGTATGCAGAAATAGGTTATTTTGTATGTAGGGTGAGCCAAATTTTGTGCCACTAAGTATATTTTATTTGTATGAATACACTTAATTAAATTTTTTCAATTGCGTTTTTTTCCCAATTTTAATCGAAGCAGAAACAGTGTCGACGGAGTTCCGCTAACGCGGAGCTCTTTTACTGCTATTTCCGTGCCCTTTGGCCCTTCGAGTCTCTCTAAGCCTATCTGTTTCTGTGTCGATTAAAATTGCGAAAAAAAAAATTTGTGAAAATAAGCTTCAGTAAAAAAACATAGCGGGTTTTTTTTTTTGAGAATAAATGCGAATGAATATTTTGCTATTAGAAAATAACGATTCGAGTAAATTGATCTAACCACCTTTTTAATGCGGCCTATTACAGTCACATAAACTACTATATGTAAAAAACTTAAGAAGATGACCTGAGGCCGTATTGCCTAACGTTTCTGACGCTCGCGATCGCAACACATGACAGTTCTTGTATGCGAAATCTGTCACGACGGTTGAAAGGAGAAATGGACTAAGCGACATTTTTGTGAAAATTTTGAAATATAGCTCAAACGACTGAGAAAAAATCACTGATTCCGAACATGTATATAACTCAATATCTTAAAAAAATGTCGCTTAGTCAATTTCATCTTTCAACCATGGTAGGTACACAGAATTAATATGGGACTTATGTCATTTTTCGAATTTGGAACGTCGAGTTATTTTAGTATACGGACCTATTACTACATACAACAGGTCATCTTCTTAAGGTTTTTACTATATTAAGCCGGGCTTAGATTAGCAAGAAAAATCGTGCAAGTTGGAATACATTGCGAGGCCGTAAAGCCAACGAGTTTCAAGTGGTCAATTGAGAGCCGCAATGTAATGATACTTGCACAATTTTTCTTGCTAGTCTAAGCCCGGCTCGGCTTTAAGTGTTACCTGGGTCAATCAGCGATTTAGGGGCTGTTTCACCATCCGTTGATTAGTGTCAACTGGCGGTTAGGTGTGATGCTATCTCTATTTGTTTTGTTTAAATAGACGGAGACGGCATCACATTTAACCGTCAGTTAACGCTAATCAATGGATGGTGAAACAGCCCCTTAGTGTTGTTATTCTATCCCGTAACTCAGGAGACATCACTTTGTTAGAAAAATGTTTGCAATGTAGTATTAGTATGATAAAGAGATGTGCCATGAAGGAATTGCCTAACTGTCACAATTCCTAACTTTTAGTGGATTTGCACCCCGTAAAATCATACTTTTAATAAGTAACCCAGGGGACGTTACCATGGCAACAAGCTACACTAAAAAGTTTATTGACCCACCTAACAAAAATGTGGACTCTACGACTGATACATAAGTAGGTAAGTACATTACGGAACCCGGCTGCCGGGCTGTGACCCGGCTGTCGCAGGCCCCGGGTCGATAGAGCCTCTGCACTTGAGCTTTTTGCCCCCCTCCCCCCACCCGGGCGAGCCATTTTTACGAAAGCTAACCTTTTATGTTTATGTAGGAGCGGAATTGGATGTGCTTGTGAGATGTTTTGAGAAGATTAAAACTAATCCCAATAATATAAATGCGTAAGTTTGTAAGTCTGTTTGTTACCTTGTCGCGTCGAAACAGCTGAACCTTCGAATAAGCTGAAAATTCGGTACACAAATAGATTGAGTCCCAGGGAAGGACATAAGATAGTTTTTATCCCGGAAAATTGCATAGTTCGCGGGATAGCGGTAAACGAATTCTACGCAAACGGAGTCGTGGGTAACGTGGGGGTGGGTGGGTTTTAGTTAAGATTAGGTTTGTATATGTTCTCAGCTATGTTTCATTAAAATCGGTTCAGCCGTTTTTGAGATATTGCATTTTGAAATGACAATATCGGCGCTTTTTTTTGGTTAGGTTAGGTTTCAGAAATTTAGCCCCCGACACAAGAAGAGGGGTGTCTTAGTACTTATGTCTATCTGTGGCATCGTAGCTTGAGGTGTGAGCTCAGGATCGAACCCACGACCCTCTGCTTTAGAGACGATAGGTCTAACCACTAAGCAACCACGACTTAGTTTTTATCTAAGTATTAACTAGCTCTTACCGACGACTTCGTCCACACCTATCCCGCTTGAACTATGCAATTTTCCGGGATAAAAACTATCTTACGTCTTTCCCCGGGACTTAAACTATCTGTATACCGAATTTCGTCTAAATCGGTTCAGCGGTTTAGATGTGAAGAGATAACGAACAAACAGACTTACAAACTTTCGCAAATGCATGGAATTTTAGGTACAGTTTTTTTTTAGTTCTTCAGGAATTTCAGCGCAAGAAAGTACACGCACTTAGAATCTAGAATTTACAATATTAGTAAGACTAGGTATAACATCTTAAACGCCTATATATATCCAGTATGCCTACAACCAACATTATAATTTCAGTAACCCGTAATAAAAAACTCCGCGTTTCTGATTGGTGGAAAATGTCGCAAAAGGCGTGGCCCGCGTTTGTCGCCAATGGGCGTGGCGGGAGACATTGGGTTTGTCACTGCGGCTAAGGCTTTGAGGGAGGGAGGTACTCACTCATACAGGAATTTCCATAGCGAATTGTAGAATGTAGTCTTACTTACTCGTATAACATGATTGCGAAAGGTAGTGACGTGTATGTTTGTGATTCTTTCACGGTAAAACGGCGAGACGGATTTTGATGAAATTGGGTATGTAGATAGGTGGACATCTGCAATGACACAAAGGCTTCTTTTTATCCCAATATTCCGATGGGATCGGGACATAATCTCGAAATCGCATCTGCTGGGATTAGAGTCATAAACTTGGCACAGTTGCGTTTAGTGCAACGTCAATGAAGACCACGGTATAATTTTTCGGAATTCTGCTTCGGTTTTCTTCTATTTAAAAACTTTGAATATCACGAATATGTAAATATTTTTCTATCTTTTTCTTTCATATAAGCATATTACAGATGCATAAAACTCAGTCAGCAGTTGACTACTTTCAAGCCTAGTGCATTAATAAAATATGTACCTACTAAATAAGGATACCTAAAACTTTTTTCGTTTATAACCAACTCGTTATTTTTTTCCATAAAAAGACAAAAAGGTACTCCCGTAACCGCAAGCACTTTTGCCACATAATTTATTCAGAACATCTCAATTCACTTAACCCTTAAGTACGTCCCATTCACTCCAAGCCCTTTCATCCCACACTTAATTTGTATATTTTTACACAGATATAGACGGGTTTTGATAAAACACCCATTCACTGACGATACATTTATTAAAACGTGTATGTCGCTGGTAATTTGTTGAAAGTGTCGAACTTTGAAATGTCTAACTTACGATATTAGTATATTATAAATAGATTCACATGAGCAGATGAATTGAACGAAACTTATGTCATTTGTCACTGTATCAGTGCTGTTCTTATATTATAATAATACAGTATCTCCTAATATTTTGTAAACAATTAAGTACATAGTACTTCTATAAACACGATTATCATTTATTGAATTAACTTGTACTTAATCATTTAACTTTTAGCACTTTTTTTAACCTTGTCACTATTGTACCGTTTTTTTACTTAAACTTATAACTTAAAATTGCTAAAAGTGGCAACATGTCATTCAGTCATTCAATTCATTCGTAAATTGTCTTCAAAATTATGAATTTCAACCACTTTTCTCCCCACGGTGTCGTTAAGGACAGACTCGAAGAAGTGGTTGAACTTGACCCCATATGTTTACAGACCACTACTTTGTTAAATTATTGCTTTTTTATAATTTGTATGTCGTATACATACCTATATATTTTGTACAAAGGTAATTTGGATGACAATGCAAATACAGTCAATAAAAAGTACATTCAGTTAAAACAATTGTTTCAAAATTAGATTTTTAACAAGAACTATACCTACACGTTCACATTTTTTGGTCGAATAGAAATTTTGTAAAACGACTGAATCAACTATTTACGACAACTCTGTGTACATTGAATAACGTCTGAGTGGCCTTTCTGTTTGGCGGGGAACGGGTCGAGCGTATGAAAGGCAAGAGCGAGCCGAAAGAGTGTCTTATGTGCAGACTGCTTTAGTATTAGCAAGAGTGTACCTTTTTATGCCTTTGACGTAAAATCCTTGGCAAGTTAGATTTGGATGAAATTTAGTATAAAATTAATTGGACGTCTAGAACAACACATAGGCTACTTTTATCCTAATATTCCTACGGGATAGTTACAAAATCTCGAAATTACACACGCTGGGTATAGCGTCATATAAACTGTTGTTTGACTATGCATGCATCAATAAAGACCATGGTATAATTTTTTTTTAAATTTCCACGGGTATTTAGTTAAATCTCGGAATTGCAATTCAACTGTCACATCTATGGATTACGCGTGCGAAGTACGAAAGACATATTAGACGTTTTTTGGACCAACATGGGGTCCTATTTAAAGACGTGCTCACACGAGACCGCACCGAACCTTGATTCAAAATGGAAATCAAATCTCAATCAAACTACACATAACTGCAGGGCACATGTCTCCTCTCAGAATAAGAGTGCTTGGGGCGTCGTTCCTACGCGGGCCCAGTGGGGATTGGGAACTTCACACATAGTATTATTGAATTTATTTTTAGGGCATGTGGCCTTTCTCACGATAAATATCTTTTATCGTACGTTATTAGGTACATGAAAGGTCTTTCACCAAAAACCTAGCTTCGGTTTCGATTCTAGTTTCCCAAACCGAAACGAAACCGAACCTTCGATTTTATGCCTAAAGTCGCTAAAACCGAAACCAAAACCGAATATTCAGTTGGACACCGAATATTTTAAACCTGTCTACGAATGCAAGCAAGTGCCTGTTACTTTTCTACTAGCAAATGCCTGTGGAAACTCAACAAACATAATACATGCAGATTACTAGAGATGCAGTTTAGTATTAAGCGACGCAGCGACAGATAAACCGTGTTCGGTTTTTGTTCGCTTCCTAAGCTACTCTTATTGTGAACTTATATTTTTATTTTGTATAAATAAATAATTTAAGAACAAAACTGTGAGCTAATGAGTGACGCTATACGATGTACTTAACAGATCCTTTACAGTCTACTCTGTAGAGTGGTTTCAGACGCTACAGTAATTACGCTACCTTATAAAGAAGTTGAATTGGACTGGATGGCAAACGAGCAATGATGGTAAGATATGACCAAGAACATCTGACACCATTGCAGATGCGTTGCCAACCTAGAGGTCTAAATGGGATACCTCAAGTGCCAGTAATGCGGTCTTACTCTGAAACACAACAGTACTGCTGCTCGCAATTAGCGAGCATGTTAGCAAATTGCACATGGTTACCTGCAAGTACCTGCACTGCAAGAGTATTTACTACAGTAATTGCGCTACCTTTGTTGAATTTTTTTGACAATATTGAAATTTGTAATGCGTGACTAATATAGTCCAATCATGTTGAAATTAATTACTGTTGAAAGTATTTACTAAGTTTTCGCTGACATATTTTTTCCGTAGATAATTTTATTTTTCACTTAACAAAAAAAAACATAAATATCGAATATGTGCCACACGTTATTTTTTTCTGAAAACTTTATAGTGTGACACCCTAAAGATATTTATTTTGTTATTTAACACCCAGACTAAGTAGCGGCCATGACAAATGCACCTAGTTATACCTAAACTCCAAATTTCATCAATAAACGTCTTGTAGTTGAGTAAAATGCGCGTGACATATATACGGACGGACGTATAGGACCAACCTATAAGAGTTCCGTTTTTGTAATTTTGACTATGGAACCATAGGGCTTAATAGTTTTTAGCCTCTTGGCGTCAAGAATCAAGACAAGTCTTTCAAAAAGTGCTAAAAGGCTCGAGTTCCTTGAAACACTAATCCAAATACTCATAAAATATACATGTACCTAACTCCTGAAGTAGGTACTAAGATCACATAAATAATGAAGTACCTATTTGACAAAATCTTAAGTAAACACAAACCGGTAAATAAAGAACCGACAAAATTCTTGCGAGCATCGGAACATCCGAAACATCGCCCGGTAATTAGAAAGGAAAAATTAATTCCGCCAAAGGGTTCCAAACGGGCCCCCGAGGACCCCTACAGGATGCGGACCCCCGAATAATTCGCCGGGAAAATATGCAAATGCCTGTTCGCAATGTGAAAATTAACTTTTTCATTATGAATTATGTCCTTTATGTCTTGGAAACGTCTTTGGGGAGTTTTTTTTCGAGATTTTACGGGTTTTAAGAAAAGGGTTCATATTGAATGTTATTTTGTTATGGTCCGTTTGCCGGATGAGTAGCACTTACTGTCTTTTTAGGCGGCTCGTTATCTTGAAAGTTTTTTAGGGTTCGGTAGGGCAGACCTTGGCTTATTGGTGATACTTGGTAATTCGGTGATACGCTAAACTTACAATGGTGAAATGCAAGTAATTCAAACGCTGCCAATTCGAGCCTAGACAGCAAAACTGACAGCTGCCATCAGATTTATAACAATTTGCATTTCCGTATAGTAAGGTCTGTGTCATCGAATTTTCAAGTACTCGTATTACCAAAAAGCCAAGGTTTGCCCTACTTTACATGGAACGAAAGTTGTATAAAAAATCGGTCAAATGCGAGTCGGACTAGTGCACCGAGCTAGGGTTCCCTATACAACCATTCCTATCAAATTTAATCTAAATCGCGGTTCAGTGGTGTGAGGGCGGCGAGGTAACAGACATAATTGTATCTGTCTTTCGCATTTATTAAATTGGTGTGGATACAAAAATCATGAGAATGAATATCTATGACAATGTCTTTGTCTATGTGTGTCTGTATATCTAGCACAAATCTAGCAAAACGTCCGAATATCATTCATCCCCGGAAATAGCTTAGTTTTTTTATTGAAATATTTGCAAAACAAACATAATATCTTTAGTTTGCTTTTCAATTTCTACAGAACCTTCAGTCGGTTCTTATTTTTTTTCAAAGAAGGGGTGTTTTGTTTGCATGGGCATTCAGTTACTTCTTAATATCCAAATAAAGCCGATGTCTTTTTTACGATTCAAAAGTTTTCCATAATTATGCGAAGTAAATGTCAAACCAGATACTAAATCACTATAAGGCATTAAGACCATGTATTTATCACTTGTGACATTCCCTACCCAAGTTATCCTGACATTTGAATGAAGAACAAACCCCCATAAACCAATCCTAACGACCGATCAACGTATCATCCATTCACCCATTCACTCATTCGTTCACATGCTCTGACTCACCGAGCTCATTGTTTTGCATTAGCAATTATGTAGGTATCGGTAAATTACAATACGAATGTATTGGTGGCCAGACGTCTCAATTTGTAAATAGGTACGTGGGCGGAGGGTGTTCCACAGTGAACGTAATTTCCAAGGATTCAGAAAGTTTTACATTTTAAAGAACTGTAAAATTTGAAGGGCATTTCTGTTTCTCACATATTTTTTATCTTAAAATTTAAGTCCGATTGAGAATTTTGCTTTTTACTGTCATCTATGGTCAGTTTTACGAGTATGTTGGGTAATCCGGTAGAAAGAGATATATTTGAGTTTTTTTTTTCCTTATTATTTTTATTATTGAGTTATAACACATATACAAAATTTAAAAAAATAAAACTACTATCTAATCTACTTACTATTTACAAAACTTATACTAAATAGAAAATGTCTTCAAGGCTGCTGCTTTGGGGGGCCGTTCCTAGGAGGCTGGCAGCATTACCTCTCTGGATAGCTAGGCTGATGCGTTGTGCAAGGTAAGCACCAGCCCGCCGATCCCTTGAGGTATCTACCAGCCGAGAAGATATCTGGCGGAAGAGCTGTTTTGCCTCTGGCCCCCAAGGCCCCAGAGTTTCTACACCAAAAGGCGTAAATATACAAGCCTCACCAAGGGCTGCGTATTTACGCCGTTTGTTGCTCTCAGCGGAGGCCGCCGCTGCACCCGCCTGGCCAGATGTCGCATGGATATGAGAGGGTGCCAACGTGTCGACGCACGTGGCATCCCATACTAGCGGTCTGCCACGACTCCACGGAATGAGGGTCATTCCGTCAGGTCGCTTGCCGTCGTCACGAGACATACCCGTTGGTTCAAGTATGGCCGGAACGTTGACTGTAACGAGCGCCCGACGGATGATGTCATTGATACTGGCATGGCGGGAGAAGCGGCCAGCACTGCGCTGGCAAGAAAGGCCATGATGGCCATACTGATCGACCCTGACACCACATTTGCATTGGTGCGACTCGTTCGTTTTAAGGCCGAGTCTAAGACAAATGGCCAGACAAAGGGTTGTGTGATCTAAAACTGTCCCAATGTTCATCGAGGGAAGTGCTTGCAGCCAGTACCCTGACTCAGGTTCGCCCGCTGCCAAAAGACGAGCGCGGTCTGTACTGTTCGGTGAGGTCTCTAAAAGCTGTTTTTGTTTGCTGCTGCAAATCGGCTCGTCCCAGGCTCTTTGTATTTTATGAGAGAGAGGGCAAGGAATATCTCCATTGGGAGAAGTATTGGACCATGCCGCCCTGGCCTCGGCTAAGTGCGTGACCTCAACATCACCAAGTGACGGGTTAATGATTTTTCCAAAAAGGTCACGTGTACTGTAGCCAGAGGACAGAAAGGCCGGTAGAGCAACACTAGAAATGCTTCTTACTCCTAGGCCACCAAAACGGATCGGGAGGGTGGCTTGAGTCCAGCTCCGTTCATCAAAAGAGCAATTTAGAATTTCCGAAAGGGTTTTACGAATTAGTTCATCCAAAGGTTTTAATTTTGATTCATGTTGCCAAAAAGGGCAGCAGCGGAGAAAATACATGAATTTTGGAACAAAAAGACAATAACGCGTTATAACAAGGGCCATGTGGGGATTTATCAGGCGAAGGCGGCTGCAGGTATCAGAATACTTTTGGAAATGTACATCCAGAAAAATAGGTATTGCTTCAGGTAAGACTGGGCTCCCTAGGAGGTGGAGGGACTCGCTGGTAAGAATTTTTATGTTTGGGGCGACGGTGTTAAATTTTGAAATAATCTCATTTTTTAAAGGTTCTGGTACCGATTGGGCAACAAAAAGCTCACACTTGGAAAAATTCAGCTCAAGGCCGATTTTTTGGAAATTTTGAATAAGGTTCTGGAGATCTATTAAAACTTGTTCCGCCTCACCTCCGAGGGTCCCGTCATCTAAATACCACATGTTAAATTTTGAAATAAGTTGTGAAATTATAGGTTGTATTGCCAGACTAAAAATTGCCGGTCCGAGAGGGTCGCCCTGCTGACATCCAGCAGCTGAATGGAGGAGGTGTTTCCTAAAAATTAATTTAGAAGTAGAAGCGTAAGATTGCCACATGTAGCCGTAGATTCCGGGAATTTTTTCTTTAACTTGGGTTAAAAAAGCGGCCCTGTCAACCGCATTAAAGGCGTTCTTAACATCGACCTTTAACAGCACCTGACCACCGCCGAGCTCCAAAAAAGTGCGTGCCGCGTGAACAGCCGCTTCGCAGCCGCCTTTACTACCGAACCCAAGCTGAATCGGCTGGAACAAATCCGTCAGATCAGGTAGAGCGTGTCTGCAACAGATCTTAGATACGATGCGGCGGATAGTGTTCCCTACAGCTATGGGTCTAATTCCTCCATCTTTCTTCACTAGAGCACACAAGTTGGCCCCGTAGAGTATGTCAGTGATTTCAGGGCACACTCTTCCAGATAACATTAAATTTACCAATCGTACTATGTCTTGTAAAAGTGTCTGGCCGGTGTCTCCAACCGCACCATATGTAAGGTCTTTAAAGTGCTGTGGTGTCAGACCATCCAAACCGCCGGCGGAACCATTTCGAAAGGATAAAATTGTAGCCAGCACTTCGTCAACGTTTGATTCTAGGGTGCGGTCTGAAGGAAGGGGAGAATCCGGTAGCTGAGCTGAGAGGACTGCAGGTGGATGCTTAGACTGAAGAGCAAGAAGGGTTTCCGATGAATCTGGGGCGATGGCATCATTGGAGAAGAGAAGCTGTGCGGCACCTTTGATATCGCCATCACTAACTTTACTCTCCACCTTTCGGGCCACGTTATGGTGACCGGGAACAATATCAGATTGTTGTGGCGTGGGTGGTAAACCATTAGAAAAACAATTATTTTTGATTTTTTGAGTGAGTGAAACAGATCTTGATTTCTTGTCAGCATGCAGGGTCCGATAGGAGAAAGTAAATAAACGTTCCCAACTTTCCTTGTTATTATTGTCAATTACAGAAGTAATAAATTGAGACAGTGAATTAGCCACAGAGGTGCGCGCACCACGAGGAATTCTCTTAACCAGAGGGAAGTTATTTTTTAAATTACTGATTGTCTCCCAAAAGGGTGACGCTTGATCGAGTGCGTCTGGAGCAGGTCCGGTATCGGCTGACTTATGGACCCTTGTTGTGTGGATTTTAAGGCCAACCTCTCCTTTGAAATACTTAGGCTTGGGGCATAAAGGACACTGCACCAAATTCAAAGAGACGACGCTAGGCGGTTGTAGTTGGTGAGCACTCGCGGACGGGCCGGCTGTCTGGGACATAGAACCACTCATAACATATTTTTCCGCGTTGTATACGAATATTTTTGATGTAAATATCCCTATTATTTTCTATTATTTTATAAAAACATTTCTGTTGAAAATTTGTTATGACATTTTCCTTTGACACGTGTCAATCTTTTTTGAGTTGGAATTATTAGGCTGAAAAATACTATGCGAGTTGCATAATGAAACCCAATTGTTTTCAAACATATATACAAATACATACGTAATATATGTATGTAAATCGTTATTGTAGAAAAATAAAGAAATAAATAAAATTGACAACCGTTGAGCTACCTGTACCGAGATGAACTTATTCCTTTAATGGCACCAGTTAGCCTTTAAATGGATGGAGAGTTAGAGACTAACATAGAGTGAGTTTAAAATTCAGAAAGTGTAAAGGCTACAAAATAATTCTTTACTAAGTACAATACATGAACTGGTAAGAATATATTTAAATACGTCTAGTGAAAATATAGCTTACAACATTAGAGAAACTTTAAAGTCAATGTGTCAATCAACCTTATTTTCTGTTTTGATACAGGAACTTTCTTAAAATGGTAAAATGGTTCTTGGTCAACTATACAAAAATCTTTTTTTTCTCAAAATACACTCCATTATTTGACCAGTCATGAAATAAGACACCTTACAATACAAACCTTAGATAAGTGTTTTTTCGGAATAAAAGTGGAAAATTTATTTAAGAATATAAACTTATAGAAAATACAATCATATACCTAAGAGCTAAATACTACTAAATAATAAATCTACTAGCTAACTTAAATAATATTTTTATATTATAAGAAAAGAATAATAAAGATAAGTGTTTTTCGGAATGGGTCTTCAGAAAATTAAATTTCGTAACTATCTTTAATTTTAATTATCAGAACCACTGTAGCGTACACCATACGCACTTTCTCGAATGCTTCATAATCATAACCGAGCGACACTCCCCTGAAATCGTTCATTCAATTTACGATGTAGAAGCGATGAGTGAATGAATGAACGATTGAGTTGTTAGCACTTAGCGATCCCGAGATTTGTTTGTGGATTGTGTTGATGGTAATTATGTAGCAGTGTGGTTTAAATGCGGCTACGTTTACAAAAGTTGGTAGGTAAGTATTACCTATGTGATTTATTCTTTGTTCAATTGAATGTCGGCAATTGTAACTTAATTATGAAGATAGTTTTACTAGATTTTTTTTTAAAGCAAGTAAGAAACAATTTAATATTGAAACAACAAAAATTAAAACAAAAACTGAAGAAAAATAAATGTCCGAAAATGGTCTCAACTCAGAATATTGCCGGCATTACAGCCGACGCTGGTTTAAAAAATAATAATAAATATCATGGGACACTTGACACCAATTGACCTAGTCCCAAACTAAGCAAGACCCGAGAAAAAACATTCGTATTATTCATACAAATAACTCGTATTATTCATAAAAATACTTCGGCCTCGGCCGAGAATCGAACCCGGGACCTCAAGCTTCGTAGTCAGGTTCTACAGTAGGTAAACCTTAAAAACATTCAACAAATCAACATAAAACTTTTTTGAAACAAACCTTATGTAATCTGACTCAAATATTATAGGTATTTGAACCGAAACGAAGTTAGCGTTTCACTTTCGCAAAATTGACGTAAGAATACGCTAAGACGTCGATGAGTTGATGACAAGTAGGTACGAATATATAGCTTTCTATGGCAGGCTGAAAAAAAACTTTGTCTTCATAATCGAAGTGATACTTCACGTTTACAAGTTGTTGCCGTTCGCAAGACCGGCAGATTGCTGATTTAGCTTTAGCACCATTTACATGCATATTTTATATTACATATAATTTTCTCCATGTTTTCCAAGAATACTTAAATATTTTCTTTCTTTCCCTCTTTCCAATTAAATGACAACCAGTTTGTTTGTTTTATTAGACAAAACACACGCTTTGCTAACAAGTTTGTAACTTTTATGAATAAGGAAATGAAACTGTACAGTAAATATTGGAAACAGTTTACGGGAGTATCCCGTGAAGCGGAAACGCCAATATTGTTCCATTTAAACTTATTTGTTCGCGACCCTTGCGAGAGAACGCTTCAGTTGTAAGCCACAACATTCAGCTACGAACTTATACAGAGGAGCCTTTTAGGGTTTCGTTCCTCAAAGGGAAAAACCGGCCAAGAGCGTGTCGGACACGCCCGAAATAGGGTTTCGTAGCCATTACGAAAAAATAAAGTAATATTTTTCTAAGAATTTCGTATTTTGTACGGAATTTTCCAAGTTTAGGTAATTTTATTAGTAGTTTAAGAGTAAATAGTAGCCTAAGGTACTACTTACTCTTAAACTACTAATAATTCTCAAGAAAACTTAACCGTTATAGTTTTCCTTGTAAGTTTGATATATTATTATTACTTACTACCATCCTGAATATTTAGAATTTGTTCACCAACCGGTTTAGATTTTCGCTCGATTTTAATGAAAATTTGTACTTTAAAGTTACATATTTTGCAAACATATCACTGAATCGAAAAATTGTTTTAGCAACCCCCTAATCCAACGATACCCCACACTACAAGGTTGGATGAGAAAAAAAACATCCTCACTTTACGTCTATGGGAGGTACTCTAAAAATTGTTTTTGAATTTTTTATTGTACCATTTTGTCGGCATAGTTTACATATATATTCGTGCAAAATTACGGCTTTCTAGCATTAATAGTCCCTGAGCAAAGCCGCGGACGGACAGAAGGACATGGCGAAACTATAAGGGTTCCGTTTTCGCCATTTTGCCTGCGGAAACCTTTTGGACACCCGTAGGATCAGTTATCCGTCTCTCTACTTGAAACCTGTCTGTCATGACACTTTTTCTCAAGAATTCATTGGAAATGTTTTAGGGCTATATATATGTTCTCTGCGACTCTTAAAAATAAAGTTACTAGATAAACGTCATCAAAAACATAACTCTCCTTCGGGTCGTCGGGTAAAAAGTACATCAAACCTAGTACGGTCAGCATCAAAAGTAGCTGGATACTTTTTTACTCTGTCACATTAAAACATTTGTCAATCTTGTGTGACGCTAAGTACGAGTACAAAAGTAGCCAGCTACTTTTGATGCTGACTGTACCATCATCGTACGTAATTCACGATGCCATTAATCTATTAAATTTATCAAGAAGGAATGCTACACATTCAGCACAAGTAAAAGAGAAATTCAGGAAAATATTGCAGTGCAAAGAATATTTCGTTTTTCATAAAATAATATTATTATGTAATTACAAATTTACTCACAACACAAAAAAAAATAAGGCACGGTACCCTAAAATGTAAACTATAGATCAACTATTCTCTTCCTGATAGTTAATTAATTACACTTCATACCAAATTTAAACCTAAAATAATATACGTCCGGCAAAGGCAAATGTCAAAGTTTTTTTTTTAATATGGCTCTGGCCATTGGAGGTAAATTTTGCCAGTGTCTAGTAGGTTTTGCCGTTGTAAGGTAAAAAAGTTCTAGAAAACGAAATATGAGAAGTAATGGTAGATGAACGATGATAGCGCCTATCAAATGTCAAAGTTTCATAAGTACAAAATATTACAATACAGATAACGAATGTTAAGGCAGATAACAAAAAAATAATAAACTAAGAGTGTCGACGCAGAAGAGGGTTAAAACCTTGTCTCATCTGTTACTTACACTACTAATATTTTAATTCAGCAAGATCATCATCATCATCATGTCAGTTGAAAGACGTCCACTGCTGGACATAGGCCTTCCCCAAGGCTCTCCACTCAGACTGGTTTTGTGCTTTCCGCATCCAAAGAGATCCCGCGATCTTAACCAGGTCATTTGAGGAAGTCACTCAGAGGGCTATGGAGAGGTCTATGCTCGGGGTTTCTCTGCGGGATAGAATCAAAAATGATGATATCCGCAGTAGAACTAAGGTTACCGACATAGCCCGAAGAATTGCGAAACTGAAGTGGCACAGGGCGGGGCACTTTGCTCGCAGGACTGATGGCCGATGGGGTCAGAAGGTTCTCGAATGGCGTCCGCGGACCGGGAGACGAGCTGTCGGTGGGCCTCCAACAAGATGGAGCGACGACCTGGTTAAGATCAGTTAGATGCCTTTACAGTATTTTAGTAGTTCCGTGTTAACAATAAATTTGGAAAATAGTAATTTCGGCTTGACGCATAGTATTAGCGGAAGCTCGCTGACCGGAAGTAAGGCGGCGGACCCTTCACGGGCGTGATTGGTTTTAACCTGAAACTTATATGATTTTACTATGTTATAAGAAAACATTGTTTAAAAATATGTTCAATGTCTAAGATTGCAGCTACGTAAGTAAGCTTTTGATAAAATCCAACAGTTTATACTGTAATGTAAGTAGACTGCAAATAACTCTTTTAAGTAATTCATCATCATCCCATCCTATATACGTCCCACTGCTGGGCACAGGCCTCCTCTCAGAATGAAAGTGCTTGGGCCGTAGTTCCCACTTTTAAGTAATTAATGTCTTTAAAACAACCCTTCTTATCGGTCAGCCGTCGTCACTATTTGTACCATTTTTGACTTAGGTTCTATAATATATTAGCATAACATAGTAGATGTAATCAACCCTACACCTATCACAGACTCGTTCTTACCCAACTTAAAAATACAAGGCTTCTAAAGGCCGCAGCCCACCCGCACGAGACCTGCATAATACATACTCCCGCGGGACGGTGGACGGCGGCCCTAACTTTTCTTATTAGTAGTAAAATAGCGCATCTTTATTTCAGTCCCTCGTTAGGCTTATGGGAACTTGTTTGCGGCTGTTATTTAATTAGTGGTTTTAGGGGAGAATTAGGAGGATGATTTTTAAAGAGAAAGTTGTGAAAAGTTCTTATTAGGTTTTTGTAACTCAAAGTTAGATTAAAATTTTATTAAGGTAAATGCATACGTTTCTGCGGCGGATTTATTTTCACGACTACATTTACAAAAATTTAATACACATGTTGTGTTTTTTAAATAAAGATTGATAAACATATTTTTTTTATTCGACTGGATGGCAAACGAGCAAGTGGGTCTCCTGATGGTAAGAGATCACCACCGCCCATAGACAACTGCAACACCAGGGGGATTGCAGATGCGTTGCCAACCTAGAGGCCTAAGATGGGATACCTCAAGTGCCAGTATGTTTATAATTACTGTCTTTTTCATTCTTTTTAGCTTTTGTTATTCTGGTTGTTTTTTTTCTTTATATATATGTATAAATAAATAAATATAAACATAATATTTACTTATCATGGGACACTTGACACCAATTGACCTAGTCCCAAACTAAGCAAAGATTGTACTATGGATACTAGGCAACGGATAAACATACTTATCTAGATAAATACATACTTATTACATATTAAACATCCAAGACCCGAGAACAAACATTCATTTTGGCCATCCGGTCGTCTAAGGTACTTATGTTATTTATTTTTGTAAAGATAATTCAATGAAAATCAAAATAAAACTCAGAACATGAAACAATGACCTTTAGAAGTTTCTTTAATTCATAAGCCACTATGGAACCATGTCACAGTACACGTTAACAAGGAAAATTGTAATGACTTTTCCTTTGAAAAGGTTCCATAATAAAATTGACATTTCTGACTCATTTTAAGTTAAGTACAAATTTATTTTGTCTTAAACGCGAAGTATGTTTTGTTTGATAGCAAAGACTAATCTGAACGTGACTGATGAGTTTTTTTTTAATAGTCCGGTTGCATTAAAATTACAAACCCTGTAATTTTCACATATTTATATATGAGATTCCCGAAAGTCTCAGTGCAACCCTGTAAGTTATCGTGAGCTTAGCAAGTCTTTATGAACAACGAGGTTTGACACTATTTTTACAACTAGCAATTTTTCTTCAAACTAGTTTAAATATTAACATCGGGTCAGAGTGGAGCAAGTGTAGTGATATCCCTGGAGTGGCTCGCGGTGTAGTGAGGCCATGCGTCTTGTCTACCGGACTTAGAACTAGGATCGAGGGCACTTGATACTTCCATCATTTTGATTGCCTATTTCACCACTCACTGATATAAATATCCTCATAATCATACTCATTTTTTGGTAACTAGCCGTTACCCGCGACTCCGTCCGCGCAGAATCCCTTTATTTCTATACCGCGGGAACTACGCAATTTTCCGGGAGGACTCAAGCTATCTGTATAGAGAATTTAATCTAAATCGGTTCAGTGGTTTGGACGTGATGAAGTCAATAGTAAATGTATGCTTTAGAAAGCACTTATTTGAGTAGTCTTTATGGAGTCGAAGAAATTGTGTTTACAAGTTATTGTGATATCGTCTCTTTTTGGGGTGTTGTGTGCTAATGTCTGTCTATTTGTCTGTGGAAAACTCTCAACGGATGGACCAATTTCGATGCGGTTTTTTAAAGCGAGTTTCCTTGCAGTTGTTTTTAGCTATGTTCGATAAACTGGTTGACCTGGTTTGACCTTTTTGAGATTTTGAACTTTGAAATGACAATGTCAGGGGTTTTCCAATTTTTTTAAGTTGGTCAGGTCATTAAGTTTCAGTAATATTTTGTCTTCAAGTCTCAAGACCTCTACAGCCAGCTATAGGTACCACAGTCGACCATTAGGGAAATCTGGGCAACGAATACTGTTTAATTTATGCCCGTGAATATTCTTAAACTATCGGCTTTGTGGTCACTCGGAGGCCTAATTTACGCAGCTGCCGGATCGGCATGGTCCCATGGGGTCGTTGAGTATTTATTGGGAAATAGGAGCAGCGAAAGAATGGATTATATTATCCATCGGTCCTCAGATATCGTAGTAATTAACCTCTTTTTATACAAAGATACAGACTTGCTCATCACATCAACATTGTGGGTAGAGTGGGATAGATTTTAGATGAAATTGGTTAAATAATTACCTAATTATTATAATATTTTTATTTGAAAATATGCTCCACCTGAAGTAATTCGTTTTGAGCCTACCTTAATATGTTTTGGTTTTAATTTAGAATTTATTCCTTTACTATGCAATTTTCCGGCATAAAATTATCCTATGTCCCTCCTTGGAACTCAAACTCCTATAGCTACTGAATTTCATCTAAATTGGTTCAGTGATTAAGACGTGATGAGGTAACAAACCAATTAAAAACAACAGACTTACAAACTTTCGCATTTATAATAGGTATTATTGGGAAGTAGGATTGCGTATTTATTTTACACCAATGTATAATAGGCAAAATTTAATTCGTAAGTGTCCATGACTGGTGGTTAATCACTTACCATCAGGACCGCATATTGGTGTGGCTTTAGTTTAAAAATTAAGCCGTGCCGAAGGTAAAAGCCAAATAAAAGGAAAGAAGGAAGATAAAAGGTTAAGCGTGGTGTCCTAGTGGTTTGACCTATCGCCTCTCAAAACAGGGGTCGTGGGTTCAAACCCGGCTCGCACCTCTGAGTTTTTCGAAATTCATGTGCGGAATTACATTTTAAAAGATTTACCACCGAGCTTGCGTGAGGAAACATGCGTAAAACCTGCACAACTGCGAGCACAATGTGCGTGTGAATTCCAATCCGCACTGGGCCCGCGTGGGAACTATGGCCCAAGCCCTCTGCTCTGAAGGAGGCCTGTGCCCAGCATGGACGTATATAGGCTGGCTGGATGGATGATGAGTTTAAAAAATATTTGATCAACTAACGTTATCGGCAGATAGTAAAAGATTGACCCTAAATATAAAAAATTGGTAGCTCTTTAAATAAGAACCAAAATGCTTTATTTAACATACCTGTTACAACGACACCATCCTTAACCATATTCATTATCACAAATTTACACATTACAGCCACAACTCACGGGCCGAGCGGCATAAAAAGCCAATTTCCCGCAAAAAGTGGCATAAAAAGCCAAAGTCTAAAATACGAGGCATCGTAATATCAATTTGGAGCTCATACATATATTCATAGCGTGTCGGTAGGTCATATAATTTATATGGTGAGAGAAAACATCGCATTCATGAACGATTTGGCCGGCGTATATTCACGCTAGGTAGGGGTGGCTAGAGGTATTATGCATGCGCTACCGATGCCACTCCTGGGGGCAGTTACTTATGCCGTGGCATCTTTTTAACCTCCCCGTATATTTTAGGAAGGGTTGAGAGTTGTATGGATGAGGAAATATTGAGGAGTTATGCGCGGTCGACGATTTTTGAGCGGAGCGGGTTTCCCGACCATTTCTGTGCGATTCTTCTGAGTCATCATCATCATATTTATCTGCCGTAGGCCGTCCACTGATGGATATATGTTTCCCCCATTCATGAGGACGGGGTAGTATGCAGGCTCCCAACAGTGCATGCTTCTCTCGATCTTTTGTTTCTTTCTCATTCCTTGCCGGCAATTTTGAGCAGATGATCGGTCCATTGTACGAGTGGTTTCCCGACATAATTTATTAAGATCTTTTCATGACAATTAAAGTACTTATATGAAACTTAATGCATACTACTCCAAAATTTAATATCATTTATATTCTAAATCAAAATGCATGAGTGACAACTGAGGTGACAACCCTAGTCCACGACTCTATGTTCAGGCGTAGATTTTAGCCACTCGTTATTGCCAGCGACACCCATGACGCATGCCGTAAGCAAGCAGTATATCTAGGGTTGTCACCTCTAGTGGCTGCCATAATTATATTAACATACCGTATGCTCGGTATATGACAGTTGAGTTGTTTATGCCCTGGAAGGTATGGAAGATTTATATTGTGAATGTTTCGGTGTATAGATATATGTTTTTTAGAATTAGCGAAAGCTTTTCGCCACGACAGGTTCCAATTATAAGGGTTCTGTTCGTTCGAGTGAAATAAGTTTTTGTACAAGCTTATTTGCTGATTGTACTCGCATTGTCGTCTAACCGACCATTGAAGAATTTAGGTTATTTAGGTTAGCTAAAGTTTGCAATAAAAAGAGAATCATTATTTAAGATCACTCGTTTTAATTTTCTATGCCAAATTTCTTACGGTGGATTCTTCTAGGCAATTTCTGATTGATTAGTGAACAAACAAGTTTGATGACTTTAATGATTTTATTATAATTGTACGGTCAGCATCAAAAGTAGCTGCATACTTTGTACTTTGTCTTTTTACAGAAACATACTTAACACCATACAAATTTGACAAATTTAATGACTTAAAACTACTAAGTAAAAAAGTGATCCGCTACTTTTGATACTGACTGTATAATCCTGTTCAAATAATCAGTACCTATATGTTTCCCGAAACTTTGTCTGTGTCTCGTGGAAATTGAACTCTTAGCTTCTTTGCGGTTACAGATTTACAGAAACGTTTAGGATTAATATAACCAAGTCATGCGGTTCGTGACTCCACCTGGACCCAGGGACTAGATCTGGGATAACATTAGGTGCCTAGATATTTTTCTAAACCCATTGATTTTTAATAAAACTAATATTTTTCTTCGACAAAAGAGGTGAATTGATTTTGTCATTTGATTAAAGTTATTTACAATATTAATAAGTTTTAAGTTTCATTTCTGAAAAAATAAGAAATTAAAATAAGATGACCGTTACACCTCTCTGGCTACAAAGCTGGATCTACCTTTTTAAAATAACTTTAATAATTTCCAAACTCCACTTTTTTAACTCCAACTCCTTTTTCTAAGTGTAAAAAACAACAGAAGAACATCATAGACCAATTTTCACCGAAAATATAATCCAAATTTACATTTTTAAATGCAAACGGAACGGTTTGGTAATTGCAGTGCCCGCGGGCCGCCATTGATAGCCACTGGCCTTTGACGTGGACAAACTCGGGCCCGCTCACTAAGTCAATATTAACCCGTGCTTATTGAAAACTGGGATTAATTGCAGATATTTTTAAGAAATTACTCATTAATTTTGCTTTAAAGTTCTGGTCGATGGTTAAATGGTTAGGATGCGATGGGTTTTACCTTTTTTGGCGATTTAAACATAGAATCCAATTTGTGAGATAGAGAAATAGTAGATGCCCATTATATCACTTAATAGTTCGTTTAATTTATGTCCACAGCACCTCTACTCAACAGAATGAGAGGGCTTAAATTGGCCCGTGGTTCCCACCCACACGGGCCCAGTGTGGGTTGGGAACTTCGCACACGCCATTGAATGCTTCGCTGGTTTGTGCAGGTTTCCTCACGACGTAATACTTCACCGTACCTACAGCCCTCTAGCCATGTTGCTGCTTGTTAATAGTTGCTTTTGAAGAATGTCTGTGAGCACATCCTCATAGTGTCTTAAAGACTGCTGTCTGCTCGCGTCAACCTGTAGGATGTTTACTGTTCTTGGCCGCGCGAGCATCGGAATACGAATACGGTCGGACCAACTGAATCGTGGTCCTCTTTGGAAGTTATTACAGAAAAAATCATATTGACATCACATTCCTTTAAAAAGACATTCGTTATCAAACTTATTATGAGAACGTTCTACGCTCTGTGAGATTCAAATGATTCGATAGTACCTACATTTACCAAGTGGTTGATATTAACATCGCTATATCCCTCTTGGCAGAATATTGACAAGGTTCTACTGCTCGCAAAACTGTACAACTGTGTAAGTACTTATCGGAGACTTCCTGCAAAGTAAATGAAGTCCATATATCACGGCTGCAACTGCCGGTCGCTGCAGGAAGGTTTGGTTTCCGGCTCTTGTTTAATTATATTCGTGTACCTGTAAGTGGGTTAACCGATTAAAAATCATGCTTGTAAGTTTAGACTTTTTAAACAAAGCAATTTACTTAAAAGGTTAAAAGAAAGAAGATATTACTAATTCTATTG
>NC_133492.1:5739292-5748370 GCF_025370935.1 Choristoneura fumiferana
TTTACTGCGGATATCATCATTTCGATTCTATCCCGCAGAGAAACCCCGTGCATAGCCCTCTGAGTGACTTTGAGCTTCCTCATGAGGCCCATCGTTAGCGACCACGCACGTCTCAGATCCGTAAGTCATCACGGCAACACACATTGGTCCAAAGACTTTTGACTTCAAACACTGTGATAAATTGGAAGAAAAGACACTTGAAAAGCTTCCGAACGCTGTCCAGCCAAGTCGGATTCGACGAGTGATCTCTTCTCGAAATTGGATCTACCTATGGACTGTTAGTCTCAGGTATACATAGTTGTCAACAACTTCGAGCGCAGAGCCCTTGACTATTACGGAAGTTGCACAACATGGACTTGTCTATGTTATTTTCAGGCCAACTCGGTCGCAAACTGCTGAGGTCGGCGAGCATAGCACTGAAGTCCTCCATGGTCTCTCAGCCATGACCACAATATTCATCGGCGAATCGAATGTGATTAAAGTACGCCATTAATGTTCATGCCTTGTCCTTCCCAGTTCAGAATCTTAAAAGCATCCTCCAGTGCAGCAGTGAACAGTTTCGGAGAGATCACATCCCCTTGTCTGACTCCCCGCTGCAGAGGATAGGCGTCGTGCTCTAAGTCCGATAGTCGGATGGACATAGTGGCGTTTTCGTACAGACACTTCAACACTTCGATATACCGGTAGTCAACTTGGCACCGCTGGGAGCCTGCAGCACAGCCCAAATCTCGATCGAATCGAAGGCTTTCTAGTAGTTTACAAATGCAAGGCCTAAGGGGAGGTTATACCCTTCGGTCTTCTGTATAACCTGCCGCAACGCATTATGTGGTCTACGGTTCTATAGCCTTTTCGGATGCCGTTAAATTTTATTTTATTTTTTAGCTCTTACTTTAATGAACAATACTAGAGTAGGCATTATTTTTTACACAATATTTTTTCACAAAACACCGCTTTGTTAGATACAAAAGCAAAAAATCTAGAAATAAAATAATACAAATAAAATAAATAAACAGTTCCGAGACGCTTACAGGCGTCGGTTGCGACTTCGCCCAAATCAGCTGTTAACAAAGCGTCACGGAAATCTCCAAAACTGTGATCGGCTTGGCCGACTAGTCGCCGGTTAGTCGGCTTCTTTACAACCCGACTAATCGGCTAGTCGGCTAGTCGGCCAAAGTCATGATCGGCACATCTCTAGTTAATAGTTAAGTGTGAAATACATAAGAGAGACTTTTAAAAAATCCACATGTTTAAAACATTTCTTTTGCTAAATATGTGTGAATTAACGTCATAAATTAAGGACTTTTACGCTGTTTTATTGCTATTAATCAATTATCTTAACTTCTGATTATCTTTTAAACCAGAGTTTCTCAAACTTATGGCTCCCCCCCCAACCCTCCAACCCCTGTAAAGTTCTAAGACGACAGCGAACCCCCCCTCCCCCCCCCCCCCCCAAAAGAAAGTAATAAAACTGGCTGTTGGAAAACTAAGTTATTAAAATATTATATTATTTATTTTAATACAAGGTAACAAATATAGGTAAGAATCGTCTTGCCAACGACAAAGTGAAACAAACAACAACAAATAAGTAACAAATTTGGAGTCAAAAAATACAAAAAGACTCCAGAAACCAATCTTAATCATCTTGTCAGTCTTGCAGCCACCATCACGTAAACCTTGTCGCGAACCCCCTACCGCCGAATAGCGAGCCCCTAGGGGTTCGCGTACCCCACTTTGAGAAACCCTGTTTTAAACAATTAGAGAAATTAATTTCATTTCTTACTCTTAGATTCTCTTACCCTTCGAGTTAACGGAAACAAAAATATCACGGTGTATTTATGGACTGGCCGGCAGGTGCACCTGGGGCACAAGCAGTGCTGGCGCTGCGGCGTGTGCCGCCAGTGGCTGGCCTCGGCCGGCGGGTTTGCGGCCCACGCCGCAGCGCAGCATCACGCGCTGCCGTGGCCGCCCAACCAACTCGCATAACGTCCTCAGACGACCCACTTGAGGGAGGCACCTCTCATAAAAACCCATGCCAGATGCCAGAGGGTCAAAGCCGAATGCAGCTCCAGGCGAAGACGCTCTTGTCCAGTCAATTAAAAAAAACACATTTGTCGATGCTATTGTCGTCTGGCAACACGGAAATATAACCCTTCTTATACATTGTTGTAGTTTTATTTAAATACATGTCATGCAGACTGACCTATTCACTCTAGTAGGTACATGTTTAATTAATGATCAAACGAACTTACCTGTACGTGAAGTTCGATCATAATTATATGAGCAGCTTCATTCGACGCGATTAGGTTCACATATTGTAGTTGGGCTCCACGCTACAGCCTTGCACGGATTTTAAAGAAAGTAGGGTAATTTTTAAAACCCTACTGACAACACTTTTTTCGTCCCGATCTTCCCCTGTCCTCCGGCGCCGACGTTCATTTTGTTTAAAGAATTTTTCACAATTCTTGGGAAAGGGCTTAAAATTTTCGGGAGGGTTATTATTAATCGCGTCGAATGAAGCTGCTCATATAATTATGATCGAACTTCACGTACAGGTAAGTTCGTTTGATCATTAATTATATTTCACAGCTTCATTCTTAGCGATTAGGTTCACATATTGTAGGATGTTCAGAGATAAAACTTAATTGTGAAAAATCAATACAATGTTTATTATTTCTTAATAATGATTTGTGACACTTACAGATTATGTAAGAAATAGTGATTAAATATGGCTTATAATTAATAAATGTTTAATCAATAATTTCGGCGTTATTTGAAAGTAACGCCTGAGCGAAATGATTATCTTTACTAATCACAATTTCCCGATTATAAAATTTACCAAATACTGACGAGTTTTCGCTCCAACCAGCTGTTTTTCGAATCACATCTAAACTGACACCCAGGGTATTTGCTTTAGAAGTGGCTGCATGCCGAGTACTATGCGCTCCGAAAACTGAAGTATCTAAACCGCTGCATTTTAACGTCTCTTTAATCCACTGACTTAATCTTTGTGATGATATTTTTGAATAAGGTTTTCTGTAACTAATGAATAGATGATTGTTGTTAGATAAGCGCAAAGTGCTTGTTTTCTTTATATATGAAATTAAACATCTGGCCGGGCAGATACTGGGCTTTGCATTAAAAAACGGCAGTTGTAATACTGGTTGCGTAGCGTTTAACCGTGATGTTTTTATTTGGTCTGGAATCTTAATAATGACTTTAGAATTAGCTATGATTTCAATGTTGTTTAATTTGATAAGTGACAGAGTTTGCACTCTATGTGCAGTTACAAGTGCTAATAGTGACGCTAGCTTTTTTGTTAAATTTTCCAAGTCCAGTGAATCATTAGGCCATTTATTTGACAAATAATTTAAAACCAAGTCTACATCCCAAGTTAGATCATATTTTGGGACAGTTGGTCTAAGGCGAAATATTCCTTTCATGAATCGGCTTACTCTTTCGTCTTTAAGATATGATGACCCTAATAACAGAGATATTGCTGATTTATAAGAATTAATCGTGCCATATTGTGCACCCTTCTCAAACACATCTGACAAAAAATTTATAACATTTGGAATCGATGGTTTAAAATAATCTATATCATGAATTTTACAATAATTTAGCCAAACTTTTAGTGAACTATCATATTGTTTATAAGTTTTATCGGTAAGGGAGCACAATATGATCTCAATGGACTTTTCATTTAAAGATTTTTCTAATAACGATCTCCGCATAATTTCACGGCAACCAAGATAAGCGTCTTGTTCAGGTTGTGGGACAATCTGAAAGGAGATTTTAGTAAGTTAATATTAGGGCCAAATTGGATAGAATCAGATATCGCAATTTTTCTTAAAATCGGAAACCAAGGTTGAGTCGGCCATAGTGGGACGACTATTATTCCTATAGCTTTATCAGCGATTATCTTTTGAAGGGTTTTTAGTATAAGTGCGAAAGGGGGAAAAGCGTAAAAGAATAGATTTGTCCAAGAGATAGTAAAGGCGTCGACCGCCCAAGCGTCAGGATCATTCCTCCATGAGACGTACTGGAGGCATTTGGCATTGCATCTGCTGGCAAATAAATCTATGACCGGGTCACCGAAGGTTTTTACTATCTTTTGAAATGCCTCGTCACATAACTCCCACTCCGTGTCGTTGAATTTTTTCCGAGACAGATAATCAGCTTCACGGTTATCTCGTGTATTTATGTAAGACGCAAATACTATTATTTTACGCTCCTCACACCATTGCCAAATTTCATGAGATATTTTATTCAAATGGGGGTATTGAATACTACCCATACGATTTATGCATGCTATGGCAGTGACATTGTCGATTCTTAGTAAAAGTTCGCAGTTTGACATATCTTTAGCAAAGGTTTTTAGACCTAAATGAGCCGCTATTAATTCTAACATATTTATGTGCATTGTTTTTTCATCTTCCTTCCAAAAACCATAAACGTTTTTCCCATTACAATAAGCACCAAATCCACTTGACGACGCATCAGAAAATATTTCCAATTTGAATTTATTAAATCTAAACGGGTTACAACTGTGGTCGATATTTTTGATCCACCAATTAATATCGTTATTAATTATGTCGGGTAGTTTGATCGTCTGGTCATAATTAGGGTTGCTAAGAAGGTAAAGGTATTTTTGTCGTTCGAATTGTTTGGTGTAAAGCCATCCATACTGGATGGCAGGACAGGTAGATGTCAGGAGGCCAATAAAGGCAGCAAAATCGCGTAACTTACATTGTTTGATTGACTTGAATTTCATTAACATTTTTTTTATTTTAGTTCTTTTTGTATCCGGTAAACTTAATGTCATGCTATTTGAATCGAAAATAAAGCCAAGGAATTTACATTTTTGACTTGGTGTCAAACAACTTTTGTCTTGATTTATTATGAACCCGAGTTCTTTAAGTACAGTTATAGTAAATGTTACGTTTTGTTGACATTCTAAGTATGTTCTACCAATACACAAAAGGTCATCTAGGTAGATAACGGATATAAAACCATTTGATCTCAAGTACTCCATTACCGGCTTTAACAATTTAGTAAAAACATAAGGCGCGGTACATAAGCCAAACGGAAGACAATTAAATTCGTACAGAATGTTGTTATATTTAAACCTCAGGAACTTTTTATGATTTTTGTTTATAGGTATTAAAAAATACGCATCTTTCATGTCTATTGACGCCATATAGCAGTTCTTCGTCATAATCCTTGAAGCGGTTCTGTAATCTTCCATCTTAAAATGGTTAGTCTTAATAAATTTGTTTAAACATTTTAAGTTTAGAATAAAACGTTGGGTTCCATTTGGCTTAGGTACCAAGAACACGCTTGAAATAAATTCATCTTTAGTATGGGAGCATTTTGAGATTGCCTGGATTTTTAACAATGAATTGATTGCATTAGAATAATCAATATGTTCAGATTTTGATTTAGGATGTACACTGGGTGTATCACATTGAAATGGGGTAGATATGAATGGAATTTTGTATCCGTGTAACCACGATATGATGGCCGGATCGTTTGTAACTTCCTGCCATTTTTGCAGAAAATATTTAAGACGACCCGCGTACGATACCTCTAGGTCTATCGCCTCCTGGCACCCTTCGCCGCCGTCGGTCGCTCCGATGTCTCCCGCCGTTGAGAGCCGAGGTTTGTCCCTGCGCGTTGCGGCTGGCGAGGTTTGCCTGTGGGTAGATTCGCTCTGGGGGTGATCTTCCGAGGCATCGTTTTCCAGTTTAAACGATTGCTAGTAGAATTATGATTATATTTTAAGAAATTGTTCTTGTTAAATATATTTGATTTGTCATTTCTAACTTGTTTCAAATCGGCTGCAGATTTTTTTATTGTTTTCGCAGATTTTAATTTTTCTGATACGTTTTCACCGAATAACAGTTTGTCCCGTTTTGTCTCGCTAAGAGTGTCTTTCAATTCGGGATTTATAGCAGATATGATAAATCCACGGCGTGTTCTAGTATCGTTGAAATGACTATCGCAGAGAAGTCTGCAGGCATCACTAATCGGTTTGAGAATTTTTGTATGATTTTCCTTGGCAATGATAAGCTCGATTGCTTGATTGAGAGCCGCTATGGCAATGGATTCTTGCTTTTGTTTTGCTTGTAATGAAGCATCTCTTTTTACCATATTTTCCGCCAATGCGACTTTTACCTCAGGATTGAGGGTAGGCGCGACTAACAGGCTACAATTTTCTGGAATTAGATAGGAGTCTAATATTTTTTCTTTGACGTCCTTGAGTAACCCTTTTTCAAGGATGTCTTGCCACCTGGAGGCTAAGTCTTTGTGTGTTGGTTTTCCAAACTGTATGTCGGACTTTGGCGCATCACCGAGTAAAGCAAGAATCTCAGTGTCAAGTTCTGGCTGAATATCATCTTGACTACAAGTTTCAGCTGCAAGGGAGGTCGAAGGCATCTGGACTGGAGCTGGCGACGCAGGTCGCGAGGCGTCCGCGTCTCGCGGGTCCAATGCTGTATCGGATCCTAAAACAACCCGAATTTGTATTTTTGTGAAAGAGATAGCCCAGCTGGCGTCTCGCATCACACATACAAAGATCGCAGATTTTTGCGATTATCACAAATAAATATGACAGAGATAGCCCAGTTGGCGTCTCGCATCAAAATTAAGAACTATATATTTTGCTGCCGTAGATAGGTTATTTATCATACAATAATTAAATTTTCACAATATCGGTAAGTAGATTACATGACAGAGATAGCCCAGATGGCGTCTCGCATCATAGTTAAATAACTAGACTTTGTACAAATTAATTATGGCCCATATTGTACACAATGGAAAAAAAAAAAATATTTTTTGAGGGTAGATTTCAGATCACGTTGTAAAGTAGGTCAAATATTCGCTACACGTATTCATTTAACGGTAAATTTGTTATCTCATATCGATTTCAATAATGGAATAAAGATTATAGAATTATAATAGGTAAAACCTTACTAACCTTCATTTTCGCTATCCGAGTAAATAATTAATATTGGATGGTGGAACGTGCGAAGGCTATGAGCACGGAACACAGAATGAAACGTCGGCGCCGGAGGACAGGGGAAGATCGGGACGAAAAAAGTGTTGTCAGTAGGGTTTTAAAATTACCCTACTTTCTTTAAAATCCGTGCAAGGCTGTAGCGTGGAGCCCAACTACAATATGTGAACCTAATCGCTAAGAATGAAGCTGTGAAATATAATTAACTGACCTGTACATAGACTCAACAAATACTTTTTCACTTCTCATGCGCGTAAAGTTGGTGTTTATGCGGGATCTAGGCGACATAAAATTACTTTTTATGCTCTAGTGCATAAACTCAACCCTTTGTTTAAGACCAAGGCAATCAGGTGTTAACAGCCACAAATAAAAAAATTAAATTCAATGTTTTTGACGACCAGATGGCCTAGTGGTTAGAGAACCTGACTACAAAGCTTGAGGTCCGGGTTCGATTCCCGTGTCGGGGCAGATATTGTATGAAAAATACGAATGTTTGTTCTCGGGTCTTGGGTGTTTAATATGTATTTAAGTATGTATCTATCTATATAATTATATTTATCCGTTGCTTAGTACCCATAACACAAGCTTTGCTAAGCTTACTTTGGGACTAGGTCATTGGTGTGAATTGTCCCGTGATATTTATTTATTTATTATTATTTATTTAATGTATTTTTTTATAATTTTTAATTTATATGTTCAGAATCAAGGAATTGTTGCGGGTGAGCAAAGTAATATGGTATGACAATTTTTTATGATTAAAAACAATATTTAAAGCTACCTTTACAAATAACAAAGTAATAAAGGTTTGAAATTCAAGATTAGACAGAGAAAGACATACTGGCATGTGATGTCACATGCAAGAAGCACCATACTTGCTGCATAGAGAAAAGCGTTTGAGAACAAGACAGGTATATAGATTTTTCAAAAAATCACTAAATCCAATTTTCAACCGATTTAAGTTTTCTCTTCGCTAAACACTGTCTGTTTGTCTATATTTTCATAATAATATATCAGACATGGCAAATTCAGGAGTTGTCAAATACTATATTTTTTAATTTATTGATATGGACTACCTATTATAAATTCGAAAGTTTGTAAATCTGTTTGTTTGTTTGTTACTTCATCATGTCTAAACCACTGAACTGATTTAGATGAAATTGAGTACACAGAATGTTTGAATCCTGGAGGAGGACATAGGGTAGTTTTATCCTGGAAAATTGCATGTTTCCTGCAGGATTTCGATAAACGAATTTCGCGCGGCCGAAGTCGCAGGTAATGGCTAGTTAATAGTACATTGTGTCTTAAGGGTGGTAAACATGGAATTATGAACGAAAGCCTATTAGAAGCCCCAAGTCGAAGACTGAGAGCTTTAATGAGTCGATGTTCATAAGTCTAGTACCGCCCGTGCGACATACAATGTTAAAATTGTATATTTGTAAAAGAAAAACTAATATTTTTTCAAAAATTGCCTGATGTGCGCGCGCTCCTGCACGCCATGCAGTGTCACACTCATTTACCGACCTTGGGCTTTATGACAAGAAAATTAGTACGGGCAATGACTCATTTACCGACCACAGGTTTCATGACAAGCACATTAAGGTCGAGGGTTTTATTTGGGGGGTTGCAACCAAGGTAGCCTGCATGTTACGACACTGTTTACGAGCAAGTGTGATGAAGAAAATATTTTCACTGACATTTGAGCAATATTTTAAACTAAAACTTAGCACTCTTTCTCCTGAATGCAGTCTTTGAGACTAGCGGTAGTTTCAACTGCACCATTTTCTTGTCACCACTCGTAACCACGGAGCCTCCCACCACTCGGACCTTCAAGCCAATCGTAGCGGGTGTCATCTTCAAAGCGGAACTCAGATTTTCCATATCAAACTTAAAGTTATTCAGAATCAACATGAACACTATGAAGTAACATATACTTTTATCTCTGTACTGAAGAGGCCGGTTCCTCTTACCATTTGACAATGTAGTGAAATTATTTACAACTATTTTGTTCAAAGTGCTAGAATGTTCGCACACGGTAAAACTTTTCTTTCTCACTTCCGTTGATC
>NC_133492.1:5748470-5866251 GCF_025370935.1 Choristoneura fumiferana
CGCACGCGTCTGCAATACCCTAGTGTTGCAGATGTTTATGGGCGGTGGTGAATGCTTTACCATCAGGAGACCCACTTGCTCGTTTGACAACCGCAGATCGAATAAAAAAAAAAAACATGAATTTCGAAAAAACTAGAGGTGCGAGCCGGGGTTCGAACCCACGACCCTCTGCTTGAGAGGCGATAGGTCAAACCACTAGAGCACCACGGCTTCGGCGACTATGTAAAATGAGAATAATTTCATAACACTGATTGTTATAGCAACGAAGTGGTAGGTATAAGAAACAACAACTAAAAAAAATAAAAAAAAATACATGATGTAAAATATTTACCTATATCCTTTGAAATTATAGGTACTATTTTTATACCAATCAGTATCATAAAGCTTTACAATCCAAGTATGTCGGGCAGTGAGGAATAAAATTCTTCGTCGTCCGAACATGTCGGACGCTGTCGAAAGGTAAATCTCCAGCAATGCAGATCGAGTTGCACGGTTGCACCCATTGATTTAAGCTTCCTTTGTGCGCTTCTAATAACGCGCCGATTGTATGTGCCCGTCCGATCCGTGGCCTAGATCCACCAGATGGTTGATCCGAATCATAGGCGAAGACTAGATGAGTAGGTATTGTGTCAGTGTAACAGATATTGATTGATAACTCCGTTGAAGGAATATGTGCAGTTGTGCACGTATACGAGTATACATGAATAGAAAGCAAGACACTAAACCCGGATTTTTAATCCCACGGAAAAAATTTAAACAAAGTTTCGTCATTGTCAAAGTGACATTTCAGGGGATTTCAAGGTATGGGCCCGCTAGAAATATTATATAAAGTTCTGTTGTTGCCATGGTTTTTTCTATTTTCGATAAAAGAGTCGCAGGGCTACTACTCGAACAAACTCGAAGTTCGTGACGTACCGTCCCTCTCGCTCTCGTATTAAATAGTATAAGTGTCAAAGGGACCGCACGACACGAACTTCGAGTTTCGAGTTTCGTAGTAGCCCTGCCGTTTTTACGGGCGACAACTTACAAGTCGTCTTTTGACCGAGAAGTACTCGGACCGGAGTCCATCCTTTCATACAAAACCGGCCAAGAGCGTGTCGGACACGCCCAAAATAGGGTTCCGTAGCCATTACGAAAAAGATAAGTCATATTTTTCTAAGGATTTTTTATTTTATACGGAATCTTCAAGGTTTAGGTATATTTCATACCTTAGGCTGCTATTTACTCATAAAATACTAATAATTCTCAAGCAAATTTAGCCGTTATAGTTTTCTTTGAAAGTTTGATATACCATCCTGATTTTTTTCAATTTATCCACCCACCGGTTTAGATTTTAGAGGGGGCGGACGCTCGATTTTAATGAAAATTTGCACTTTAAAGTTGAATATTTCGCAAACAAATCACTGAATCGAAAAATCGTTTTAGCAACCCCCTAATGGTTTTAAAAGACCTATCCAACAATACCCAATACTACAAGGTTGGATAATGACAAAAAAAATCACCTCCAGAATACGTCCTCTAAATTTACCATTACAAATTTATTGTACCATTTTCTCGGCATAGTTTATAATATTCGTGCAACATAACAGATTTCTAGCATTGATAGCCCCTTAACAAAGCCGCGGACGGACGGACAGACAGACAGACAGACATGGCGAAACTATAAGGGTTACGTTTTTTTCCATTTTGAGAAATAATTAATTTTGTACCTTTCGGCGTCGAGACCCTTGGTCCGTGGGCCCTGGCGCTCTGAGCTTCTTCAAATACTTATTAATAAGAGACTTAGAGATACCACAGGAAATCGAAGAGCTGGGAGCTTCCTTGCTCAACGCATCAGACTTACAATCCAGTGAGGAAATGCTGCCAGCGTCTTTGGTACCATGCCGCAGGGGCCATTTTTAGGATTCTCTAGTTTTAGTTTATTTGATTTTAAACTAGTTTTCCTTTAGTGAACAAATTAAAATAAATTATTTTAAATTAAACTTAATTAATTTAAATTAAAATGAGGATGACTACCGATTCTTAACAGTATTAAGTTTTCAATGGCTACGAGTATTTTATAACAAGAACACCCTCGGCTGCAAGGTCACGCCGCCTTAGTGCGGTGTTTATACTTTAATTACCAACTTTCCGAAACATTAAAGCACTTCGCCACTCAACTTAACTTTATCTTCAAATTATAAACGCAAGTAATACGCCTTAATTTTATTAAATTACGCGAAAACACTGCCCTAAAACATTTTCCATGTTACAGTTCAGAGCTAATAAAATCCGTTGAGTTTGCCCAACAAATTAATATTTACAACTCGTATTAAAATTGCCGCCATAAAGAGTAAGTTTGCCGCTTATTGCCGCGGAAATGCGTATTTACGAGTGCAAAGCCTGGGGCTGTGGGGAGTTGGCAACTTGATGTGTATTTTAATTTTGAATAGTTTTAAATAATTTATTGAACCAGGCGTTCCTTTGCGGAGGTCCATTTTATTATCAATGAATTAATAGTATTGTACAACGAGAGCATAAAACGAGCCGTTATACCCGAGACGTTCATATAGCCACCCTAGCCGGTATGGCGAGAGTGGATAGACACGTCGAGAGGAAAATCTGGTTAATGCTCGAGTATTACACTCTGCTTTTCACTTCGATTGAGAGAAAATGAAATAGCAACAGTGGAAGCAATTGTTCACTTACTAGGTACCTTTTATTGTTCATACATTGCTATATAATTATAAATTTTTAGTTTCCTTGATTTATTTTGATTGATTTGATTGATTTTTAGTTTTACATAAAATATAAATTATTATTTTTTTTTTCTTTTTGGCTGATGGACACCTGATTACCTAGGTCTTAGACGAAGATTTTACTTTATGCACTAGAGCATAAAAAATAATTTGATGTCGCCTAAATCCGGCATAGCATAAATACCAACTTTACGAGCATGAGAAGCGAAAAACTTTTTTTATTAGCAACAAGCTTGTTCAATGAAATATAAAGATGATTTTTAGATCAAATAAGATTTTCGGATCGCCGAAAGGGATTTAGACATCGAAAACTGTACAATAACTTATTGGAAATCGAAATTATTTATTCGTTGAAACGCTTTTTCACTTGAACCGTATTATAGTAAATTAAAGCATAAAAAAAATGTGGTAAAATTGGTATAATCGGTTCGTTGATTTAATGTGAAAATTAAAGTTTACTCATCTGCCTGCATCAATTGTGCATATAAAATGGAATATGTGTTGAAACTTTTATTAATATTAACAAGATTTTCAAAAATTCTGACTTCTAAATCAAGGTTATCGAATTAATAGCTGTGAATTCTAATTTATTTAATTACTTTCACTACTTAGTGTTGCGTTTATTTTAACGAAATTATTCTAATTTGATTTAATTTCGTGTCATTTAATTTAATGTTATTTTATTGTATTTCATTTAAATTTGATTTATTTATTTCAATTTAATTTAATTTATACTTCATCATGTCAGCCTATATACGTCCCACTGCAGGGCACAGGCCTCCCCTCAGAATGAGAGGGCTTGGGCAGTAGTTCCCACGCGGGCCCAGTGCGGATTGGGAACTTCACACACACCGTTGAATTGCTTCGCAGGTTTGTTGTGCAGGTTTTCTCACGATGTTTTCCTTCACCGTAAAGCTCGTGGTAAATTTCAAATGTAATTCCACACATGAATTTCGAAAAACTCAGATGTGCGAGCCGGTGTTTGAACCCACGATCCTCTGCTTGAGAGGCCATAGGTCAAACCACTCGGCCACCACGGCTTTAATTTATACTTATTGATGTATAAATATATTACCTGAAATAAATGATTTTAGCTTACCTACTATCAAATCAAATACTAACTAGTCATCAAACGTGAATCTCTAATAAAGGTTTTAATAAAAAAAGAACCGTTAAAAAAAAGAACTGTTGGTTATTAAGTGAAATGTATCTAGCTACACCCACTGGGTAAAATTGTATTGATTCTACCTGTATTGCATAACATCAGCAATATCAGCATGTACCTTATACATAATACAATACTATAATGCTTTATTAAATATATATTTTTTTTATAAAACGAGGGGGAAAACGAGCAGACGGGTCACCTGATGGAGAGCGATCACCGTCGCCCATGGACACCCGCAACACGAGGGGAATCACAGGTGCGTTGCCGACCCTTTAAGGAATTGGTAGGCTCAAAATACCTCTATATTTTCTTTTTCATTTTTTTAATTGTTTTGTGTAATAATTAATAGCTACTTCAATATTTTATGGATTGCAAAATATCATCATCATCATCATCATCATCATGTCAGCCGAAAGACGTCCACTGCTGGACATAGGCCTCCCCCAAAGCTCTCCACTCAGACCGGTCTTGTGCTTTTCGCATCCACCGCGATCCGCGATTTAACAGGTCGTCGCTCCATCTTGTTGGAGGCCTACCGACAGCTCGCTTGCAAATATACAAGTTGTTAATTAAATAATTGAAACGTCAGACACCCCAACATATTTTTTAATTTTATGTTAGAGTTGATAACGTTTATTTTCAAACTAAGAGTTACCCACGGCTTCGCACGCGTAAACTATTCGATCTGGTAGTTACAATTGAAATTCCGGGATTTTACTAAATTCCCTGGAAAACCCCAAATATATATCGTTATCTTCATTTAGGTTGTGTTAAGAACAACTGTCCAAATTTCAAGCCTCTAAACCCAGCGGTTGAAATTTCAAGATTTTATCCCTATCCCGTGGGAATATCGAGATAAAAAGTAGCCTATGTGTTATTCCAGACGTCCAGCTACGTACATACCAAATGTCAGGAGTCTAAGCCCAGCAGTTGTTATTTCAAGATTGTATCCCTATCCCGTGGGAATATCGATATAAAAAGAAATATGTTAATCTAGGGACCTGTATGCCAAATTTCATGGAAATCCGTTCAGTAGTTTTAGCGTGAAAGAGTAACGAACATACATCCAAACAAACATCCATCCATACAAACTTTCGTGTTTATAATATTAGTGCCTTATTTTTTTTTATTAGCCTCTTTTTGTGTTCCACTGCTGGGCAAAGGCTAATTAGTAAAAATATTCATGTGTTGCTGGCGCATGTTGCATTCGTTTAAGACTAGGCACGATAAAAAAAGAATATAAAAACACACACAACCTGATTTAAAACATAGTGTAAATCGTGAAACACCGTGAGACCCACTCATATTAAATGATATTGTAACGGATAACTCAAGTCTTAAACCGAGTTTAGCTCGACATGTTTCGGGCTATTTCGTAGCCTTTCTTCTCAGGAGCACGCGACTCGAGAACATGTCGAGCTAAACTCGGTTTAAGACTTGAGTTATTCGTTACAATATCATTTAATATAGTGTAAATCGATTCTACTCTCCATTCCGAGCATAACTACTTTCTGTTTTTCAGTCATTTAATTAACAACCTGTACATTTAAATTTTTTTTAGGTATATATTTTTTTCTTCTTACTTGTCAAACTCCAATGTCAGATATATGTATAAAATATATTAGTAAATGTAAAAGGTGTTAATTACATGACTTTAAATATAATAACTTGCACCATTTTGTGACGTGGTTAATTAGCTCCATAATGTCTATCGACTTTTAAAAGCACCTCAGCAATTCCTATCCAAGAAAAACATTAGGTGAGGGCCACAGCAGTCCGTAAAAATATCTGCGAACTTCTATCATTGGAATAATATTTGAAAACGTCCTCGTATGGGATGTTATTGAAAAGTTGAAGTGCCGCGATGTCTGGGAAATTTTATGTGGAGAAAATGTGCTCTTTACGTACCTACATACTTTGGAAACCTTAAATGGTTTTGCATCGAGTACCAGCAGACTACTATTTTGATTAAAATTTAAATAGGCAAACGTGACTAGAATGCAATTTTATATTCTACACACCTCTTGTTTTCGATTAGCTGTTGTAACTGCACTCAAAATTAAAATGAAAAAATTGTGTGCTTAAAGCTTTGTCTATTTTTAGGGTTCCGTAGCCAACCCTTATAGTTTCGTCAAGTACGTCTGTCTGTCTGTCCGTACTACGTCCGTATGTCACAGGCATTTTACTCGAAAACTATACAAGATGTATATCAATTAAATTTGGAGTACAGATGTCTTGTAAAAGCCGCTGTTTAGTTTTGTAGTTAAATTACAAAAATAAATATTTATAGGGGGGCACTCCATACACGTAACAGAAATTCGAAAAATATATATTTAACTCGCATCAACGTGTGGCACGCCCTTTTGAAAAGATATCAAGGTTTCTCAAAAAAATTTTTGATTAAGTGAAGATTTCTGGAAATAATCGCTCCCGAAGTAGCAAAAGTTGTGTGTCCCCCCCTCCCCCTCTATTTTGTAAACCGTTTGTCCAAAAAATATGCAAAAAATATAAAAAGGTAACGCTTAAAAAATACTTTCAACGAAAATTGGTTTCAACATGATCGGGTATACCGTTTTTGAGTTATTGCCGAAAGACTGCGCTTTTCAACAAAATGACGTAAGTGCCGTGAAGATAGGTACTTATTTTTTGTAATGGCTACGGAACCCTATTTTGGGCGTGTCCGACAGCCTCTTGGCCGGTTTTTACTGTATTGTTCGTACCTACACCATGCTTTTATGTACATATAATGTATTATATTATTTAAGTATGTATTTTATGTATTTTAAGTTATTGTTCTTTTAAGTATGTATGTATGGCGGACCGGGAGACGAGCTGTCAGTAGGCCTCCAACAAGATGGAGCGACGAACTGGTTAAGATCGCGGGATCGCGCTGGATGCGGAAAGCAGAAGACCGGTCTGAGTGGAGAGCCTTGGGATGTCCAGCAGTGGACGTCTTTCGGCTAACATGATGTTGATGATGTATTTTATCGATAAGTAAGGTTAAACATCCGAGTGCTTTCCAATTTTCCGAGATGAAAACTATCCTATGTCCTATTCTTCGGGACTCAAACCATCTAGGGCAGAAGTACCGTTTATGGCCATTTATTGATTAAAACGTTTGATATAAATTTATAGTAATAAATCATTATAAACTTTATTCGTTTTTGTATAAACTTTTGAAAACTCACTAAACATAAATATTATTTTAAAACCATAACTTTTTATGTATAAGCCCAAAACCGGTACTTCTGCCCTATATACCACTATATGCCCTATGAAACTCACTCTGTATCGGTCCCTAAGTGAATGTTCCTCTCATTCACTAAACGGTTGACTGATAGAGATTCCTAAAGGCTTATCCTATTGGCCTTTGTACATGTTCTTCAACGTTTGTCAGCTGTGTTTGCTTCTTTATTTTTGTACAATAAAGAGTTCACATACATAAAATACTTATTATATTATTAGGAGTGAAATACCAATCTACTTAGGTAAAGTCAAGGGCAAAGATATCGACACGGCCAAGTTAAGTGCATAAGTCGTGTATACATATTTTTGCAACTATGGCCGTGTCGATATCTTTGCCCTTGACTGTATGTGTCAAAAATATTCTAAATGACAAAAAATGTATAAGTGACTAATCAAAAACCTAGAAAATGGTCCGGTTAAGGGGCTACCCGAGTTTTTAATAAGCAGATCGAAGGTCATTGGGCATGGGATCCCGTTAAGTTCATGTTTTTAGCTCTTCTGAATTTATTAGTCGATAGGCTGGATATATAGACGAAATGCTTTGTTGTAAAATTATTATAGTATACCTTTGTTCTATATATTGGAGATCGTGTTTCAATAAACAGAAAAATGGCGTCTAACTGTTCGCGACAGTTGATGGCGAGCTTTACGAGCAATATTATTTTTATTGCGCTTAGTATACTTTGCAAATAACAAAATAAGCTTAGTGGAGGTTTACTCCGGCATTGGATTGATGTCATCTTAAACAGTTTTGAAGTTTGGCGATTTGATTATCCTTAAAATAAATAGGTATACCTAGTGCGGCAATAACGGTTGTTGAACTTGTTTCAGACTACGTCGGCAAATGAACGGCAAACTTCACATTAGTTGCCTATTGTATTAGTGTGCCTAAAAGCTATCTTTGCCTATTTCAGTATGTTTAGGTAAGTAATAGGCAGGGAGCGTAACTTTGGTGCCGATGACAGACGTATGACGTCAAATTATGATTGGTTATTTGGAGTATTTTTGTATTTTTTATTTCAACTCCAAATTTGTTACTTTACGGTATCCCGTGAAACCATATCGAAAATACAAACTGAGACATGGATGCACAGAAAAACCAGAAAAAGAGACCAGCGCTGGGATCGAACCCAGGTCCTCAGCAATCCGTGCTGCGTGCTATAACCCTACACCACGCTGGACAGAATTTAGACACGAATTTTCCTATGCATACATATCTCAGGTTGCTTATTTCTACTACGCTACTTATGCAGCAGCACTACGGTTGCGTAGTAGAAATAAGCAACTGAGATATGTATGCATAGGAAAAATTCGTGTCTAAATTCCTGTACAGCGGTGGTGTAGGGGTAGCACGCAGCACGGATTGCTGAGGACCTGGGTTCGATTCCCAGCGCTGGTCTCTTTTTCTGGTTTTTCTGTGCATCCATGTCTCAGTTTGTATTTTCGGTATGACGTCAAGCTAAAAACAGAGTGTTTTTATCCAGACCTCTTTAGTTTACTAATAAAATCAGTGTCAGATAGAACTCGCAGTCAAATGGATGGTTTTGGGATTTGGAATTGCCAGAAGTTTTACGTAAAGAACTAGATATTTTTAAAATCTTTGCCATCAATTAAAAACCAAATGTTTACCATGAAGAGTTTTGACCTTCAACAATACTTTGCTACACGTGCGGCTATGAGGATTATGACCAGTACAACGCCAATTTGTAACTGGCCGGAGATTCGAGTTATATTGCCCTGAGTGTACACGTGAAATTTATTTATGTAAATAAAAACGAATATTTTTTTGTTACAATAAGATTACCCAGTATAATATTTTATTCACATGGTATTTTAAATTCACATCACCACTAAATTAAAGAGTCATTAGCATCGTTGCAGTGTCGTATTTTTTTTTTAAAAACATCCTATGTGACTTCACGTCATAATGACGTCACCCGCACCAAAGTAACGCTCACTGGTAATAGGTATTGTATTGTGTAGGTAGTGTAAATTATTATATTTTCGTTATATATCACAATATTACTTGTACAGCGGCAGTTTCAAATTCGAAGCAGTTATAACTCGGAAGTAACTAGTACTTGATTAGACTCTGTCAGTCATAATTTGAGTCATAAATATATGCGCCTAGGGGGGTGTCACTCAATTCCATGTCAGATTAACATGCACTGTTTTACCTTGTAAGTGACAGGGATGTTCAAGTAAATAATTAATTGATTTGACATTACTTTGGACTTCCCATTATAAAGAATTACTAATTTAACTTGCTGCTCCGCTAAAACATTTATTTTTTGTTTGGCGGAGAAGCTGGGGCGGGTAAATTAGTGTAGTTCTTTGATATTATGCAAGTACGCGTGTACAATATAACATTATTGTATTATGTACATATAATAGTACAAATAATCTTCATTTAAAGCCATAATAATATTTTAAATGTGAAGGTGTGTGTGTTTGTATGTTTGTCCTTCTTTCACGCCGCAACGGAGCAACGGATCGACGTGATTTTTGACATAGAGATAGACCATGGGCCGGAGAGTGACATAGGCTACCTTATGTCCCGGAAAAATGTACAGTTCTCGAGGTAACAGCGCGCGATAACCGAATTCCACGCGGACGAAGTCGCGGGCAAAAGCTAGTGAGGTATAAATAGAATGGTACAAACAATATTTTTTCTTTATTATGTCGTTAGATATAATTGTGGAATCGCAAAATTAATACAATTTAAAGACTAAAGATAAATCCTGACTAAATAAAACAAATATGTCAAATTAAATAGAATAACAAATTAATCAAACCACAAATAATCAAAAGAAACCAAACAATGTCAAAGAAAATTTTAAAATTATTATTTATAATCTATATAATACAATAATAATTTATTAAAAACAGTTATACAATAAAAATAAAAAAATAAAAATGTCAAATGTGTGTTTATTATGTTAATTTATACTTACAACTAAAAGAATATTTTTCCCTAATGCACTGCATGGGTCTCGCTAAAATCACTGAACTACGAGTAATGTCATTCACTTTAAGGAGTCCGGAATATTTCATATTATTTGCTCCTATTAAAGCTTTGTTAAAGCATTTTTTGCAGACGAGGCTTGCTAAATAATTTTCATGCAGGCTTGGCGTTGACGGACTATTAGTCTTTCCGATCAGACAGTAAACAAATTCGAAAAATACACTTCTATTAAATATGCATTGATCCTTCTGACCGTATGCTTCCTTTGTTTCGAGGATTACGTCTTTCATGCGAGGTCATTGATCTATTATCATCGGCTTAACTTCTTAACCTTTTTGAGGAAGGCGTGGAACAAAAGGTTTTTCCTTATGTTTCAGATTTACGCAAAGTACCTACTGCGCTTATATACATAAATACGAGTACATTAAGCACGCGTTATGTACTTGAATACGTTTATGATTTTGTATACGTATCGAGCTTTCACTATAAATAGGCTCAGAATTGCTCAGAGAGCTATGGAGAGAGTTATGCTTGGAGTTTCTCTGCGAGATCGAAGCAGACATGAGGAGATAAGTGGTAATGGACTTATAGCACGGAGAACGGATTGCAAGCACAGCGTAGGACGTCTACCAACGAAATGGACGGATGGTCTGGTTAGCTGCAGTTTCATGGTGAATTCAGGCCGCTTCTAGCCGAAACAACTGGAGGTCTATGAGGCCTATGGCCAACAGTGGACGTCCTATGTTTAATCCACCGTAAAATTTTCTCACAATAAGCATCAATGAGTGAGTTGGTTTAAGTTGTACCTACGACGTAGTATGTCTACTCTAAGCTAGTACAAAAATCTCAATTCCAAAATCCCTCTCGCGATATCTATTTGCGACAGTATTTTAAGCCAGTTTCATGAACAAAGCATAACTCCGCTGAAGTATGAATAATGCGGTAAACAGGACGTGAAGAGCAATGACCTGTGACCAAACTGACGTTTTGTACCGCTAAAGGGTGAAATGAGACGTCGTCGGTGTCTGATACAGAATAAATGACATTTCCTTGTGTGTTTTCCGGGGTGTAATTTTTCATCGGTTTTGTTGTAACCGCGCGTGGTTTGTAGCTATTCTACTAAAATTAAAACTAAGAACATTTAATTTTGTTTGTACTCAATCATTCAATAACATCTCAACTAATTCGGATGAAATGTAGTAAGAAGATTGTTTAATTCTTGGTGATTGAAATTGCACAGTTGCCACGGGATTGCGACAAAGGGACGGAATCATTCCAGGCGAAATCGCAGGCAATAGCTTAGCTAGTTAGTCATATTTTACTGTATAAGCAGGTGCATATCGATATTTTTTTATACATTGAGAGAGAAGAAAACGAGCAAGCGGGTCATCTGATGGGAAATGATCACCACTGTCCTGCCCATGAGTCAAAAGTCAAAGTCAAAATATCTTTATTCAATTTAGGCTATAACAAGCACTTATGAATGTCAAAAAAAAATATACCACCGGTTCGGAAAAACCCCTGCTGAGAAGAATCCGGCAAGAAACTCAACGAGGCATATATTTTTTTTTAAACAGATTTACAATATTATTAAATGATATGTATACATCACAAGTATTTAACACAACTTCATTTTTGACACAGTACCAACTACTCAAGAACTACTGAGAGTACCAACTACTCAAGGAGAGTCATGGATCTCAATTAATATACTTTCCCAAAATGTCGTAATTATTTTTTTTGTTTTTTTTTTCAACTTCTAACGAAAGAGTTGTAAGTAACACTAGGTAATATAGTGACCCTATACTGCATACATTTTGCTTAGGAGTACTATAAAGTACGGAAAGTATTCCGTAGTACGTATTCCAAGTACGGAATACTTGGTGTGCGAGTCCACCCGCACTTGGCCATTTTTTTTCAAAGTTGCACTCTTACAAAGCTGGATCACGAGCATGTCAAAAATAGCACACTTCAAAATCTTAAAATGTTTCATATCAAGTACACCCCAGACCTAAAGTATAAAAACAAGCATTTCAAAAGTAAATAACTAAAATTATCTTTCATATACTTAATTGTAAATTCAAAATTTCGTAGAAGGTCGATTTGTAACTTCTCCCAATTTTTTTATTACTTATTAATAATATAATTATTCGGACGTTTTAATACCTACTTTGAGTGTAGTTTTAATCTTTTGAGGCTGTCTAAAGTGAGTTTTGGAAACATGAAATATTACTTCTCCCAATTTTTTTTTTTTTTTACGACGTTAATAAACTTTATTATTTATTTATAACACATATACAAAATTTTAAAAAATAAAACTACTATCTAATCTACTTACTATTTACAAAACTTATACTAAATAGAAAATGTCTTCAAGGCTGCTGCTTTGGGGGCCGTTCCTAGGAGGCTGGCAGCATTACCTCTCTGGATAGCTAGGCTGATGCGTTGTGCAAGGTAAGCACCAGCCCGCCGATCCCTTGAGGTATCTACCAGCCTAGAAGATATCTGGCGGAAGAGCTGTTTTGCCTCTGGCCCCCAAGGCACCAAAGTTTCTACACCAAAGGCGTAAATATACAAGCCTCACCAAGGGCTGCGTATTTACGCCGTTTGTTGCTCTCAGCGGAGGCCGCCGCTGCACCCGCCTGGCCAGATGTTGCATGGATATGAGAGGGTGCCAACGTGTCGACGCACGTGGCATCCCATACTAGCGGTCTGCCACGACTCCACGGAATGAGGGTCATTCCGTCAGGTCGCTTGCCGTCGTCACGAGACATACCCGTTGGTTCAAGTATGGCCGGAACGTTGACTGTAACGAGCCCCGACGGATGATGTCATTGATACTGGCATGGCGGGAGAAGCGGCCAGCACTGCGCTGGCAAGAAAGGCCATGATGGTCATACTGATCGACCCTGACACCACATTGCATTGGTGCGACTCGTTCGTTTTAAGGCCGAGTCTAAGACAACTGGCTAGACAAAGGGTTGTGTGATCTAAAACTGTCCCAATGTTCATCGAGGGAAGTGCTTGCAGCCAGTACCCTGACTCAGGTTCGCCCACTGCCAAAAGACGAGCGCGGTCTGTACTGTTCGGTGAAGTCTCTAAAAGCTGTTTTTGTTTGCTGCTGCAAATCGGCTCGTCCCAGGCTCTTTGTATTTTATGAGAGAGAGGGCAAGGAATATCTCCATTGGGAGAAGTATTGGACCATGCCGCCCTGGCCTCGGCTAAGTGCGTGACCTCAACATCACCAAGTGACGGGTTAATGATTTTTCCAAAAAGGTCACGTGTACTGTAGCCAGAGGACAGAAAGGCCGGTAGAGCAACACTAGAAATGCTTCTTACTCCTAGGCCACCAAAACGATCGGGAGGGTGCTTGAGTCCAGCTCCGTTCATCAAAAGACAATTTAGAATTTCCGAAAGGTTTTACGAATAGTTCATCCAAAAGGTTTCAATTTTGATTCATGTTGCCAAAAAGGGCAGCAGCGAAGAAAATACATGAATTTGGAACAAAAAGACAATAACGCGTTATAACTAATAATTTTAAAAATCTTAATGACATTATAAGTGTTTTTAAACAGACCAAAGCGGATGAGCGCCCGGTGTTTGTGGCTAAGGACCTCGAAAAGCTACCTCCGGTAACGTTTGACCATGTTGATGTCACTCGACTTCTAAAAGATCTCCTAATATTACAGCAGGACGTGAAAACAATCAAGGAAAATTATGTTGATTCTGAGCAAATAACAGTGGTAAAAAATGATTTGGAAAACTTAAAGAAAGCGTCCCTAGTTAATAATTACAACTGTAACATAAATCTTAGGAGAGGCGCATACCAATTTGAGTCTTATGACAGTGGACCAATGGGTTTAGTTCAGCACAACCCTAAGTTCTCCCGGCCGTTAACCTTAGAAACAGCTGAGCGCGAGGTACCCGAAAACGTGGTGCAATCGCGCTCGCCGCAGCCGACTACCCCCAAGCCTAAAAATATATCCGACGGTGCATCGATACGAAATCCGTCTCCGTCGCTCATCCAAGAGATAGATAATGCTCTCTCACCAAATTCTGATAAAGTATTGTCACATGTCGAGCGACCGTTTTTGAATGTAGATACAAACATGCAGGTCAACGAACCGGAGCGGCGGTTGGCTATGTTCGGAGATTCAACAGGAAAAACGCTAGCTGATATTCTTGCTGAGGGTGGCACGTGGAAGACTGAAGCGCCAAACGAGGAATGGGTCGAGGTTCAAAAGCGCAGATCGAAAAACCGCTTTATAGGCAAAAAGGGAAATGCAGTTACTCATACTGAGGATAAATTTAAGGCCGCAGACATCAAAGTACCGCTATTTATCAATAATGTAGATAAATTCACTACAATTGACAACATTAGGCAATACATACTGAAAAAAACGAATGTAACGGTCACATTGGAACTAATGAGCATGAAAAGGGATAAGGGCTATAATGCTTTTAAGGTGTTAGTACCCAGGCACAAATTGTCAGTTTTTATGGACAGCACCCTATGGCCTGATGGTATTTCTTTTAGACGTTTTATAATTTTGGAAAAAACGGCAGAGATAGTCAATATAATACATAAAAATGAGTACCTCAGACATAACTTGTACATTTGCGAGCTTTAACTGTAAATCTCTTACAAGATCAACTGAGTGCATAAGAAAATTATGTACAACTTCTGACGTCATAGCTCTGCAGGAGACGTGGCTTCTACCGCACGACATTCCATTGCTGGGAACAATAGATGTAGAATTTGGTTTCACCGGGAAATCTGCAGTCGACACGTCGAAGGGCATTTTGCGAGGGCGACCTTTCGGAGGAGTTGCTCTACTTTGGAAAAAGAGTTTGTTCCATTCAGTGTCTGTAGTGCCTTGTACAAGTGATCGCCTGGCGGCGATTAAAGTGGACATCTCGGACCGTTCTGTTTTGTTTTTCTCGGTTTATATGCCAGTTAACTCGGCCGACAATCTGGTTGAATTCACAGAGTGCTTAAGTGAAATGTCTGCGATAATAGACACTGCGGAGGTGGAGTCAGTTTTCATTTTGGGCGATTTTAATGCCCATCCTGGTGAACTTTTTTGCGGTGAGCTCCTAGACTTTGCACTGAGCAATGTTGGAGGTGTGCGGATATGGAAATGTTGGGCGCTTCTTCGGACACTTATACTTTTGTCAGTGATGCTCATCAGGACTGCAGGCGTTGGTTAGATCACTGTTTGGTAACTGAGTCGGCTTGGCAAAGTGTAGCGGAGATTAGTGTTTTGCATGACATATTTTGGTCAGATCATCTGCCACTTATTATTAAATGTAACTTAGAGTGTATTAAACCGAAGTTGGGGTTAGGTAGTGACTACAGTATTAACACAATTGCTTGGGGCGAAAGAGACACTTATCAAATAAGTAATTATAAAGATTTTTGTGATCTTAAGTTGAAAAGTATAGAGGTTCCGACAGTGTGTAAAGATTGCTGTGATAATATATGTAGAGATTTGAGTCATAGGATTGCAATAGACATGTTGTATGATCAAATTATACAAACTTTAAGGGAAGCTTCAATGTGTAGTTATAGTGTAAAAAAACATAGAAAACGTTATATAACAGGTTGGAACAAACATGTAAAAGATGCTCACGGGGAGGCAAGGCTTGGGTTTCAGGAGTGGATACTGAACGGTAAACCATCTGAAGGTCCATTTTTCACGCGTATGATCGAAACCCGCAAGATTTTTAAATCACGACTAAAGTGGTGTCAAAACAATCAGCAACAATTAAAAATGGACATTATTGCATCCCACCACTCCGCGAAAAATTTTGCCCAATTTTGGAAACAAACAAACTGTCTCAATCCAAAGCCGACTCTCCCTGTTAGCGTAGAGGGAAAAAGTGCCCCCTCTGAAATTGCCAACCTTTTCAAGAAGCATTTTCAGGTACTTTCGCCGTTGGGTCGATCGGAGCGCGTGTCCAGTGCTGGGTCCGTCGCGCTCACCGTGCGATTCGATGCTCGTGACGTTGCTGATGTTATTACTCATATGAAGCGCGGCAAGTCGCCGGGGCATGACGGGCTCAGCATTGAGCACTTGCTACACGCTGGGGGACATCTACCACGAGTTTTGGCAATTCTATTTAATTTGTGTGTTAGTCACTCCTATCTGCCTCTTAATTTAATGAAAACTATTGTCGTACCTATTATTAAGAATAAGACCGGGATTGTGTCCGATATTCAAAATTATAGACCGATTTCGCTCGCAACCGTAGTTGCTAAAGTGTTGGACAGCTTGCTCGATAAACATCTAGAGAGGCACATCATTCTTGATGACGCACAGTTCGGGTTTCAAGCCGGGCTTTCTACAGAGTCAGCAATTTTATGTTTGAAAAGCACTGTTCAATATTACACCACAAGAAACACGCCAGTATACGCCTGCTTCCTCGACTTATCTAAAGCATTTGACCTCGTTGCATATGATATCCTATGGAACATGATGGTGTGCGACACCGGGTTGCCGGCGGAGTTGATAGAGTTTTTAAGTTCTGGTACAGTAACCAAGTCAACACGGTCAGATGGGCAGGTGTGCAGTCGGATGAGTATAGGTTGGAGTGTGGTGTCAGGCAGGGTGGTTTGACCTCACCCAGATTGTTTAATTTGTATGTAAACAAGCTGATTAGAGAGCTCAGTGCCACTAAAATCGGATGCTCTATCGATGGCAAAACAATCAACAACATCAGTTATGCAGACGATATGGTGTTGCTGAGTCCTTCTATTAGTGCGCTTCAAAAGTTATTGGATGTGTGTGAACGGTATGCGGTGGCCCATGGACTGAAATATAACGCCAAAAAAGTGAATTACTTGTATTTAAAGCTGGCAAGAAACAAACACAGATTGTGCCCCCCCTTACTTTATGCGGTGTTACTTTAAGGACAACAAACACTTTTAAGTATCTCGGTCACTGGGTCACCGATGACCTAAGTGATAATTTAGATATGGAGAGAGAACGTAGGGCGTTGGCGGTCAGGGGAATATGTTGGCCCGCAGGTTTGCCAAGTGTAATAAGGAAGTTAAAATTACCTTATTCAAGTCCTATTGCCAGTCGTTTTACACGTGCAGCCTGTGGACGCGTACACGCAGCGGTCTTACAACGCCCTACGTATACAGTACAATAATGCTTTTAGAATGTTGTTGGGGTTTCCGCGATTTTGTAGTGCCTCTGGTATGTTTGCGGAGTCTCATACCGATGATTTTTTTGCGATCATCCGGAGAGAGCTGCGTCGCTTATACAGAGGCTTAATCATGCGAGCAACGGCATTCTGAAGGTATTAAACACAAAAATAGATGGACCAATACCGAGCCACTGGAACAAACTACATTCTGTGGTTGTTCCAGTGACACGGCATGGTAGGGCGTAGAAATTAAGTATTAAGTAAAGAAATTAATTCATTAATTATTGTGTTATAACTCAATTCATTTCGATTTAATTCAATTCTTTTATTGCTTGTAATCAATGTAAGTACAGATTTAACTAACACTTAGCTAATAAGTTCTTACTAAAACAATTATGTATGAGTCACTAAGTTACTCGAATTAAATGAATTATTATTTTATATTATTATTATAACAAGGCCATGTGGATTTATCAGGCTAAGGCCGCTGCAGGTATCAGATACTTTTGGAAATGTACATCAGAAAAATAGGTATTGCTTCAGGTAAGACTGGGCTCCCTAGGAGGTGGAGGGACTCGCTGGTAAGAATTTTTATGTTTGGGGCGACGGTGTTAAATTTTGAAATAATCTCATTTTTTTAAGTTTCTGTACCATTGGCAACAAAAAGCTCACACTTGGAAAAAATTCAGCTCAAGGCCGATTTTTTGAAATTTTGAATAAGGTTCTGAGATCTATTAAAACTTGTTCCGCCTCACCTCCGAGGGTCCCGTCATCTAAATACCACATGTTAAATTTTGAAATAAGTTTTGAAATTATAGGTTGTATTGCCAGACTAAAAATTGCGGGTCCGAGAGGTCGCCCTGCTGACATCCAGCAGCTGAATGGAGGAGGTGTTTCCTGAAAATTAATTTAGAAGTAGAAGCGTAAGATTGCCACATGTAGCCGTAGATTCCGGGAATTTTTTCTTTAACTTGGGTTAAAAAAGCGGCCCTGTCAACTGCATTAAAGGCGTTCTTAACATCGACCTTTAACAGCACCTGACCACCGCCGAGCTCCAAAAAAGTGCGTGCCGCGTGAACAGCCGCTTCGCAGCCGCCTTTACTACCGAACCCGAGCTGAATCGGCTGAACAAATCCGTCAGATCAGGTAGAGCGTGTCTGCAACAGATCTTAGATACGATGCGGCGGATAGTGTTCCCTACAGCTATGGTCTAATTCCTCCATCTTTCTTCACTAGAGCACACAAGTTGGCCCGTAGAGTATGTCAGTGATTTCAGGGCACACTCTTCCAGATAACATTAAATTTACCAATCGTACTATGTCTTGTAAAAGTGTCTGCCGGTGTCTCCAACCGCACCATATGTAAGGTCTTTAAAGTGCTGTGGTGTCAGACCATCTAAACCGCCGGCGGAACCATTTCGAAAGGATAAAATTGTAGCCAGCACTTCGTCAACGTTTGATTCTAGGGTGCGGTCTGAAGGAAGGGGAATCCGGTAGCTGAACTGAGAGGACTGCAGGTGGATGCTTAGACTGAAGAGCAAGAAGGGTTTCCGATGAATCTGGGGCGATGGCATCATTGGAGAAGAGAAGCTGTGCGGCACCTTTGATATCGCCATCACTAACTTTACTCTCCACCTTTCGGGCCACGTTATGGTGACCGGGAACAATATCAGATTGTTGTGGCGTGGGTGGTAAACCATTAGAAAAACAATTATTTTTGATTTTTTGAGTGAGTGAAACAGATCTTGATTTCTTGTCAGCATGCAGGGTCCGATAGGAGAAAGTAAATAAACGTTCCCAACTTTCCTTGTTATTATTGTCAATTACAGAAGTAATAAATTGAGACAGTGAATTAGCCACAGAGGTGCGCGCACCACGAGGAATTCTCTTAACCAGAGGGAAGTTATTTTTTAAATTACTGATTGTCTCCCAAAAGGGTGACGCTTGATCGAGTGCGTCTGGAGCAGGTCCGGTATCGGCTGACTTATGGACCCTTGTTGTGTGGATTTTAAGGCCAACCTCTCCTTTGAAATACTTAGGCTTGGGGCATAAAGGACACTGCACCAAATTCAAAGAGACGACGCTAGGCGGTTGTAGTTGGTGAGCACTTGCGGACGGGCCGGCTGTCTGGGACATAGAACCACTCATAACATATTTTTCCGCGTTGTATACGAATATTTTTGATGTAAATATCCCTATTATTTTCTATTATTTTATAAAAACATTTCTGTTGAAAATTTGTTATGACATTTTCCTTTGACACGTGTCAATCTTTTTTGAGTTGGAATTATTAGGCTGAAAAATACTATGCGAGTTGCATAATGAAACCCAATTGTTTTCAAACATATATACAAATACATACGTAATATATGTATGTAAATCGTTATTGTAGAAAAATAAAGAAATAAATAAAATTGACAACCGTTGAGCTACCTGTACCGAGATGAACTTATTCCTTTAATGGCACCAGTTAGCCTTTAAATGGATGGAGAGTTAGAGACTAACATAGAGTGAGTTTAAAATTCAGAAAGTGTAAAGGCTACAAAATAATTCTTTACTAAGTACAATAACATCAACTGGTAAGAATATATTTAAATACGTCTAGTGAAAATATAGCTTACAACATTAGAGAAACTTTAAAGTCAATGTGTCAATCAACCTTATTTTCTGTTTTGATACAGGAACTTTCTTAAAATGGTAAAATGGTTCTTGGTCAACTATACAAAAATCTTTTTTTTCTCAAAATACACTCCATTATTTGACCAGTCATGAAATAAGACACCTTACAATACAAACCTTAGATAAGTGTTTTTTCGGAATAAAAGTGGAAAATTTATTTAAGAATATAAACTTATAGAAAATACAATCATATACCTAAGAGCTAAATACTACTAAATAATAAATCTACTAGCTAACTTAAATAATATTTTTATATTATAAGAAAAGAATAATAAAGATAAGTGTTTTTCGAATGGGCTTCAGAAAATTAAATTTCGTAACTATCTTTAATTTTAATTATCAGAACCACTGTAGCGTACACCATACGCACTTTCTCGAATGCTTCATAATCATAACCGAGCGACACTCCCCTGAAATCGTTCATTCAATTTACGATGTAGAAGCGATGAGTGAATGAATGAACGATTGAGTTGTTAGCACTTAGCGATCCCGAGATTTGTTTGTGGATTGTGTTGATGGTAATTATGTAGCAGTGTGGTTTAAATGCGGCTACGTTTACAAAAGTTGGTAGGTAAGTATTACCTATGTGATTTATTCTTTGTTCAATTGAATGTCGGCAATTGTAACTTAATTATGAAGATAGTTTTTCTAGATTTTTTTTTAAAGCAAGTAAGAAACAATTTAATATTGAAACAACAAAAATTAAAACAAAAACTGAAGAAAAATAAATGTCCGAAAATGGTCTCAACTCAGAATATTGCCGGCATTACAGCCGACGCTGGTTTAAAAAAAAATATCATGGGACACTTGACACCAATTGACCTAGTCCCAAACTAAGCAAGACCCGAGAAAAAACATTCGTATTATTCATACAAATAACTCGTATTATTCATAAAAATACTTCGGCCCGGCCGAGAATCGAACCCGGAACCTCAAGCTTCATAGTCAGGTTCTACAGTAGGTAAACCTTAAAAACATTCAACAAATCAACATAAAACTTTTTTGAAACAAACCTTATGTAATCTGACTCAAATATTAAGGTATTTGAACCGAAACGATGTTAGCGTTTCACTTTCGCAAAATTGACATAAGAATACGCTAAGACGTCGATGAGTTGATGACAAGTAGGTACGAATAATAGCTTTCTATGGCAGGCTGAAAAAAAACTTTGTCTTCATAATCGAAGTGATACTTCACGTTTACAAGTTGTTGCCGTTCGCAAGACCGGCAGATTGCTGATTTAGCTTTAGCACCATTTACATGCATATTTTATATTACATATAACTTTCTCCATGTTTTCCAAGAATACTTAAACATTTTCTTTCTTTCCCTCTTTCAAATTAAATGACAACCAGTTTGTTTGTTTTATTAGACAAAATACACACGCTTTGCTAACAAGTTTGTAACTTTTATGAATGTGGAAATGAAACTGTACAGTAAATATTGAAACAGTTTACGGGAGTATCCCGTGAAGCGGAAACGCCAATATTGTTCCATTTAAACTTATTTGTTCGCGACCCTTGCGAGTGAACGCTTCAGTTGTAAGCACAACACATTCAGCTACGAACTTATACAGAGGAGCCTTTTAGGTTTCGTTCCTCAAAGGGAAAAACCGGCCAAGAGCGTGTCGGACACGCCCGAAATAGGGTTTCGTAGCCATTACGAAAAAATAAAGTAATATTTTTCTAAGAATTTCGTATTTTGTACGGAATATTCCAAGTTTAGGTAATTTTATTAGTAGTTTAAGAGTAAATAGTACCTTAGGCTACTATTTACTCTTAAACTAATAATAATTCTCAAGAAAACTTAACCGTTATAGTTTTCCTTGTAAGTTTGATATATTATTATTACTTACTACCATCCTGAATATTTAGAATTTGTTCACCAACCGGTTTAGATTTTCGCTCGATTTTAATGAAAATTTGCACTTTAAAGTTACATATTTTGCAAACATATCACTGAATCGAAAAATTGTTTTAGCAACCCCCTAATCCAACGATACCCCACACTACAAGGTTGGATGAGAAAAAAAACACCCTCACTTTACGTCTATGGGAGGTACTCTAAAAATTGTTTTTGAATTTTTTATTGTACCATTTTGTCGGCATAGTTTACATATATATTCGTGCAAAATTACGGCTTTCTAGCATTGATAGTCCCTGAGCAAAGCCGCGGACGGACAGAAGGACATGGCGAAACTATAAGGGTTCCGTTTTCGCCATTTTGCCTGCGGAAACCTTTTGGACACCCGTAGGATCAGTTATCCGTCTCTCTACTTGAAACCTGTCTGTCATGACACTTTTTCTCAAGAATTCATTGGAAACGTTTTAGGGCTATATATATGGTCTCTGCGACTCTTAAAAATAAAGTTACTAGATAAACGTCATCAAAAACATAACTCTCCTTCGGGTCGTCGGGTAAAAAGTACATCAAACCTAGTACGGTCAGCATCAAAAGTAGCTGGATACTTTTTTACTCTGTCACATTAACACATTTGTCAATCTTGTGTGACGCTAAGTACGAGTACAAAAGTAGCCAGCTACTTTTGATGCTGACTGTACCATCATCGCACGTAATTCACGATGCTATTAATTTATTAAATTTATCAAGAAGGAATGTTACACAGTCAGCACAAATAAAAGAAAAATTCTAGAAAATATTGATGTGCAAAGAATATTTCGTTTTTCATAAAATAATATTATTATGTAATTACAAATTTACAACACAAAAATAAATAAGGCACGATACCCTAATTTAAACTATACACCAACAATTCACTTCAGGAAGTGAACTATCAGGATAGTTCATTAATTTCACTTCATAAAAAATTTAAACCTAAAATATACGTCCGGCAAAGGCAAATGTCAAAGTTGTTTTTTTTTTTAAATATGGAGGTCCATTGGAGGTCAATCTTGCTAGTGTCTAGTAGGTTTTGCCGTTGTAAGGTAAAACAATTCTAGAAAACGAAATATGAGAAGTAATGGTAGATGAACGATGATAGCGCCTATCAAATGTCAAAGTTTCATAAGTACAAAATATTACAATACAGATAACGAATGTTAAGGCAGATAACAAAAAAATAATAAACTAAGAGTGTCGACGCAGAAGAGGGTTAAAACCTTGTCTCATCTGTTACTTACACTACTAATATTTTAATTCAGCAAGATCATCATCATCATCATGTCAGTTGAAAGACGTCCACTGCTGGACAAAGGCCTTCCCCAAGGCTCTCCACTCAGACTGGTTTTGTGCTTTCCGCATCCAAAGAGATCCCGCGATCTTAACCAGGTCATTTGAGGAAGTCACTCAGAGGGCTATGGAGAGGTCTATGCTCGGGGTTTCTCTGCGGGATAGAATCAAAAATGATGATATCCGCAGTAGAACTAAGGTTACCGACATAGCCCGAAGAATTGCGAAACTGAAGTGGCACAGGGCGGGGCACTTTGCTCGCAGGACTGATGGCCGATGGGGTCAGAAGGTTCTCGAATGGCGTCCGCGGACCGGGAGACGAGCTGTCGGTGGGCCTCCAACAAGATGGAGCGACGACCTGGTTAAGATCAGTTAGATGCCTTTACAGTATTTTAGTAGTTCCGTGTTAACAATAAATTTGGAAAATAGTAATTTCGGCTTGACGCATAATATTAGCGGAAGCTCGCTGACCGGAAGTAAGGCGGCGGACCCTTCACGGGCGTGATTGGTTTTAACCTGAAACTTATATGATTTTACTATGTTATAAGAAAACATTGTTTAAAAATATGTTCAATGTCTAAGATTGCAGCTACGTAAGTAAGCTTTTGATAAAATCCAACAGTTTATACTGTAATGTAAGTAGACTGCAAATAACTCTTTTAAGTAATTCATCATCATCCCATCCTATATACGTCCCACTGCTGGGCACAGGCCTCCTCTCAGAATGAAAGTGCTTGGGCCGTAGTTCCCACTTTTAAGTAATTAATGTCTTTAAAACAACCCTTCTTCTTATCGGTCAGCCGTCGTCACTATTTGTACCATTTTTGACTTAGGTTCTATAATATATTAGCATAACATAGTAGATGTAATCAACCCTACACCTATCACAGACTCGTTCTTACCCAACTTAAAAATACAAGGCTTCTAAAGGCCGCAGCCCACCCGCACGAGACCTGCATAATACATACTCCCGCGGGACGGTGGACGGCGGCCCTAACTTTTCTTATTAGTAGTAAAATAGCGCATCTTTATTTCAGTCCCTCGTTAGGCTTATGGGAACTTGTTTGCGGCTGTTATTTAATTAGTGGTTTTAGGGGAGAATTAGGAGGATGATTTTTAAAGGGAAAGTTGCGAAAAGTTCTTATTAGGTTTTTGTAACTCAAAGTTAGATTTAAATTTTATTAAGGTAAATGCATACGTTTCTGCGGCGGATTTATTTTCACGACTACATTTACAAAAATTTAATACACATGTTGTGTTTTTTAAATAAAGATTGATAAACATATTTTTTTTATTCGACTGGATGGCAAACGAGCAAGTGGGTCTCCTGATGGTAAGAGATCACCACCGCCCATAGACAACTGCAACACCAGGGGATTGCAGATGCGTTCCAAACCTAGAGGCTTAAGATGGGATACCTCAAGTGCCAGTATGTTTATAATTACTGTCTTTTTCATTCTTTTTAGCTTTTGTTATTCTGGTTGTTTTTTTTCTTTATATATATGTATAAATAAATAAATATAAACATAATATTTACTTATCATGGGACACTTGACACCAATTGACCTAGTCCCAAACTAAGCAAAGATTGTACTATGGATACTAGGCAACGGATAAACATACTTATCTAGATAAATACATACTTACTACATATTAAACATCCAAGACCCGAGAACAAACATTCATTTTGGCCATCCGGTCGTCTAAGGTACTTATGTTATTTATTTTTGAAAATCAAAATAAAACTCAGAACATGAAACAATGACCTTTATAAGTTGCTCGCAGGTACGGTCAAGGTCTTTAATTCATAAGCCACTATGGAACCATTTCACAGTACACGTTAACAAGGAAAATAGTAATGACTTTTCCTTTGAAAAGGTTCCATAATAAAATTGACATTTCTGACTCATTTTAAGTTAAGTAAAATTTATTTTGTCTTAAACGCGAAGTACGTTTTTGTTTGATAGCAAAGACTAATCTGAACGTGACTGATGAGTTTTTTTTTTTAAATCCGTTTGCATTAATTAACAAACCCTGTAATTTTCACATATTTATATATGAGATTCCCGAAAGTCTCAGTGCAACCCTGTAAGTTATCGTGAGCTTAGCAAGTCTTTATGAACAACGAGGTTTGACACTATTTTTACAACTAGCAATTTTTCTTCAAACTAGTTTAAATATTAACTTCGGGTCAGAGTCGAGCAAGTGTAGTGATATCCCTGGAGTGGCTCGCGGTGTAGTGAGGCCATGCGTCTTGTCTACCGGACTTAGAACTAGGATCGAGGGCACTTGATACTTCCATCATTTTGATTGCCTATTTCACCACTCACTGATATAAATATCCTCATAATCATACTCATTTTTTGGTAACTAGCCGTTACCCGCGACTCTATCCGCGTAGAATTCCTTTCTTTCTATCCCGCGAGAACTATGAAATTTTCCGGGAGGACTCAAGCTATCTGTATACCGAATTTCATCTAAATCGGTTCTGTGGTTTGGACGTGATGAAGTCAATAGTAAATGTATGCTTTAGAAAGCACTTATTTGAGTAGTCTTTATGGAGTCGAAGAAATTGTGTTTACAAGTTATTGTGATATCGTCTCTTTTTGGGGTGTTGTGTGCTAATGTCTGTCTATCTGTCTGTGGAAACGTAGCTCTCAAACGGATGGACCAATTTCGATGCGGTTTTTTAAAGCGAGTTTCCTTGCAGTTGTTTTTAGCTATGTTCGATAAACTGGTTGAGACCTTTTTGAGATTTTGAACTTTGAAATGACAATGTCAGGGGTTTTCCAATTTTTTTAAGTTGGTCAGGTCATTAAGTTTCAGTAATATTTTGTCTTCAAGTCTCAAGACCTCTACAGCCAGCTATAGGTACCACAGTCGACCATTAGGGAAATCTGGGCAACGAATACTGTTTAATTTATGCCCGTGAATATTCTTAAACTATCGGCTTTGTGGTCACTCGGAGGCCTAATTTACGCGGCTGCCGGATCGGCATGGTCCCATGGGGTCGTTGAGTATTTATTGGGAAATAGGAGCTGCGAAAGAATGGACTTATATTATCCATCGGTCCTCAGATATCGTAGTAATTAACCTCTTTTTATACAAAGATACAGACTTGCTCATCACATCAACATTGTGGGTAGAGTGGGATAGATTTTAGATGAAATCGGTTAAATAATTACCTAATTGAAGTAATTCGTTTTGAGCCTACCTTAATATGTTTTGGTTTTAATTTAGAATTTATTCCTTTACTATGCAATTTTCCGGCATAAAATTATCCTATGTCCCTCCTCGGAACTCAAACTCCTATAGGTACTGAATTTCATCTAAATTGGTTCAGTGATTAAGACGTGATGAGGTAACAAACCAATTAACAAACTAACAGACTTACAAACTTTCGCATTTATAATAGGTATTATTGGGAAGTAGGATTGCGTATTTAATTTTACACCAATGTATAATAGGCAAAATTTAATTCGTAAGTGTCCATGACTGGTGGTTATCACTTACCATCAGGACCGCATATTGGTTTGTTGGCTTTAGTTTAAAAAATAAGCCGTGCCGAAGGTAAAAAGCCAAATAAAGGAAAGAAGGAAGATAAAAGGTAAGCCGTGGTGGCCTAGTGGTTTGACCTATCGCCTCTCAAACAGAGGGTCGTGGGTTCAAACCCGGCTCGCACCTCTGAGTTTTTCGAAATTCATGTGCGGAATTACATTTGAAATTTACCACGAGCTTTGCGGTGAAGGAAAACATCGTAAGGAAACCTGCACAAACCTGCGAAGCAATTCAATGGTGCGTGTGAAGTTCCAATCCGCACTGGGCCCGCGTGGGAACTATGGCCCAAGCCCTCTTGCTCTGAGAGGAGGCCTGTGCCCAGCAGTGGGACGTATATAGGCTGGGATGATGATGAGTTTAAAAAATATTTGATCAACTAACGTTATCGGCAGATAGTAAAAGATTGACCCTAAATATAAAAAATTGGTATGCTCTTTAAATAAGAACCAAAATACTTTATTTAACATACCTGTTACAACGACACCATCCTTAACCATATTCATTATCACAAATTTACACATTACAGCCACAACTCACGGCCGAGCGGCATAAAAAGCCAATTTCCCGCAAAAAGTGGCATAAAAAGCCAAAGTCTAAAATACGAGGCATCGTAATATCAATTTGGAGCTCATACATATATTCATAGCGTGTCGGTAGGTCATATAATTTATATGTGAGAGAACAATCGCATTCACGAACGATTTGGCCGGCGTATATTCACGCTAGGTAGGGGGTGGCTAGAGGTATTATGCATGCGCTACCGATGCCACTCCTGGGGGCAGTTACTTATGCCGTGGCATCTTTTTAACCTCCCCGTATATTTTAGGAAGGGTTGAGAGTTGTATGGATGAGGAAATATTGAGGAGTTATGCGCGGTCGACGATTTTTGAGCGGAGCGGGTTTCCCGACCATTTCTGTGCGATTCTTCTGAGTCATCATCATCATATTTATCTGCCGTAGGCCGTCCACTGTTTCCCCCATTCACGAGGGTGAGGTAGTGTGCAGGCTCCCAACAGTGCATGCTTCTCTCGATCTTTTGTTTCTTTCTCATTCCTTGCCGGCAATTTTGAGCAGATGATCGGTCCATCGTGCGAGTGGTTTACCGACATAATTTATTAAGATCTTTTCTTGACAATTAAAGTACTTATATGAAACTTAATGCATACTACTCCAAAATTTCATATCATTTATATTCTAAATCAAAATGCATGAGTGACAACTGAGGTGACAACCCTAGTCCACGACTCTATGTTCAGGCGTAGATTTTAGCCACTCGTTATTGCCAGCGACACCCATGACGCATGCCGTAAGCAAGCAGTATATCTAGGGTTGTCACCTCGAGTGTCTGCCATAATTATATTAACATACCGTATGCTCGGTATATGACAGTTGAGTTGTTTATGCCCTGGAAGGTATGGAAGATTTATATTGTGAATGTTTCGGTGTATAGATATATGTTTTTTAGAATTAGCGAAAGCTTTTCGCCACGACAGGTTCCAATTATAAGGGTTCTGTTCGTTCGAGTGAAATAAGTTTTTGTACAAGCTTATTTGCTGATTGTACTCGCATTGTCGTCTAACCGACCATTGAAGAATTGGAGGTTATTTAGGTTAGCTAAAGTTTGCAATAAAAAGAGAATCATTATTTAAGATCACTCGTTTTAATTTTCTATGCCAAATTTCTTACGGTGGATTCTTCTAGGCAATTTCTGATTGATTAGTGAACAAACAAGTTTGATGACTTTAATGATTTTATTATAATTGTACGGTCAGCATCAAAAGTAGCTGCATACTTTGTACTTTGTCTTTTTACAGAAACATACTTAACACCATACAAATTTGACAAATTTAATGTGTTAAAACTACTAAGTAAAAAAGTGATCCGCTACTTTTGATACTGACTGTATAATCCTGTTCCAAATAATCAGTACCTATATGTTTCCCGAAACTTTGTCTGTGTCTCGTGGAAATTGAACTCTTAGCTTCTTTGCGGTTACAGATTTACAGAAACGTGTACGCTTTAGGATTAATATAACCAAGTCATGCGGTTCATGACTCCACCTGGACCCAGGGACTAGGTCTGGGATAACATTAGGTGCCTAGATATTTTTATAAACCCATTGATTTTTAATAAAACTAATATTTTTCTGCGATAAAAGAGGTGAATTGATTTTGTCATTTGATTAAAGTTATTTTACAATAAATAAGTTTTAATGTTTCATTTCTGAAAAAATAAGAAAATAAAATAAGATGACCGTTACACCTCTCTGGCTACAAAGCTGGATCTACCTTTTAAAATAACTTTAATAATTTCCAAACTCCACTTCTTTTAACTCTAACTCCTTTTTCTAAGTGTAAAAAACAACAAAGAACATCATAGACGCAATTTTCACCGAAAATATAATCCAAATTTACATTTTTAAATGCAAACGGAACGGTTTGGTAATTGCAGTGCCCGCGGGCCGCCATTGATAGCCACTGGCCTTTGACGTGGACAAACTCGGGCCCGCTCACTAAGTCAATATTAACCCGTGCTTATTGAAAACTGGGATTAATTGCAGATATTTTTAAGAAATTACTCATTAATTTTGCTTTAAAGTTCTGGTCGATGGTTAAATGGTTAGGATGCGATGGGTTTTACCTTTTTTGGCGATTTAAACATAGAATCCAATTTGTGAGATAGAGAAATAGTAGATGCCCATTATATCACTTAATAGTTCGTTTAATTTATGTCCACAGCACCTCTACTCAACAGAATGAGAGGGCTTAAATTGGCCCGTGGTTCCCACCCACACGGGCCCAGTGTGGGTTGGGAACTTCGCACACGCCATTGAATGCTTCGCTGGTTTGTGCAGGTTTCCTCACGACGTAATACTTCACCGTACCTACAGCCCTCTAGCCATGTTGCTGCTTGTTAATAGTTGCTTTTGAAGAATGTCTGTGAGCACATCCTCATAGTGTCTTAAAGACTGCTGTCTGCTCGCGTCAACCTGTAGGATGTTTACTGTTCTTGGCCGCGCGAGCATCGGAATACGAATACGGTCGGACCAACTGAATCGTTGTCCTCTTTGGAAGTTTTTTACAGAAAAAATCATATTGACATCACATTCCTTTAAAAAGAAATTCGTTATCAAACTTATTATGAGAACGTTCTACGCTCTGTGAGATTCAAATGATTCGATAGTACCTACATTTACCAAGTGGTTGATATTAACATCGCTATATCCCTCTTGGCAGAATATTGACAAGGTTCTACTGCTCGCAAAACTGTACAACTGTGTAAGTACTTATCGGAGACTTCCTGCAAAGTAAATGAAGTCCATATATCACGGCTGCAACTGCCGGTCGCTGCAGGAAGGTTTGGTTTCCGGCTCTTGTTTAATTATATTCGTGTACCTGTAAGTGGGTTAACCGATTAAAAATCATGCTTGTAAGTTTAGACTTTTTAAACAAAGCAATTTACTTAAAAGGTTAAAAGAAAGAAGATATTACTAATTCTATTGTATCCATGGCATCGTCCACGTAGACCAACTAGCATGTTAACACACACCTATCTTGAATTAACACTTACGGTTAAAGTTATATTCATTCTAAATTTCATCATTATTTATAACTTTACAAGCTTTTGCCCGCGGCTTCGCCCGTGTGGAATTCGGTTATTGCGCGCTGTTTCCTCGGGAACTGTGCATTTTTCCGGGAAAAAAGTAGCCTTTGTCACTCTCGGGCCAATAAACTATCTCTATGCCAAAAATCACGTCTATCCGTCGCTCCGTTTCGACGTGAAAGACGGACAAACATACAAACACACACACACTTTCGCATTTATTATATTAGTATGGATATGGATTTCAGCAGCACAATATTTTAGACTATCGCTTAGTTATTCTGTGCTATCACGGTCATTAAAATTACTAATTTTATGAATTGTTTTGTGATCACGGCGCATGCAACTGTGCCGAAATATCGAGCTTCAGTAAAATCAAGGTACGCGGAACAAAACCCGTATTTAATTCATAAAAATAATTTTCACTTCTCATGCTCGTAAAGTTCGTGTTGATGCTGTATCTAGGCGACATAAAATGACTTTTTATTATGCTCTAGTGCATAAAATAAAATCTTCGTTTAAAACCAACTTAAGACCAAGGTAATCAGGTGTCAACAGCCACAAACAAAAAAGTTTCTACGTATTATTTATATATATTTTTAATTTATATAAAAATAAAAATCAGTCAAATCAATCAAAATAAATCAGTTAAATTAAAAATAATATCGTCGCTCGGCAGGCAAAAGTACTAAAGCGACACTTCGTCAACTTTACAGGAGAGCGATTTAAAGTTTTTTTTTTACGAAAAAAAATCATAACTTTTTAACCAGACAACCAATTTTAAATTTCCAGGAATATATGACACATAATTTAATAGACTATAATAAGGTTTTAATAATTCATAGCAAAATCCACTGGTTTAGGAGATAAGTGTCGCTTTAGTAAATTGTCCCCTAGTCATCGAGCAAATGCAATCAGGCAAAAAGACTAAACGTAAAAATTGACCTCAAACGTCATATTTCAAATTAACTTATGTGATTTTACGTCTCAATAAATTTAGCATGTTTTTACTAACAACAAACATTTTATTTCTTATCAAACTGTTCATAATGCTGATTTACCAAATTGCAAGGGAAAAATATTCCAAAGTACCTACTGAACAGAAATTATATAAATAATATTAATTAATTATAATAAATATTAATCATCTATGCTAAAATTTCAATAACTTAACGTTAACTGTTACTAACACTAGACTTTTGTTAATATTATAAGGTAATTAATCACAAAGGCACCATCTGATTTCTAACAAAATGCACAAAAGGTTTTTTTCACTATTATTTTTTGAGGTATTTTGATCATTATCATGTCCTACTATTTTTGGTGTATATACACAGCATACGCTTAGGTTTAAGGATGAAATAATACGTAAAATACCTTAATTTATTCTGTAGGTAATAACTTTAATTAGCATTTCAACTAAAACTTCAGAACATTTTTTTTCTATGTTATGCAAATAAATCATTCATTCAACATTATAGTACTTATTAGTACCTAATAAGTAAGAAACCTGAATAACAAACTCATGCGTCATGGTTGCTATAGAAACTTTAGATATATTATTGGTCTATATAACGATTAAGAAATATAATGCACTATTGGTACAACAACATTTGTTATATTCTCATGATCTAACTATTCCGGTATCATGGACTTGTTGTACCAAACTATTAATATACTAAGGGGCTGTTTCACCATCCATTGATTACTGTTAACTGGTGGTTAGGTGTGATGCCGTCTCTATTTGTTTTGTTCGAATAGACTCAATAGACGGAGACGGCATCACATTTAACCGTCGGTTAACGCTAATCAATGGATGGTGAAACAGCCCCTAACAGTAATATGGTATAATGCCAAATGAAACGTCGTGAGACCTTTGCTGAGATTTAAGGACTGCGCTAAGTGAGATATGGCCGTCTTCAAAATTGACCACCTAGACTGAGAAAAGCTTGCGGAAAAATGCACTGATTGGTGCAGACGTGTGTTGGAGGGCCGCAAGTATTGCGATGAAGGCTTGCCTGGCTCAATGCATTTATTGAAAAGAGACAGAAACGACACCAAGGCCGTTCTGCACCAACATCCGCAGACTTCGCTTGTCAGAGATGTGGACGGACATGTCGCTCTCGCATCTGTCTAGTCAGCCACCAAAGACGTTGTGCACAGGCAACACGCCAAAATTCGTCTGGAACAGACGCGTAGGCCTGATTGATGGTATAATATATGTGATATAACCTATGTTCGATATAACGTTCAGTGGGGTATAATGAATTACTGGTATTTATGCCAAATATCTTTTATTCTAGTGAAAGTATATCTAAAGTTGTTATACTGGTCATAACACACCCTGATGGCCATTCGGTTCCACCATGGAGCCGCAGCTGCAGTTATGAGGCACACAAACATCGTAGCCCAGGCGGAGAGCTACTGCCACCCGCAATGAGTCGTTGTCCAAGACTGTTCCCAAATAAGGAACAGGCAACGCCTATAACCACGTTCCCGCTTTGACTTTTGATGCCGACTTCAGCCTGGCCAAACCCACCCCAGTGGTTACACACCCACAGGCCGTGCTAGAGCGTCCCTAGCCCCCTCGTCATCCCAAACTCATTGTATCTGCGGAGCCCCGTGCAGTGACGCCAGTCTCATTCGGCTCGCCAGTGCATCATCCACATACGAAATGGTATTGGTAACCTTTATGAGATTTAAAAATTTAAGAGATAAGGCCACCAACTCCATGTGCCGATCCGAGGAACGCTGGCAAGCCCACATCCGCCGTACGCCGCAAACCGAGACCACCGTTACATATGGGCAAGGACGCTTGGACCCATTGCTCATCCGCAAGGGACACGTTCAATACAGTCTCCTTTGTATCTCTCAACGTGACGTCAAAAGAAGAAGTTTTACCCGAACACAACCATTGGAGTGGTTTTCAAAAAATAGGTTATTTTTGGAACTGCGAAACACATTCGTAACAGAGTCAAGATGAGATGGGTATTAATACTCTTCAAACGTTCCTGGGCGAGCAAAATAGACGCTTCCTGGTCTCTAGTGCACTAGAAATGGCCTCTTGGAAAATAGAAGAACCCAAGAGGGTAAAGGTCTAGTGTAAAAAGCCCTTTGAGACCAGGAAGAAAGACCTCAAAGAAGTTAAAGAAGGAGAACAGGCGGGGTTAAATCTGTCCCATATTCGCCTTCAGTCCTATACCTCTCAAGGGGGGGGGGGGATAAGGAAAGCCAAGTCCTGCTTTACGACCTTAGGCTCCTTAGGTACCATCATCTACGAGTAAATACCAAATATTAAGAGGTGATTTTCGAGACGACAGTGCTTCATGAATAGTAAGACTGAAGGTAAGCGGTCCAAGCTGATCTCCCTACTGCGCACCCACCTGCGAAAGAATTTGAGAATCGCCGTAGACAAGGTTAGAAGGAGAATGATAGACCTGGTGTAAAAAAGGTACAGGGTGGGAATGTATTTTTTCACTTCGCCCAACAGAACATCCCTCTCGCTAGTATTGGACGCGTTCTTGAGATCCTACTTCAAGACGACAGTCTGGATTTCCGGGTTCCGTGACGAAAGTGCGTGTTGTGGATCGTGACCTCAGTGTTCTAAAACCCAGCTGAAAATGAGCTGGTCGAATTCCGTCTAAGCCCACGGCTGACCCATTATGGAATGACCCTAGTGCTCGCACCACATCCTCCAAGTTTACCGGCAAGGCTTGAATGGACCGATCCGGCTCCCGAGGGAAATTTAACGTGCGGGACGCGGGAGGATGCTTCGAACACAAGCGTCTCAAGACCCGGAGGTGCTACCGAGTCATCAGGCGAACGGCCCCCCACACACCGGCCTCATATACTTTGGACTCTATAGTCTTAAGGACAGAATGCGACCTGGAGGAAGCCTGCCCGTCACTACTAAATTCAACCAAGTCCCATGTTCAAGTTTGGTCTCAGTTTGCGGCGTGTGGAGAATGTGGGCTTGCCAGTCTTCCTCGCATCATCACATGGAGTTATTATAGTGGCCTTGTCTCTTAAAATTAAAAATTCTCATGAAACCCCATCGGGTTACCATTCCGTTTGTGCATGGTGCACTGGCGAGGTGGACGGCTCGACACCTACTAGCGTCGCTGCCTCGGGCTCCGCTGATATAACGAGTTTGGGATGACGTGGGGGCTAGAGACGCTCTGGCACTTGTGGGTGGGTGTGCCACTAGGGTGGATTTAGCCAGGCTGAAGTCGGTATCAAAAATCAAAGCGGGAGCGTGGTTATGGGCTTTGCTTGCTCCTTATTTGGAAATACTTCTGGACAACGACTCATTGTGGGTGGCAGTAGCTCTCCGCCTGGGCTGCGATGTTTGTGTGCCTCATAAATGCATCTGCGGCTCCATGGTGGAAGCAAATGGCCATCAGGGCTTAAGTGATGATCGGTATAACAAATAACACATAATTTCACAATATTATGCTATAAGTATTTAGTAGTATAATGTGTAGATATAATTTAGTTTTCTTTATGAAATCGTTGGAGTTGCAATTCTAACCTAACCTAGTTTTCAGGCAGTTTCGTTTCTTGATAGGGTCGCAGTTCTAACCTAACCTACTTTTTTGGCATAACACATTATTATTATAATAGTATTACGTATTCCAGATTATACCAATAATTCATTATACCCACTGAAAGTTATATCTACCAATAATATATCTAAAGTTGTTATACCTAGCCACCGGTACGCACCCTGGCCATTTCACGCGTTGAGTTCTTGTCGGTGTTCAGGAAAATTTCCGCGCTACTACGCTCTCTTTGACATACTGAAGAGGGCTTTAATATCCGCCAACATCCTCTGCGTTCTGGAGCCTCCGGTCCTCTGTCGAACCGACAGCAAAAGGCCAGATGGCTTAACTTTAGTGCCATGGCAGAACGGAAAGTGTTTGCTGTCGGACGTTACGTGCGTTAGTACTTTCGCCGCCTCGCACCTCAGCTGAATAGTCCGCGGCAATCCGCGGTGGATTTTGCGGTCAAAAAACGGCAGAATTATTCGGCACTATTATTTTGTTCCTCTTGCGTTTGAAGCGATTGTTTACATTCGGAAAGTGGGACGTCGAATTACGGAAAGGGGGTGTCACGCTCACGCCCGCGCGGATTCGTTCCCTGGTGCAAAGATTGTCTATCGCCATTAAACGTGGTAATGCGGCCAGTTTGATGGCTACCTTTGCGCCAGGGACAACTTAAGCTATTTATGTAACATTAATAAAAACAAATTAAAACTTCTAACTCTAAATTTCAAATACTTAGGGCCGAACATCATCTTTATTCGATGCAAACAGAACCGTAGCGATAAAATTATAACTACAAAATTTTGAAATAGATTTACTATTGAGGTTGCCTGGGAGAGATCCCTTAAAGGGATAAGTCCGCCTTTGTACAAGTATCTCAAAGTTTGTCAATTGTGTTGTGTTTCTTTTCTTTTGTACAATTAAGAGTTTACATACATACATACTATTTTCTTTTATCCTTTGGCAACATAAAAAGAACTTAAAGTTTTAAGGAATAATAATCATTATAATTTATAAATAAAGTTATAAATCTTAAGAAAATATGATGTTTCTATATACCAAACATCGAATTGCAATGATATTTTACTACGTATATATACTAAACACTTTTTTAATACACGATAAAGGTCAAGAGTTATGACTAATTTCACCAAATCTATAATATTTCGTGAAGTTTTTTTGCTAATCCTGTTTGAATGTATGCTTTTGTATATGTTAAAATGGCTAAAATGCCAAACGTATGTTGTAGTTTTTAAGAACAAATAGCTAAATTCTTATAAATTAATTCTTATCAATACAACCAAACGACTAAAGGTGTATAAAACTTCAACTCGAGGAGGGCATAATTACTGAAGTGACAAAGGTATTTTCTTGTTTTTTTGCACAAAATACTAAACGTCCAACATTTGCAAACTAGAAAAATGGCAAAAGACTGAACGACAGTAAATCGAAAAATGGCAAAAAGGTAACAGTACTAAAATGAAAATAATGAAAGTGATGCTGCATTAAGTAATTTGCTTCCCAAATTTAAGCGTTTTTGAAAGACTAAAGCGCCAAAAAAAAGTTAAATTTCGCTCCAATCGCTTTGAAACCTAGACAGTTCGATGCAGAAAAATTCGCTGATTCTGGTGATATGCATAACTCATTTTAGCCAAAAGTGTCGCTTTAGTACTTTTGCCTGCGAGCGACGATATAGAATTATTATAATCATGCATAAAAAATAAAAGGTACACAGAAAGTGAATTATTGTTTCCACTGTTGCTATTTCATTTCCTCGTAATCTAAGTGAAAAGCAAAGTGTAAAACTCGAGCATTAAACCCATTTACCCCTCTGTGGTACCGTACCGGCTCGGGTGGCTATATGAACGTCTTGGCTAAAATGGCTCGTTTTATGCTCTTGTTGTACAATCTACTATTCAGCAGCACTAAAGAATGAACAACATAGAAAATCTATTAACATTTTTACCTAATATTCTTAAGTAACAAATGACAAGAATTATAGCAACAACTTTTCTGTTAAAATGGTATAATCTGTAGATGCTACTTAAGGTTGACAGAATTAATTCCTTTATTTATAAGCCAACGGACCTGGTAGCTAAAGCTAAAAAGATAAATTAACTGACTATAGAGCTTACTAGAATTGACCCTACGACGTGTATAGATTAAAATAAATAACTACACTAAATAATACTCAACTAACTTAGGCACTGTGACATAAGTAGAGTAAATGTAGTTTTTCGTGTTTATTAATTCCAACCCCCAAAATCAAATAAGTCATTTAAAAACAATATCCGTCTCCTCCGTAATTATTAAAAGCATTAAACGGCAAAAGACAACCCTCCTGCATTTACCAAATTGGATGAAATATGCGTCCCTAAACACCGAAGACATAAAAAAAAACTTTTAATATCCTAATAAGACTGTGATTTAATTTCGTTTTATCATTATTTATGTATGGCCAAGTCTGTTATTATCTTATCTCGCCAGGAGTTTTCTCTGTGGTCTTGGGCAGGTGAACCACAGATTATGAAATACTCCATCGTCTGACAGAATGTTTTTTTTATTTTTATTAAATGGTATTTATTTACATGATGAATGATGAGAAGATGATGAGCAATGGTCAGAAGAGTACAAATCGGAAAGATTAGGTACTTTTTTATGGCCTGGTTACAAGAATAGATTATATATGTTGTGCGGGTTAAAGTTCCATGTGACATCACAATTATGTATGGTCGACCAAGAAAGTGCTTTACCAATTTTAATGATAGTTCCTACTTCAGTAATAAAACAATAAGGCTAACTGTCATATTGACTTGTGAGTTAAAATAGGCTTTGACGTTTTAAGCGCTACAAATAACATTAAACCAATTAACCAATTGGTTGGTGGTAAACCAATTTCTTGGTCGACTATACATACACTTTTAACTAAGAAGTGACGGCACTTGCCCCTCCCTCACTATTTTGTCAGCTAAAATCTAATTCCATCTAAAATTATCATCGCAAACATAGCACGTTTTTCAGCGACTATAAACTATCGTAATAAACACTTAAAACACTGGTTATTAACACTCATTATTTTCAAAACTCTCTTCACCTCAACAAAATACTCTACTACCCTCAATTTAAGCTCGTGATTCTCACGACTATTTTCCGGATCGTGAAAATGTATTGTCACACGGTTTAAGGGCGACAAGAGGGTGCATGTTACTGAACCTTCCCCTCTAAAATATCGTAACTCTATATTCCAGTTATACTAAAGGAAACTTTCATGGGGCTGGTTTTAAGTTGTTTTTTCAGTGCTATTAGTAGGAGAGTAAGGGTAGTAAGGGTTGAAAGTTGATACTTGTTGAACACGATGGTGTTTTGTCGTGTTGCGAGGCTTTATGACACTGTCGTTAACAGAGGGAAAGTAGGGTTGTGTTTTGGAAAGTTTTTAATGTTTTGATGGCTTTTAATTGAATGTTGAATGTTTATTGACTTGGAAAGTGTAATAATAGTACAGTCGAGGAAACTGAACCACGTACCAGGGTGGAACCTTCTCATAATCAATTTCGCTATGATTTCTTTGGAAAATGTATGGCATGTTAACACATTAGTAGCGCAAAAGTTTCACCCTAGTACGTGATTAAGTTTTTTCCACGGTACTGTACTAACTTCTTGCGTACGTTCATTTGAGACTGGCAGCATAGTTCCATTTTTGAATAATAATATTGAACGGACGCAAGGGGGTTAAACATAAGACTTGTATCCGAGCGGCCAACGTAGCGAGTTATTTGGAAATACACATGAAAATAATATGAAGACGAGTTTTTAATTGGAAGTAGAGTTTAATTAGGATAGTGGACCGTCCGTCCACTATAGTACCTAGGCAAAACTAAACTGAAACATGTGTCGGGGTTTTCAAATGATCTTTGTAAACAGAGCTTTATCCTTAATAACTACTTATCAAAGAAAGTTAGACAAAGAAAAACATAACTTTCAGGGACATAGCCAGATAAGTAAGTTATTTTACTATAACAGATACAGCAGAATCAATGTGTCCGATTCGTAACTACAATGAGTCTGTACTTCGTGTTGTATATTTTTATTATTGTGTCTTGTGAAATAAATTTAGTTTCTTTCTTTCTTCTCTAATAACTCTACAAAAACCATACGAAGATGTAATTCTTACAACAGTATAGATAAACAAATAAAAAATATTGAAATAAATCTGGACAACTCCCGTCTTAAATCGATTTTAGCTCGACATGTTTTAGGCTTAATCCTAGCCCTTCCGTTAGGGTCGTGTTGCAGCAGCCGCTGAGTCGCGTTACTCCTGGAGGAAGGGCTACGAATCAGCCCGAAATAAGTCGAGCTTAACTCAATTTAAGACGAGAGTTATCCGAGTTCATTTCTATGAGTGAGTCTCACGGTAGTTTCATGTTCAAAATTATCTTGAAAGTTCTAGCACCGTACTTACGAATATACCTACGCATTTAAAAACCTAGTGTAATTCCGTGTCGTCACGCTCCCAACACAAGACATTTAATCATAATACCGTATCTTTCGCAGTTGGCTTTAAAAAAAGATGTAAATCCATTTACGGAACCCCTGCTCCTAATGGCGGCCATTAAGGGATTATAACGAACCACTGGCTGCCGGCTAACGAGGGTTCACCATTCGGGAAAAACTGTATAGTTATCTGCTCTAGACTTGTGCCTGAATAAAAATCGTCCCTTTTTCTACACTATTTAACTAGCAATTCTTGTGTTACATCGAAAGATGAACATTGGCTGACGATTCGTGTGCATAATTTTTTCATAAAGAAAACCTTTACGACTGTCAAAATAACCTAACTGCTGAAATATATGAATTTAAGAATACCTTGTTAGTTTGTCTCAAAGAGGTAGCAAAAGTCAGAACCCAAAATTTTCATATGATATTCAATGGAAACAGGTATATATCTCTATGTATGTATATATTTTTTGTAATACCAATACGACATAAGGTAGACGTCAGAGTGCTTGTCATTTTCTTAGGACGTCTTGTAGACTTTTTTAAATCTCGATTTAAGGCTTAAACTGACAGTTCTTGTATGGATCTGACAAGCCTTAAGACCACTTAAACCTAGATTTAAAAGCCTGATTATAACTAATCATCATCATCATCATCATCCCAGCCTATATACGTCCCACTGCTGGGCACAGGCCTCCTCTCAGAACAAGAGGGCTTGGGCCATAGTTCCCACGCGGGCCCAGTGCGGATTGGGAACTTCACACACACCATTGAATTGCTTCGCAGGTTTGTGCATGTTTCCTCACGATGTTTTCCTTCACCGCAAAGCTCGTGGTAAATTTGAAATGTAATTCCGCACATGAATTTGGAAAAACTCAGAGGTGCGAGCCGGGGTTTGAACCCACGACCCTCAGCTTGAGAGGCGATAGGTCAAACCACTATGCCACCACGGCTTTCTATGCCACCACGGCTTTGGATTATAACTAATGACCATGTTTAATTTTATGTCGTTTGCAATATAAATAATATATATAATTATTACCTATTTATCTATAATATAATAATATAATATATCTAATACCTTTAAGGGAGCAATTCTTGTGTATGATCAGAATCTCGGAAACGGCTCCAACGATTTCGATGAAATTTGGTATGTAGGGGTTTTCAGGGATGGAAAAACGATGTAGCTTGTTCTTATCTCTGGGAAAACGCTGGTTACCAAGTGTTAGCCCGAGCGGAGTGGCGAGATGTTGCGGAATAGCCGAATGTAACTCTGGATAGAGAGATATAACACATGTTATTATACTAGCTTTTGCCCGCGGCTTCGCCCGCTTGGAACTCGGTTATCAACTTATCAAGCACTGTTTCTTCGGGAACTGTGCATTTTTCCGGGATAACAATGTAACTCTCCGGCCTATAAACTATGTTTATGCCAAAAATCACTTCGATCCGTCGCTCCGTTTCGAAGTGAAAGACGGAGAAACATACAAACACACAAACATGCAAATACACACACTTTCGCATTTATAATATAAGTATGGATAAGCTTAGAAATAATAATAATAAGCAACAGGGTGGCACCTATTGGGCATTAATTATGAATCAAAGTTATTCGAAATAAATGATATTATTATTAGCACGCGAGAACATTACAACATTAAACTTAGCTTTTTTAACGCAATTCACCAGCTATTCGTCACACTCATCACCCTCTTGTATTGATTTTGGTCGTGCCAATCGTGTAGATGAGACTCGCAATGGTCGCGTCAACGAGTCTAAACAAATGACTGTGGGTGACTCGCGCGTTCGTTAAACTAACTGTTAACTTTAGGGGCGAGTTCCTCTGGAACGAATACAATTTTACAATACAATACCATACAACACAATAAATCTTTATTGAACACCTTCACATATACTTAAATACTAATCAGTACAGAAACACTGGTATTTATATAGGGTTTTTTTTAATTTTAGTTATTTGCGTATATAGTTTTGACCCTTGAAGCTTTACTTTGACAATGTTTTCAAAATTCATGTGTGAAATTACGTTTGACATTTACCACGAGCTATACGGTGAAGGAAAACAACGTGAAAAAATTTGCACGAATCTGCAAAGCAATTCGATGGGTGTATGAAGATCCCAAGCCTCATTTTGAGATTAGGCCTGTGCTATGCAACGGGACGTATACATATAGGCTGGGATTAGACTTTACTTAACGTCCGAGCTCTCGCAATCATACTCACCGTCTCTTTCTTCATTCTGGGATCAGTATATTGATCTTGTTCAAGGTCATACCATCCGCAGAAACGCAACAGCAAAAATGTGCAAGGTAAATTTACTAAAAGACAGCCGGGGAATAATCTTAGATTGACCAAAATTCGTAGGAACATTCATCCTAACGGGAGCCAAGTCTAAACCTGTCGACTTTTGGAGCGACCTCTTAAAACAGCGAGTGATAAATTTGCGTCGCATGGCATGCGTCACTTTTGGCGTAATTCGTTCCAATCGTCGCTTTGCTTAATGGATTTTACGCTTAAAAGCAAAGTCATTAAAATGCAGTTGGAGCTAAGGGTTTGCAATGGCTAAGTTGCTATGTTAACAATCTATGTATTTACAAAGCTTTTATTGAACTTCATCTCTGTTTGTTTCAAATCTTGTTAGTTAATTATAATCCACTTGCAGTAGTCGGATTGTTTTTTTCTATAGGTACAGAATAGTTGCAACCAGCGCAAAATTATGTATAAAAAGTGAAATTTTCAACAAAAACTTAAGTTTAATACATCGATAGTAAGTAGTTTAATACTTCCAGATCACAATGTAGTAAAAAAAAATTGCTTTTGCCCGGGCCTCCGTTTGCGAAAAATTCGTTTACCGCTATCCCACGGATGTTCCCGTAGTTACGTAACTATCCGAGTTTTGAATTTATTATTGTACATAAAACACATGAAATTAATATTTTAACAAGAAGACAAAACTAAAAACTATCCGAGACAAAACTACCCTACGTCCTTTTTTAAGTTCACGAACTGTCTAAATACCAAATTTAATCTAAATCGAGCTAGCAGTTGACCGATTTTCAAAGAGTAGGTATCCCGTGCAAAGGCTACATTATGAATAAAAACATTCGATGAAATGATGAAAAACCTTAGCGGGTTTGGCTAAACTAAGCCAAGTATTTGTTGAAATAATTCGAATTAATTATCTACATTATCAAGACGTTAAAAATATCTAGACGTCTTTATGCTACTAACAATAAGTTTGATGAATATGTCGCAGAGAAATGGTCAAAACAAGGACTTGACCAAATCTCGCAGGACGTTAAAATAGCGGATCCATTATATCATTTTATCATCAAAAAATCAGTCATTTGATCAACTCTCTGAAACTCCCTGAAAAATATACCTCGTTGAGTTTCTTCCCGGATTCTTCTCAACAGAGGTTTTTCCGAACCGGTACTCGTAGTAGTTTTTTTTGACGCATAAGTGCTTGTTATAGCCTAAATTGAAAAAATATATTTGACTTTGACTTTGACTGTTTAGTGAAATAACGAAATCAATCAAACAATCAAGTCTTTTTTTACCAGATTTGTTTAGTGATTTTGATAAAATCCCTGAAACAACGTCAGTGAGTTGACAAAACGAACTCGAAAAGTCACTCGTGATATAATTTCACTAGACACGTAGTCTATGGCGTGCAGTCAGTAAACAGCGGCGCAAAATACCAACTGTTTACCCTGAAATCGACCCAATGCACGCCAATGCAGTGAGCCGTGGAGGTTGAAAACATAAAAAACGGCCCTAGATTTACAACTTATAGACACTTTAGTCTAGATAAGATGGCTGAATTAGGGATGATCGATGCTTCTGATGGGTTCCCCGTGCGACCTCGATCTGCCGTATCACCGCATCGCGTGTGCTGCGCAACGCAATGCAACGCTCCGACGCGCAACCGGGCCGCTGATTCACTTCCCGCGTGAACACACTGCGCTGCTGCGTTTGGGTCTTACTGTTTTGTTGCTTTATTCTTCTTCTGGGGCCTACGTGTATTTGAAGGCCGCAATTGCGATGAAGCCTGGTTAAAGACAGAAACGAGATCAAGGCGATTCTATACCAGCCTCCGCAAACTTCTCTTGCCAGTTCCGTGGACGAACACGTTGCTCTCATATCGGTCGTGCGGTCCCTCTGACACTTATACTATTTAATACGAGAGCGAGAAGGACGGTACGATACGAACTTCGAGTTTCGAGTTTCGTAGTAGCCCTGCAGTCACGAAAGATCTTGTGCACAGGCAACACGCCGAAATTCGTCTGAAATAGATGCATAGGCCCACAAGGGGCCTACTCAAAGCTCTCTCTTGTTCTGGCAAGGGCAAGTTTCAAAGTGAGAGATACCTAAAGACAAACGAATTTTTAACGGTCAGAAGCTTAAAGTGTTTATAAATAATGGGGCAAGGGACCAAGTAGAACACACTCCGCCAAAACCAATGTATTATCATTTTGCTTTTACTGAACGCATCCGCGAGGCGTTACCAAGGTCCGGCCAATTTAACACTTCTTACAATAGTACTGCTGCCTCCTTCTTCCCTATTTATATATGAATAGAGTCCAAATCTGAATCCCGAATCGCTTTAGTATCTTCTTAACTTGTCAACTTTTTACACACCTATAGTTATATGATTTTTTCAGTTTTATTCATTGACGCCTTTAACTTGGAGAATATAGAGACGATAATCTTTAATGGTTTGTGTTTAAGAATGAATTATAATTTTGTATAGCTGTGTCCTGTCATTAAATTCCGAGGTAAAGATTTCCATTTTGCCGACATTTTCCGTTAATTAGTTTTAGTTAATGTTTTATGTAACAGTTGTTTCCTCTAGTTTTGGATTTGACTTATTGTTACGGCTAATTATTAAATAGTTATGTAAATTTGAGGAATGTAACATTCGCTTTTAATGTTGGTGTTAATAAAATGGGCTGCTGAAAAAAATGGCCTAGAAAAACAACAGAACAGCAGAACTAAGTAATGGACGTATTCTAATTTCACGTTTTATGTTAAAACCGTGGACGTCCACGGGGTTACACAAGTCCACATGTTAGGCTGTAGTTAAACTGTAAAATTTCAGACACAAAAATTACCCATAACCAGTGTATGGTTATAATTGGTTGTCGCACAAAGGAATGTTTACTACTTTGGTACTATTTTAACTGATTTTAACATGAGCTTTACGGTGAAGGAAAACATCCTCAGGAAACCTGTACACACCGGCAAAGAAATTTTATGGTGTGAAGTTCCCCATTTGCACTGGGCCCGCATGGAAACTATATACGGCCTAAGCCCATTCTGAAAAGACGCCTGTGTCCTGCAATGGGATCCGACGTACATTCTACCTTCTTCGCACATGAAATTCTAAAAACTCAGAGATGCAAGCTCGAGATTAAACCCACGATTCTCTGTATCGAAAATACAAACTGAAATATAGATGCATAGAAAAACCAGAAAAATAAGACCAGCGCTGGGAATCGAACCCAGGTCCTCGGCATTCCGTGCCACGTGCTTCACTACACCACATCTTATTTTTCTGGTTTTTCTATGCATCTATATTTCAGTTTGTATTTTTTATATGTGTTTTACGGGATGACCGCAAAAGTAACAAAAAATTTGGAATTGAAACAAAAAATACAAAAAGATTCCAAAAAAAACAATCTTAATTCACGATTCTCTGCTTGAGAGACCATAGGTCAAATCACGGATTTTTTATTATATTGGTAAATACATATGTTACATAATTTATGTATAGGTAATTTAACTGCATGTAATGAACAACCAGTAACTATTAAACCAAAGTTCTAATCCAACGCTTGTAACTAGGCCGTTACTCATTTTTTAGTTAAACTATTAGACCTTGGATTAACTTCAGTATCAAGAGAAACTGTTTGCAGGACGTTTCCAAGGTGGCCTTTGTTAGCGTGTGCCGAACATCGCATGTGTAGGGCACTCAAGTACTCTACGTGAACTGAACGACTTACTTTGCGCACCCGCTACCTTGTGATAGCTACGTTTATGCAAGAAATGTGTGTTCATGCAATAATAAATGCCTTTTAATGCAATATTTAATTTTTCTTCCAACTATGCTTTAATTTCACCATAACCGCACTAAATACCCAGCACAAAGCGGGACTTTTCTGCTCTAGAGTAGAAAAAATGTATGAAAATCCTTTATTGCATTGTTTTAGATTTTTTTTTAATTGGACCACCAAAGTAGTAACACAAGTATTTTTGCTATAAAATTAGCCTGCATACTGTAAAAAAATCTAGCGTAGGTTGCTCAACCTAACGGTCTTATGAAATTTGACAGAATGCGTACCTACAAAAAATTGTTGCTACCAATCCTACCAAAAACAGTAAGTAGCCGTATATTTAAAAAAAAAACTTTATGTATTTGGTTGGCCAACCTGGTGCCCATCCGAAATTTGACAGATCGCGGGTAAAATTATCTGCTACTGGCTACAACCTCTGCCAAAAAAAGTAAGAAATAAAAAAAACCAAATTGGCGGCAACCTTGCTAATTTTCCGTGGTCATTTTTTGAGAGTACGAATGTAAACAAAAATTTAATCATCGAGTGCTAGTGACATTTCTTTCCTATTAATTGTTTAGCATGAGTTTTTTTTCGTCTACTATTCCAGTAATAGCTGAAAGAAAAGCAGATTATGCACTTCGCATTAAGCACCATAAAATTATATATAAATATATTGCCCTCGTGCGTTTGAAAATTTTTCCAAATCGGCACTCGGTGCAATAATAAATACCTAACTTTCTGCTTGGTGCAACAATCTACTATTAATAAACTCTTCAAAATTTAAATTTTATGAAAGGGTTGTTTCCATCACACGATACCATATTTATCCCTTGCCTAGTAGGGCAAACCTTGGCTTATTGGTGATACTTGGTAATTCGGTGATACATATCTTACACAGATGTGAGGAAATGCAAGCTGTAAATTCGATGGCAGCTGTCAGTTTTGATGCTTGTTATCGAGTTGGCAGTGATTTATTTGCTTGCATTTATCTCCTACTTTGCGTAAGATTATGACGCAGTATCACCCCCTCCGGCGTCTTACGTCAAAGTCGTAAAATGTCCAGGTGTCCAGGTTGTAGAATGACCAGGTAGTACAATGTCAAGATCGTCCGACTTAGCAAGTATCACCGATTAGTGAAGGTTTTCCCAGTACAAGTTTTACTTACTTTGGGACTAAGTCAATGCGTGGCAACTGTGCCATGCATGGTATTATTTATTTGTTTAGCGTCCAGTGACCCATTTCTTCATTACACAATCACGTTATTGATTCACAAATATGAATTACCCGAAGGAAGCGATGCATTATTGACATAGCGTGCGCGGCGCGTTTTTTGCGCTTCCGCGTCGGAAAGGAAAGGCGCGCACGCGACGGACAACGAAAGTGATTATGTCCAGAGGGGCTACTACGAAACTCGAAAATTGAAGTTCGTATCGCATCGTCCCTTTCAGTCGAGTTTTAAATTACATAAGCGTCAGCGGGACGGCAACATACGAAGTTCGAGTTTTGCTCTTCTTAGTATAGGGCCAGGGGTACGTAACGTGCTGTCGGGGGCAAAACAAGTACAAGTGACTGGCCCTATTGCGAATTGCAAAATTCGAACTTCGTATTAAGATACGAACGTGGGGACGTTAAACCGTCCCTACTTCGAAGTGCAAAATTCGAAATATTTGCCGTCCCACTGAAGAGAGATAAAGAGAGAGAGAAAGAAAGAAAGAAAGAAAATATTTTATTGCCAACAGTACAACAGTTGCAGGTGGTAGGACCTTGTGCAAGGTCCGCCCGGATTGCTACCACCATCTTGCTCGCTAATCCTGCCGTGAAACAGCAGTGCTTGCACTGTTGTGTTTCGGCGTGGAGAGTAAGACAGCCGGTGAAATTACTGGCACTTGAGGTATCCCATCTTAGGCCTCTAGGTTGGCAACGCATCTGCAATACCCCTGGTGTTGCAGATGTTTATGGGCGGTGGTGATCTCTTACCATCAGGAGACCCACTTCCTCGTTTGCCATCCAGTCAAATAAAAAAAAATACAAGACAACAATATAAACAATACAAGATAGTAGTCTGTCCTGCGGCAAAAGGAGCAAACTCAGCTAATGCTGCGCTTACGCGGAAGCTGCCAGTGGTGAGAGTGAGAGGATCGGTACGATACGAGCTTCAATTTTCGAATTTCGTAGTAGCCCCCCTGTTTTCTTATTATATTCGGTGAAGCTTCTTCATCTCTACAGCCCTATCCATAGAGTCACGGAGAAAACTGACGATCAAAAAGTGGTTCGAATATTTTTACGAAATCAGTTTTTCTATTTAGGTACATCATTGTAAACGATTCAGAAAACAGATACAAAGAAAGATTACAAGGTAAATAACAGACGACCTTATCGCTTTAGAGCGATCTTTTCCAAGCAACTTTTTTCAGCAGAAAGAAGAAAAGCTAGGTAACAGCAGGTGATGCAATTTACAGCAGAAGATTAGATCAATAAAACAACAAAAATACATAGGTATTTACCCTCACCCACCTACCTACCTATACCTTACCTTCCTACCTACTTACCTATACCTTATCTTAAAGTACTAAAATCTATTCTCAAATGGCGGCTTGTTATTGAGCGCGTGGCTACTCCGTGATCCGAGTGTCGTGTGCAAGTGTATCCAGAAATATTTTTAATCCAAACAAACATGCCGCCGCGAAATAAATATGTCGGAACGAACGGGTTGAGAGGATTGTACACTGGATCCCATACAAATTTTCTGTAATATACACGATGATTTTTAATGAGTGATCGATGGTTGAAAGATACAAAGTGTGTTTTTTATACAAACACAAATAGTAGCCAGAGGTTTTAGTGCTATGAACGATATTGCAATAAATTTCATTTTTAGATTTGAAAAGCAAATCGTAACTTTTTCTCGAGCTGTAAAGCTGTAATGTATTTGTGACAGTTGTTGTGAAGTGGATTTATGACAGATGTCAGTTGTCAGCAAACATGACATTTCGCGTAAAAACAAAAGTAGCGATCATGTAGTGGTACATTTATTTTCTAAGGAAACCAAAGTCATAATTTTTAATAAATCACCATGAAAGTATATGTTTGTTATTAGGGCCTTTACTAACAACTCTTATAATTTTCGGTTATCACACAGATACTCGCTGTATAAACACACGGATACCGAAGCTCTAGTCTAGACCTCGTGTTTTCAATACTGTTCTTCCACGCACCGTTTTGAAATAATTCCAAAATTAAATGGAAAAACTTTTAAATAACATAAGTTAAGTAGCTGCAATGATAAATCGATTAGAATAAATTATGTTTTCTTTCCTTCTTACAATTTCCTTAATTAAAATTAATTATTTGAGTATTATTTTATTTTTATTCAATGCAGTGTAAAATGGCCCCAAGTTGATATAAAAATCAACGTTGACCAGAGCCGGATCACTTACGACAAAAAGAGAGCGTGTTTACATTATGGACCGCGAAACGTATAGTACACTCGGCGCGTGCGCGTAGTGGACAGGCGCTAGCGGGAGCGGGAGCGGAGGCTGAGGCGGAGGCAGGTACTTTTTTTTAGTTATTGCAGAAAAACGAACAGACGGTTCTCCTGATGTTAAGTGATTACCGTCGCCCATAGACATCCGCAGCACCATCAGGACTGGAGATGCGTTGCCGGCCTTTAATATCGAAGTTGGAAATACCTCGGCTGTTAAACTGTTTCATTGATTACAATGTGCGAGGTAAGAATTAAATCGCATTAAACCTACTTTTATGCCGAGTAGTGCAGTGATGGGAATGGATAAGAATGAGGAAAAAATCTGTCGTTCATACACTTTTGATGTTAGTTTCACAAATTGTCAGTTCCATTCCTAATCCAATAAAATCAGGTTAATACGGAATACTTTATTTTTGTTATTTCTGGTCACCGCGATTATTTGACGAACGGGTAGGTTAGAGAACCTGTCTTCGAACCTTGAGGTCCTGGGTTTAATCCCCTGTAGGGACAGATATTTGTATGAAAATTCAAAATTACAATGACTTAATCACTGCCGAACTATATTGGTGATTTTTTATTCAAAATTGACTTACTATCAATGCTAGCCACAGATACTATAAATCATGGTGATTTTTTTATTGAAAAGAGCGCCATCTCTTCCCTCGAGTGAGCAATATATTACACGGCATTGTAATGAAATGAAATGAAATGAAATTGAATTTATTTGCATTAAGCTGTAAGATTTGTAAGTGTATTTTTAAATAGAGAAAATTCTGAAAAATAAAAACACAAAGGTTTAACTGCTTTTTAGCATTATAAGTATTGGATATTTCTAAAACAATAAAAAAAATCAAGCGAAATAAAAGAGTTTGATCCACCTTGTACCACGCTCAGTTCTAAACGTGGCTAGCGGGTAATTGTAACTGCTTCCCGGAGGAATAATACGGGAGGTGAGATTCGACGGCGACCAGACCAAATCTACTAACATTCTACAAACAATCCAAAATAAAATCAAAACTTAACTATACAGAGTTGAAAATTGTGGTTAATTAGTGATGTGCTTACGACGTTGTGGTTTATAGTGCAAAAGCAGACTCTTGACACGCTTCGGTGTAAAGCGTAGGTATTCAGCGGGCATAAAGGAAACATACTTTTTTTAGGGATGCTTCGTGAATCGAAGAATTTTTTTTAACAAAAAATGGAACCGACTTCAAAAGCCTTGATAGTATTTTTCTAATAGCTTGAAGACGGTGCCTCAGCACGAGCCAGTAGGAATGGAAATATAGTCGTCTATCTCACCTACATACTTTTTATTGGGCTTCAATCACTAACGCTGGCTCGTACTGAGGCACCCACTTCAAACTATGAGAAAAATATTTTCAAGGTTTTTAAAGTCGGTTCCATTTTATGTAAAAAAAAAACATAGTTTTTAGTGATTTGTAGCCAAAGTGAATCTCACAACGATTTCATTAAGCTCAAACACGGCATAGTTTTTTTATTTTATAACAGAGTACCGGTAATTACGGTCTTCTTCACCAAATGATACTTTCTGAATGTACTTAGTAAATACTTGACTTGGTGTTAAAAATGTCAAAATCGCTATAGGTGTGCTTTAAAAATTCGAATCCCATCATCAAATCCTGACTTGGTGTCCATGGGACCACCTCCAAAGTATGTATACTTTAGAACTTAAAGAATTTTGAAATTCGGCCCACAATTGGCGGAGTTATCGCGTAACAAACACACAGACGAAATTGAGAACCTCCTCCTTTTTTGAAGTCGGTTGAAAAACTGCAGTTCTCTGCTCCAGACAATCGCAAATGTGTATTGAAGCGTTATTTTTTAAAATTAAATTATTCCACTCAAAGTAAGTATAGGTGTATTTGTCAGACACAGGAAGCCTAAGTATTATTTACAAAATAAGGATTTTGGCAGGGCGATGATGAGTGATGATGATGAGTCAGTCAATACTTCCATTTTAACACATTATACTAACTTTAGCCGTCTTCGGTGCCGCAGATGAATAAAAAAGATATCTAGCTTATTCCGTGAAGATTAAGCAAAAACATACTTAACACACTTTATGAAGTTTATGATCCTCAAGAAAAATGTTTACCAAACTGTAAGTCTCTAGTTTCAATAGAGCCTGGCCAAGTTATAGGCCAAGACACAGAGCTACGGTTTAAAAAATACATCTATGTACTTTAGTTTCCTGTTAACCTTAGCGGTCCCCCGACACCAACGACGCTTAGATAAAAAACATATTACTAGGTACTTATACTAAATTAACTTAGGCTAATTTTGCGGGAAATCAGCATAGTCCCCGCGGGATAGGGATAAACGAATTCTTCGCAGATGAAGTCGCGGGCAACAGCTAGGTAGTGCATAATTATTTTTTACTTTTTAGTTGTCGCTGGCGTTTTTTGGTGTCGGGGGTTAATTTAAAAAATTTCATACAAATATCTGCCGCAACCAGGAATCGAGCCCGGGACCTCAAGCTACGTAGCCCGGTACTCTGACCACTGGGCTATCCGGTCATGAAACTTTGATAGAGTTGGATCAACGGCTGCCACGTAACCTTTGCCTTACCAAATCAAAATACTAAACTTTTTTTTATTGTCTGTGGGCGCCCTTTGTAGTTTACAGGTTCTGGTTTGGGTTTCATTTATTATTTCCGTTTCATAAAACTAGTTTTTATGACAAATAAAGTATGCGTAAACGAGTAACGGGTAATTCTGTGTCCCACAAAAATGCTTTTGAAAATCAGATGTCCCGCAAGCTTGTTTGCCTTCCTTTCATAATAATAGAAAACTTAAAAGCATAAGTACAGTCAAGGTCAAAGATATGTATATACCACAGAGTGACTAAAAGCGTAGTCATCTAAATAGTCATAAATTCGGCAACATAAGAATGTACAGTCGAGTACAAAAATATCTGAACACGCTTCTACGCCATTAACAATAGAGTCGTGTTCAGATATTTCTGACCAAATTTTTGCTCACTAGCTTTATGAACTCGACTGTAGGTAAATTAGTAACATGATTTGAAATGAGTAAAGTTGTATGTAGGTAGGTACATACTTTCACTAGGTTTTTACATCGGGCTTTGGTTTAAAGAAATTAAAAATTTCCAGTTTATCAACTCAAGTTTTACAATGAAATAGGTATTATGTTAATTCTATCGGGCTAAAATTTCGATACAACTTGGGTACCTACTTCAATTGCCACAGATTCATAAAAAAGTGACAATGTACTGGCTGTACATGAAAAGCATAGCGTTCCGTTGCACCTATGACAGTGCTGCCACCAGAGATGTGCGAGGTTGTGTTGCGACTGCGACGAATGTGGTCGTCATAAACCAAAGAATAGAGAGAAAAAAGAAAGAGAGAATTTTATTGGTGACAAAAATGAGAAGAATGAATAAAAATAAAATAAAATAGTCACGAAATAGTTGCAAATCAGCAATCTGCCGGTCTTGCGAACGGCGCTGGTCTTCCTTTGGGATCATCTGGTCATCATACATTACATTAACTTCAAACAGTTAAATACAGCGAAACCGATACAATTTTCAGTAAAAAAAAAAACACTACAGATGTGCTGAGCGAGGCTAAGGATAGTTGGTTCATAACAAACACATTCTCGCACATATCTGGTGGAAACACAGCCTTATAGTAAGCATTTTGCGAAACAGCAACACATCACAATGCTTAGTATGGATAAGAGGCAATCGACCTCACATTCCTAAGCTTTAGTAACCCGGCCGGGTCAGAGATGGCGCTAGCTGTATCTTTCTAGCTTCATGCGAGCTATTGTAAGCCGGGTTTGTTGTAAACCAGTAAAATCATACAAGTACCTAGTTTATAGATTGCGGGCTACCCAACTAGTTATGACGTGATGCATCATTTAGGACCGCAATGTATTGCTACTCGGATTATTTTACGTGAAACTCCCGCTTTTAGGAAAGATTTATGTATAGGTACTACTATAATATATTATTATAAATGCTACCTAGGTATTAAGTTAGTTATTAATTGAATTAATAATATTGTAAATCTGTTTTAAAAAAATATATTTATACAAAGCTCTTATCGATATCCCCAATGTGAAAGTTTGTGAAGATGTTCGAAGGTGAACCGATTTAGATGAAATTCGGTATACAAATAGTTTGAGTCCCGGGGAAGGCTATAGGATAGTTTTTATCCCGGAAAAATCACAGTTCCCGCGGGATAGCGGTAAACGAATACAACGCGGACGCAGTCGCGGGCAACAGGCTACTTTCCTTATAAGGGAAAATATCCGTAGGTACAGTACGATGAAAATTGGACTTATGGTACTAGCACTTAAACTGATTACGAAATAGGTAAATAAAATGTTCAGTTTCAAACAATTATTAATTTACCGTAAGGTCGGGGAACTTTGGCCCTGAAGGGTTACTGGGTCTTGGTTTTATTATTACTTTGAGAATATGGCACTTTTTTATGTGATTGATGTTAATTAATCGATCACGTTTTTATGTTTCTATTTTACGCTTTATTTTATGTTTTTATATGGTTTTCATATGGGCCAAAGTAACCTGAAATGGGTCAAAGTACCCCGACCTTACGGTATTGAGTTTATGTTTGGGTTTGAGGGTCTTCACCGTGAATCATGTTTGATACCATAATTACCTACTTTGCCTACTACTTAAAAGTCTCTATGTTAAGATATTTTTCCAAAGTTACTTCAATTTAAAAGTTTTAAGTATTGATTCAGCTTGAGAGTAGGTAAAAAGTAATATGAAATTAGCAAGGAAAGTGTATATTATTGAATTACTTATGACTAAATTTTGAAAATGTAATTTTCAGTTTTGTTGCAATAAGTGTTCTCAATTCTCAGTTTGCGGGCGCAAACAGATATGATTTTCTCAGTGCCTTTAAAATTTCAGCTCATCTTCTCGGTAGGCACCTACCAAGTTCGTTACGGTATTTTGCATTATCTACATAGCTATATCATAAATACCTACACACGATTGAAGTGCTTCGTAGGTGCGTGCAGTTTTTCTCACCATGTTTTCCTTCAGCGAATCGCACATGGTAAATTCTAAATGAACTGATTTGGTGCATAAACTCCAAAAAATACAAAGGTGCGACAGATTATCATCTAAGTATCCAGAATATCCAAATCCAAACCTATTCAACGAAGTGATGGGACTTTTTTTTTCGAGAACTTAAACAGACTAGTGCGCGTTGCAAATCGATCTTATTAATACCTCGACTCCTTCAGAGTATCCGATACCGTTTTGGTTTATTTCTAGTGAACATAAAGTTGCCGCGTGGATCGTGCTCCGAGTCACGGCACATGCGATATACAGCGTGTAAGTGTAAGTATGCAGCCACATACGACCTTTTAGATCGGAATGGTGAGAGTATGCAGTGCATAGAGATAAGACGTTCTTCGCTGGAGTAGTGCATTACGTAACATGCGATGCTTTAGTTCTGTTCTGTTTAGAGCGGGCGCCGCGGCACTGTCGCGTGTCCCCACCGCGCATCGATCCGCTCCGCCCAGCGCTCGCTCCTCCCACCTGGCCCCCGCTCCCCCCCGTCCCGCCGCCCCGCGCCGGCCTTTGTCGCGCGCCGCCCGCGCGGTCACCTGTGTCGCACGTCCTCAGTCGCACACGGACCGCGTCGCGCGCCGCCCGTCTCGCGCGCTCTACTATGACACCGACGTGATGGAAGGCAAAGAATTCGGTGCGGTCCCCGGCCTCGGCTTGGACTACTTCATGATGCCCCGCGTGAGCCAGCCCGCGCCGCAGTTCGACTTTAGAAAATTAGGCGCTAGTTTTAGCGCCAATGAGGACAGGAGCGAGGAGCGGCGCTCCCCGGAGTACCCGACGGAGCGCCGAGATCCCGCGCCCTGGCCACTCGGCCTTGGCGTGCAATTCGTCAATCCCGCTACCGGCAAGAAACGCGTGCAGTGCAATGTTTGTTTAAAGACTTTTTGCGACAAAGGAGCCCTCAAAATTCACTTTTCGGCGGTGCACCTGCGGGAGATGCACAAGTGTACTGTGGAAGGATGCACTATGATGTTTAGTTCTCGCCGCTCGCGCAACAGGCACAGTGCTAACCCGAATCCGAAGCTGCATTCGCCGCATGTGAGACGGAAGATTTCGGCGCACGACGGTAGGTCCTCTCACCCGTTCCCGCTGCTGCCGGCGCTGGCGCGGCTGCCGCTGCCGCCGCCCGGCCTGTTGCCGCCCGAGCTGGCTGCACGCCTGCCACCGCCGATGCCCGGCCCGCCCGGCCCTACGCCGCTACCCCCGCGTGTGCCCCTTGACAACCTCCGTAACTTCAGTGAAATTGAAAAAATGTACAGAAAATTCCCCTATCCAGAGGAGCCTCCCCGCAGTGCGATGGACCTCGCGAAGCCTCCCGTCCCGCACGAAGAAGAATCTTACGATAGTGATATCAATGATGACGTATCAGACGACGACAACAAAGACAAGTGCGAGAGACCCGAGTCACCGGCCGCGGAGAGACTTAATTCGTACGAAGACGAGCCGGAAGATTTAAGTGTAAATAAAAAGAAAGACGATACCAAACAGACTGTCGCACCTGCGGATAACAGCCGCAACCAACCCACCGTGTCTGACGACAAGCTGTCGTCGTTCGTCCCTAACAAGCGTAAGAGGAAGAGCGGCAATCCCACCCGGTGTTCTCAAAATAACGAATACAATGTTTCCGACGAGGAATACCATGGTGATTTGTTTCGAAATATCTCAACCCCTGGCTCTAGTCGGGCGGACGACGAGCCCTTATCACTAAAAAAACAAAAACCTGAAAAATGGGAGCCCTTTCAGAACGGCGAAGAAGCAATTGTGGACTCGGAATCGATAACGCGTGTGAAGGCCGAGAGTGAGTCGGACGATGAATCTAGTGCTCCGAGCGTCGTTCGTGAGGGCTTGCGGCTGCGGTCCGATTTGTACACGCCGAGTGACAGCGGCAGCGACCTGCACGCGTTGGAAGAGCGGCTGGCGCGCGCGCGCTCGCCCTCGGCTAGCAGCGACCGCACCGACGACCGCACTGACCTCAACGATCTCGAGATTCCCATCGACGAGGAGAACCCCGACCGATGCACCGCCTGCGGAAAAGTATTTCAAAACCATTTTACGCTGCGCATGCATTACAGAAACGACCACTTGAAGCTGCTGCATCCATGCGATGTCAACGGGTGTGATGCCGCGTTCCCGTCGCGGCGAAGTCGTGACCGACACAGCGCCAACGTCGACTTGCACCGGCGCCTGCTGTCCACGGGCTCACCCGAGAACAGAGAGCAACGACCCGGCTTCGAAATGAACGCGGAACTCTTAAACAAACTATACGCAGATATAAAAGGGCTAGCGTCAACACTTGAGAGCTTGCGATACGGCGGCGAGGAGTCCTCTCAAATTCCGAGCTACGTTTCAGAAACGATGAAGTTTTACAGTCGGAATCTGAGTGCTTTGCAGGCGGGATTGTTCCCGCAATCAGGGTTTTTTCCGGGCCCTTTTCTGATGGGTAACGGGGGTGTGCAAGGGGGTGGAGGTCCGTACGGGGCGCCGGCGGGTGCTCAATTGGCGCGGGAGTCGTTATCGCCGCTGTCGGCGTCGTCGCCACCGGTGTTGTCTCCGGGGCGGCTCGACGCGGGACACGCGCGCTCCCGCGAAGACGCGAAGCTGCTTTTTCGCGAGAGCTCGGAGTCCTACAAGAAGATGACGTCCCTGTGTGAACGGGGGGAGCAGCTCTACCAGCACCACGTCCCGGTCTCGTGACGCCGCCACGCCCGCGCCTCCTGGTGACCCCGATACCTCACTCCTTAAACGGGAGGCGGACTCTGTATAGTTAATTGTTAATAATATTAATTGAGTTAATTCTATTTCGTATTTCGTTTTGTATTTTCTTGTGATATTTAGACAAATATATCGTAATTATTGATCCCACGAACTGTAAGTTAAGGGACCCGCTTGTGTATCGACGATCGAGTAAAGGTGAAGTGCAATATGGACTCGGATATTACGGATATGAATGCGCGGGTGGACGGTATGATATCGTGTAGAGTATTTGTAATCGATGTTGAAAGTAAACGTTATAATGATCAGCTTCATTTATTGTTCTGGCGCAATAAACTCATTGAGGAAAAAATACTATTGTTTTTATTTACACTGTGTTGGTGGTGAACTCTGGCTATTTTTTATCTGTCATGCTTCGGGTCGCTCGCAGCACGGCTCATTAATCTAAGCTTCATTTGCATTAAAAAGGTAGTCTGAATCGATGATTGGAGCAATAATAACAGCTTTAGGCGATAACGTCTTTATTTATTCAAGCGGAATCTAATAAGGAATGGGATATTCGCTTGACACATCACATTAACGATCTGACGGATTCACCTCTAAAGGCACGAAACGAGCTATAATAAGGAAATAAATGTAATAATCCGCTATAACAGATCATCTGAATTCATTAATAATCAATATCGCATGCATAATAAAATAACGCTATTGATTTAAAGCATTCAATATAAAACTATGAATTTTGATGAACCTAACCAGAAACAGGTGATGTAAGGAAATATGCCACGGTAGCTGGTTTTTTTTAATTAATTGTTACACAGATAGAGTCGAATTTCCATTTAGAATTGAATATTTTAATGAGGTGCACATTTTTGTTAAATAGTTTGAAGCAGTCTCCCGAGAGATGGCGCTAGTAGTCTGGAAAAATGTGAACGCGTTGAACTTAGTGCCACCTGACTGATTATTTGATTTTGAATTTAGAAAAAATAAATTATGCTATTTTAAGAAAGTAAACGTATGATAACGCTAATTATTATTCAGTACCCACAAGTAATTAAGATTTTCAGGGAAATAATTAATGTTACTGAAGACGAGGCATCAGATCTTTAGACAATATTTTTTTTATTTCATTAATGTGAAAAAGGTAAGTAAGGTATGTCGATGAAATTGTAGTTTGCTATTTTTCATCATATATTCTAGCGAAGTTTTTTTGTGATTTTTGTTGTTTCTCTTGCTATCAGTGTATTCCATATTTAATTTTTTTTAATAAACTTTTTTACTTTTTGTTTTAAAAGTTTGTTTGCCTTCAAACGATCCCACATCTATGTATGTAAACTCTTTATTATGCAAAATAAAATAAACAAAACACAAATGACAAACTTTGAAATACTTGTACAAAGGCAGACTTATTCCTTTAAGGGATCTCTACCGGTCAACCTTTGAGTAGATGAGAGGAGTAACCAGTTAGGGTCCGATAGAGTGAGTTTAAGAATTCTTTCTTCTTCCTTTCTTTCTTTCTAAATATCAATAAACTACTATATGTATATAACCATAATACATATTATACATGCGAATATAAAACAAAGGAATGTCCTCAAATGTTTAAGGAGAAGGTGTAAGCCACATCCTTCTCAAGCTCTCCCTGAAAGATCCTACGGTGGGAGATTGCCTGATGGAGGTCAGTAACCGATTCCACAGCCTGGCAGCGTATATTTATAATTTTGTAAGGTCTTATAGTTTATTTTTTACGATTTATTTTATACTTAAGGGGCCCTAATGTCAAATACCATTTTGCTGAGAGAATTGTGTGGAGCAAGTGTTGGTGTATTCGGGTGCATCGTCTTAAGAAGTAAACCTTAGATTTGAGATTTTGATAAGCAATGTAGAAGGCAAAAGAACACCACACTATTTTTCCAAAAGATCACCATGAAGTTTCGCTACTAATCCTCAAATCCTCTTCGACCTCTTTATAAAGGACTATAGGGCCTTAGACGAAGAACATTTTAAAATCATAATCAGGTAATGCCATGATACAATACAATAATTCTATATTGCACACCAACACATATGTAGTAAGCAGTACGGAAAACACAGGTATATGTATACATAGAGATTTTCCTAGGTATGCGGCCTTATCGCTTCAGAGCTTCAGAGAGATTCGTTTCATTATTAGAGCAATAAAAAAATTGTTGCACTCAGGGACATTTAAATGTCATTAAAATTTCAGTTCCTCAATAAAAAAAGCGGCCACGTGCGAGTCGGACTCGCCCATGAAGGGTTCCGTAGCAGCAAGTAACATAATATAAAAGTTTCCTTTACTTTACGATTTATGTATTAAAAAAAACTACTTAGGTACTAGATCTCGTTTAAACCAATTTTCGGTGGGAGTTTGCATGGTAATGTACATCATTATATTTTTTTAGTTTTATCATTCTCTTATTTTAGAAGTTACAGGACACATTTTACCTTCTCTCGCGCAAACTATTCAGTTTAGAAAAAAATGATATTAGAAACCTCACTATCATTTTAGAAGACCTATCCATAGCTACCCCACACTAATGAATTTGATGAAAAAAAATTTTTGAGTTTCAGGTGTAAGTATGGGGCACTCCCAAAATGTATTGTTTTTTTTTCTATTTTTGTGTGAAATTCTTAATGCGGTTCACAGAATACATCTACTTACCAAGTTTCAACAGTGTTCTTATAGTTTCGGAAAAAAGTGGCTGTGACATACGGACGGATGACGGGGTTCCGTTTTTTTACATTTGGCTACGGAACCCTAAAAAGGAAAACGAACGACTTAAGCGTCAATCAGCATTAAGGACAGTAGTTACCTTATTGAAGCAACTCTAACGCAATACGAATATGCAAGTAATTACTTCTCTCTTATATTCATAAAGACATCACTTCTCTTATAGTTAGTTCTGTAGCGCCACATGCGCTATGTGAAGTCGTGACATTATTCCTGACATAATGATATTCCGAAAAAATATTCAACTGAACTCCGAAACAATAAGTATATACGCCATGGTTGACCTCCAGCGTTCAAATCCTTCGCCAAAGGCAGTAATTATCAGCTCTGTCCAATGCCGTGAGAACTACTCTAATTGTTCCACACTCGTTATGATTTAATAACAGGGTGACGTCCAAAATGCTTATTCGTAACATTTTTCCCAGCTCCAAAAAAATCACCACCATTATACTCTGCCTTCATCGAAAAAGGACCCAACTACACATGATCCATTGTACACTTATGTCTTTTTAACATGGGCAGAACATGACAGCACTATTTTTAAAACGTCGTAAGCGTGAGTGCCTTGACGCGTTTTTACGTCGTTTTAGTTGGATGGGTGTATCACCGAGGTTGTAGTGACGCCATTTTTTCTCGTCATAATAACATGTTAGAGCTGACAAAACGGTTTGCAGGGTTTAAGGTGCCATTTGTTTTGTGAGGCTGATTTAAGCCTTTGACTTTATTTCGGAAAACTTCTCCACGTGCTAAACCTGCTTTAATGATTTCATTATCATTGTATGTAACCTGCTTTAAAATATAATTTTCATCACACTTGCTCGTAAATAGTGTCGTAACATGCAGGCTACCTTGCTTGCAACCCCCCAAATAAAACCCTCGACCTTAATGTGCTTGTCATGAAACTCGTGGTCGGTAAATGAGTCATTGCCCGTACTAATTTTTTTGTCATGAAGCCCAAGGTCGGTAAATGAGTTTGTTACTGCATGGCGTACTGCTCGTGCTGGCGCGCTGGTCGGGCATTGCCAAGAGCGCAGTCAGCGGTATCGGCAATTTTTGAAAAAATATTAGTTTTCTTTTACAAATATATAATTTTACTCGCAAATGTGATGAAAAACATTGTATGTCGCACGGGCGGTAGGTAAGTAGGTAGTCTTCGACTTTGGGCTTTTAATAGAATCTCGTTCGTAATTTCTTATTTACTGCCCTTAAGACACAATGTACTATTGTCTCCATTCGTCATTCTGACAGTTGAGAAAAAACCGGTCAAGTGCGAGTCGGATTCCCGAGGGCTCTACTTTACGCACAACTTTAAGAGTTTAACACCATAGAATTTTTCTAAAATCTATTACTAATAATCATTTCATGTAATTTTTTAATTTTACAGTATTTTTGGGACAATAGAAAAGACAATTTTTTATCTATTGTTATTATCGTAACTTTTTATTAAATGTTTTATTACAAAAAATACATTTAAGACTCTCATAAATTGCTTGCTTGAAATGTCGGTTGACTGACATAGTATTTTTTTTTTCTGATTTGTGATCCCCTAAGTGACTTTAAATATTTTTTTTATTTATGCAGTTGGGTCAATAACCATCCACCAAATTCGTCACCGTTTGCTTTTAGCTACAAGACACTACTTAATTGTTTAAACTATAAAACAATTGCTCTAACCACAATTACCGAACTATAACTAAAGCATAGTTAGCTACAATAAGACGCTGCGGAATTAATTTTAATGGGACTAGACATGCCCGCGGCAGACTGTACGTACTCCGTTAGTTATATTAATTTGGGTTTGTCTAACTATTTGGTCCCCTTGCGAGGGGATTTTTGGACTTCCGTTGTTTAGCTTAATTAATTTTGTGTTTGTTGATTGTGTTAGATCGTTTAGGTCGAACGTTAGAGTTAAGTGAGAATTTGCATGCAAGTTTTACATTGCGGTATTTGTTTGGTCAACCGAATTCATTGTCCCTCAATAGTCTGCGATGTAATGCAACTTGTATGCAAGTTCTTGAATGATCTAAATGGGACTTTACGTTTAGACAGATCTTTATCATCATATTCAGCTGGAAGAAGTCCACTGCTGAACAAAGGCCTCCTCCTTAAGCCGAGTTTAGACTTGTAAGAAAAATCGTGCAAGTTGCATTACTTTGCGGCACTCGATTGACCACTACAAACACGTTGGCTTTACGGCCTCGAAATGTAATGCAACTTGCACAATTTTTCTCGCAAGTCTAAACTCGGCTTTAGAACGCCTCAATGAACACTCGCCACTTGCATCCACCGGCCCCCAACTCCCGCGATGTCGTCAGTCCACCTGTTGGGAGGTCTGGCAACGCTTCACTTCAGTGTTTTTTTATAAGAAGGGGAAAACGAGCATGCGGGTCACCTGATGGGAAGCAATCATCGCCGCCTATGGACACCTGCCAACACGAGGGGTATCACAGATGCGTTGCTGCCCTTTGAGAGATTGATAGGCTCGTTTTTTAAAAGACGGAAGGAAGTTGGTTCCATATTTTAGTCGTGCGTGGAAAGGTTTCGCTTAAAGCGGACCGTGCTAGATTGCTAATCATAAAGGTGGTGAGGATGAAATGACTGGCGCCTGCGCTGCCGTGAGTTTGAGACGGGGCTAACTACGACCCTAGCTCTCTCATTCTGAGAGACCTGTATCCTGCATGGCACCCATAATGGTTGAGATAGTGATGATGATCAGCGAGTGTTCATAAGAAAAAGAATCTTCACATACATACCGACAAGGAAGTGATTCTATAGTTCCAAAATAACAAGACACGCACACTCAGAAACCTTCACATTTATAATGATTTACTCGTAAGTAAGATTTTGAAATTTACGAGAATAATTTGTTTTTCTTTCACACGTTCTACGAAAGTATAGGCGCCTTCCGTTCAAAATACCTATTTCATACCTACTCAGAAAGCTAAAAACTAGATTTATGAGTCTACCCCCACACATTATTATGCAGTAAAATCGTAAAACAAATGAGCATAGGCGTCGTGTATCAATTTTGCCCTCTTTGCTGGTATCTTTGCTTCAATGGGGCAATCTTTACCGTGCCCGGGGGTGAACGGCTTTGTGAATTTTGTCAAGCTTTAATTAACTGTGTGCTTTGTAGATTAACTGACTTTAGTACGTACCTATGGATTAATTGAAATGATGGGCTTATGCGCTTTAGGTACTGTGTAACGAAAAAAAGCGGCCATATCTATAAAAAAATCCAAAGTTAGCAAGCCCAGTTTCGAAGTAAAAGGTACGTAGTGTGGGACTTTGTTGTTTGTTGGATCGACCCCCTCCATTTTTTTATTTCTTTTTATTATTGTAGCAACAATAAAAATACACAATATTATGTACCTAAACCTTTCAGGATGGACAAACTGTGTTAGAAATCCGTAGGCCAACCTTCAGATTGAAAAATAAAACAATTATTAGGTGACCAAATGGCCTAGTGGTTAGAAAACCTGACTACGAAGCTTGAGGTCCCGGGTTCGATTCCCGTGTCGGGGCAGATATTTGTATGAAATATTACTATCACGGGACAATTCACATCAATTGACCTAGTCCCAAAGTAAGCTTAGCCAAGCTTGTGTTATGGGTACTAAGCAACGGATAAATATAATTATATAGATATAGATACATACTTAAATACTTTTAAACACCCAAAATAAAATAAATAAAAGTTCATAATAAAATTAATAAATAATTTGAAGCAACTCTAATTGAAGTTAAGTTTTTTGGGGAAAACACAATACATATTATATGAGTACAACAATACAACCATTCAATAAAAATATTATTTTTCCTATTATAAACCGGCCTATATCCCGCGTCTTTGCGTGCAGCGTAAATCGCTACTCGAGAGGATTTCACAAAACCATCCATCTCCATATCCAATACCTAGTCTAGAAGAGGCGTCACGAGAAACATGTCAAAGTATTATATCTTAAAAAAAAAACTTTATCTGCCGAACATTACAAAGACCTCATTAGAACTGATAACCTAAAAAATAATTAATAACATCTGAATAACATCTGAAAATCACAAGGAAGTAAGTACACAGGCCCGCGGCCCTGCTTTAATCTTCCCTGTCGCTGCCAGGAGTCTCAAACAGACCCAGTCTCAAAGTCTCAGCGCACCTCAAAAGTGGGAATAGCTAATTTTTTTTAATCTCTTTAAGAATTCTTAAAGGAAGTTGGAAGTTCAAAGTATTATTGCGGGCTTCGGGCTGGAAATTGTATTTTTAATCGTTTAATTACTTACCGTTACGGAGTGTATTTTTAGAATACATTTTTAATAAGTCAAAGATCACTCGTAGCAGACCTGTTCGCTCAAAGAGACTCTACTCACAATGTAGTTGTAAACGTATTCGAACGCGTTCTATGTGTGCGTAACACGAGTGCGAGCATCGCTGCCGGTATCGTCAGTCACACACACTAAGATATCTATTGATTGATTCAGTTGTTATATTCCTGAGATCGATCTATATTTGGACTGTAGTATTCATGCGGGCCTAGTGTGGATTAGGAACAATTCACGCACACCATTGAATTTTTTCACAGGCAAGTTGTCTCATGATGCTTTCCTTCACTAAAAAACGCATGGCAATTTTAAATTATAATTTTGTACATAATTGCTTCAGAGGCCATTGTTCAATATATTTGGGTATTGGGTTACCATAGTTTTTTGCCGTCACTGTAATATAGTAAAACAACTGGCTTTGACATTCGAACAAACAGACGCACATTCTTACAAGGGTTCCATACCTTTATTACCGTAAGGAACTCGAAAAAGATAAACATAATACGGTTATGTTAAGACGGTTAGAACTATTTACGACTGAGTGACAAAAAAAATGTATGAAAATATTTAGTTTTCAATTATTTGCAATTTTAAATGACTTCAAAAGGAGGAGGTTCTGAATTCGTGTATTTCTTTTGTATATCCGTTAATATACTCGTCACCTGTAAACCGAACCAAACCCCTGGGTAATCACGGGTTTTTTGATGTCACTATATGTACAGTAAGAGTTCAATTCAGTCTCTCAGACATATTTCATACAATTCATAAGCCGAGTTTAGACTTGCAAGAAAAATCGTGAACGTTGCATTACATTGCGGAGTTCAATTGACCACTACAAACTTGTTGGCTTTAATGCCACTTGCACTATTTTTCTTGCAAGTCTAACCTCGGCTTACTTGAACTCGCTCGCAACATCCCCAAACGATAACCACTAACAGGTAAGCCATTTTACACCCTCCCTGTGACAGGCTGTAGTGCTCGCGAATATTTTGAATATTTCATGCCCTATGATCAAAGACAGTAAGATGTTAGCCGCGTCTGTGTCTGTTTGCTGTCTGGCTGGCTTACGTAGAATTTGAAAGGCTTGACATTGTGAGATAGTAAAAACGGGATGTGTCGGGGTTGAAATGTTTTGTTGCAAAATGGATTAAATAATAAAAAAAGTTTTTGATGCATTATGTCATAATCAATTATATTATATTTAATTAACATATTTTACTACTATAGAATCGAATATCTGAAATAAATTATTTGATTTGAATTGATGAAAGCTTTTTTGACTGAGCTTTTTTTTAAAGTTGTCATTTAAACTACATTTCTGCTGTACCAAATACCAAGTCGAACTCACTACTAGAAATGGGTGGAATCCAACTTGCAATATTAACAATAAAACCTTGTGGAATTTCAATTTTTTTGTCAAAATGAATGTATTTAATACCAGTGAAGTCAGAAAGACGATAATTTGACATATCGTTTTAATATACGTTTGATAGAGCTTTTTACGAATACCTGCATTGACAATGTAAATATAAGATAGCCTCCTTGGCTGCTACTTAGCTTCATTTTAAAGGTTACAAAAACAGGTTCACCGCTACAGAAATTTGCTTTGAATTTCGATAATCGAAAGATCTATTTCAATATCGGATAGGTCAGGATGATTCTGGAGACGTGAGCACGTGACTCACCTTACCGGATTCATTTGGCGTATCAGTATTAGTGAGATTGACGTTATTTTTTACTCAACAATTGTCACTCTTCAGTCATAAGTGTGCGAGCTTTACTTAAATGTGATTGTGAACGATCCATTATCAATATAGGGTGTAGGGTTCTCAGTGAGAACTTCTCACGTCTCCCGAATCATCCTGTATATCGAAAACAAATTTAAATAATGTTTTTTTTTTACAAACTGCCCAGCGATTGTTTAAATTCCGAAAAGCTCTACACTATCATGTTGCGTTATCAACGCATCTATGCAGCTTCCAGTTATCACAAGGCAACACTGTGCGCGGTGAGTGCTAAGCGTGGTCGCGTAGACAGCTTGATAACGACTAATTGACGGCTTAAAGCTGTATAAGGGCCGACGGCGACAAATCCAAGGCTCGGTTCGAAGAGGCTTAGCAGTTTTCAGTTTTTTTTTATTCGACTGAATGGCAAACGAGCATGTGGGTCTCCTGATGGTAAGAGATCACCACCGCCCATAAACATCTGCAACACCAGGGTTATTGCAGATGCGTTGCCAACCTAGAGGCCTAAGATGGGATACCTCAAGTGCCAGTAATTTCACCGGCTGTCTTACTCTCCACGCCGAAACACAACAGTGCAAGCACTGCTGCTTCACGGCAGGATTAGCGAGGAAGATGGTGGTAGCAATCCGGGCGGACCTTGCACAAGGTCCTACCACCTGCACCTGTGAAATAATTCTTAAAGTCACAGCTTGTTCGTATTAATTTCTGTATCTAGAGGTGATTCTCGGGAAAATATTGTTGTTGGCTATTAGACCGACTATTGTCTACCCTGATTTCTGTTTCCTTCTCTTAATTTGTAAAAAAACTCTCTGGAAGTAGGTATTTTTTTATGTGTGAATCTGTTTTTTCGCGTTTGGTTTTTTCTTTGCAGCGTCATTTTGAAAAATGTATGTTGCAATTAGGTCGTGTTTTCTTTGCAATTTTCGTTATGGCTTAATTCTACAGGATACTTGTTTTCAAATTAAATTGGCATTGTTTAGTCTTGAAGTTTTAGTTCTGTCTATTTGTGGTTCTATGATTAGATGTGCACTTGATCATCTTTATTAAGATGTACCATCAGCCAAAATAAGACAAGTGGTCTATCAATTTTTAACAAGTTCCTATCAAATGAATATGTCGCTAAAGTCGAACTTTCAAGTTGACAGACACGTCTATTGGCATTGTTGTTTTGTGACATGCAAACGATTATCAACTTTAGGGTGGTAGACCACATATTTGGCTGATGGTAGTTACGTAAAAATCGTCGGGCGACTGCAGTTTTATAGGTACGTTTTTGGCGTTTTGCGTATGAATGGCGTTTTGCGTTTTTGGCATTATGCGTCGAAAGGTCAAGGAACTGAATCACGTATTCATGTACCAGGTTCCTTTGTGCTTCTAATATCATATTGACATCCCATACATCTGCCAAAGAAATCATAGCGAAATTGGTTATGAAAAGGTTCCACATTTGTACGCGATTCAGTTTTCTTGACCGTACCTTTTGAATTGTCAACTTTCATACAAAACAGCATTCCATTGCCATGGTTTAGTTTGTAACAACTTCCGAGGTATAATATCAAAAAATAAGCTGAACATTCGTATTCAAAGAAAGATAAAAAGCCTCAAAATCAAACTTCAAAACAAAAGCGCGCATTTGCAAACAGTTACGGTGGAAAAAATGGACTATCTAGTTTATAAATGTTCCGTTTACATAGCGGCTTAAACTAAAGCCGAGTTTAGACTTGCAAGAAAAGTCGTGCAAGTTGCATTACATCGCTAGACGATAAAGCCAATGAGTTTGTAGCAATGTAATGCAACTTGCACGATTTTTCTTGCAAGTCTAAACTCGGCCTAATAAAGTCATATAAACCGTTTTTTTTTCGCTACACTTGTTTAGCACTAAATCATTTCCGCGCAACAAAAGCGTCAAGCGTGAACCGCTAACGCCACGCCATTTCACGCGTTCACCCTCCGACTGTATTTTATTTAAGATACGGTTTTATTATGAAGTAACCTTTTACTCGCGGCTTTACTTGCATGAACTAATAGACCTGTCAGTAGAAAAATCCCAGGATTTTGTTAAATTTCCACTTTAATCTCCTGAACTTACACCATGGTCATACCCTTCTAACGCCCAAGCAATTTTTTGATATATGAACATCAAACTTTATGTAATTTATGATTGAGTTTGAAGTTCAAATTACAATAAGTCCTTTATAAAGGACTCTGGGCGTTAGGAGGTTAATTTTAATTGATATTATATTTTATTTGGTATGGTTTTGGTTTGCTCTCTCTCTCATATTTCCTGATACTATTAGATACATGACAAAGAATAAGTTTCCTTTAAACGTTCTAGTCAAGCTCAACAGTGAATAAATTCCACATCCAATTCAAATTCAAAACGCCGTACCAACACAAATTTGTACACAAAGCTAGGGTTGTCACTTGTCACATTACCGTCGCGTGTATTCGCATGCAAAATTCAACGGCCGCGTTAGAGAATAGAGACAACCCTGACACGCGGAACTGATGCTTTGTCGGTATCTATTGCGGTGTAAATTTCAGGGTGCTATTGTCAAAATAAAGAGCTAAACTGAATTTAGATATGCTTTAGACTGACAGTTTGATCTGTCAATTTGGAGTGCCAGTATTTTACAAGATTTTATACTCACTGTATGTTTCGTTCTGTTTCAAAACTTGCAAGTGAATTTTGATTTTTATTTGCTGACACGTTCAAAAATATATTTTTGAATTCCGTAATAACATAAGTGTCTAAGCCAAAATAAACAAAAAAATATTTAAACTTTGTGTTTTACCCCGGCTTTCAAGACTACTTGACTGTCGCCCACATGGTGTCCACCATGGCGTTTAACTTGCGAATTATTTAATAAAATAGACTAAAAATCAAATATGTTTTTGTTTTCTGAGTCTTTAATATTCCATAAAAACATACATAGTTATAGTATTTTTAGTATTACCTATCGCCTATCACATTTGGAAGCCAGATTTTTTTTACGATTAAGTACTAACTGTACCTACACAAAGCATGTATTTATTTAACTGACAGTGTATGACCCATGTGCCTAAATAAAACCAATTACTCGAGCTAAACAAACAAAAAAATCTGACACGTTTAAGCGCATTCTTCAAAAACGTAAGGTCATTGGCTCGCCATCTATTTACAAGTGACTCAAAAGAAATCACTTGTCACGGGACAGCAGAATTGAGATGTTATCGTCGGTCACGACCAGACGTGACAGATACTCATAGATTCTGTACTTACTTGACCACTTTACTCTACTTATCTATTATAGGCGTAACATCAAAGAACAATGAAAGGAATAGAAATGTCAAGTGAGCAAAAAGCACGGGGCGTCTCGGTCTATATATGTCCCTCAGGCAAGGGCTTTCCTCTCAGAATAAAAGTGGAGTTCTCAGTTCAGACTAGGCCCCTCCGGGACTACAGCCCAAACCCTTTCAGACAAGCTCTGAGCCCATCAGTGGGAAATATACGTACCTGATATACCCCTCGTGTTGCTGGTGTCCAGACCATGGGTGGCGGTGATTGATTCCGATCAGGCGACCCTCATGCTCGTTTTCCCCCTTTAATATAGTCCGGAAATGATGATGACAGAGCTAGCGTGTGTTCGTGCTAGTTAAAGTCTCAAATACTACAACAAATCAACACTTAGCCCGTGTGGGCACTGCAACCCCCTCATTGCTGAGAGGAGGCCTGTGTCCAGCAGTGGGACATAGACACGCCGAGACCTTTACGAGGTCACATAAGTTCGCGATAGCCAGAGCGAGTCGAGTGGAGGCGTCGCACAGAAATAGCGCTTGACGTTGCGGTGGTGGTGCCTGTTCATTGTCAACTTCGCAGAGTAGTGCAGAGTACAGAGCTAGCCTTTTCTATAAAAAAAATATGAAAGAGTCGGGCCAAATAACTTTGAGTTTCCAGATGTTAGTCGACGTATCCACGCCACTTACCAGCAGTTATTATAACATCCTAACTTTATCATGGAAATGAAACCGAATTCAGGATTTTTGCTTGTAACTTGTTAGCTCTGAACGTGAATTGACAGGTAAATTGAAGATGCCGGACACGCTAATGCCCAATAGATAACACCCTGCTGTCACCTCTATTGATGTAATGACATAAAATTAAAGATGCCAACTACTGGGACAGTGACGAGTACTCGTACGTTTACTACCTCAAGCGGCAACAATTCAGTTGTACTCGTATCATGTCCATATAACACTTTCTTGAATAAATATTATGGACATAATATCTTATTTAATTTGATGCATACATACATACGTAAATACATATTAAACATTCAAGACTCGAGAATGAACGCTCGTATTATTTATAAATATATCTCTGATCGGGTATAAAACCCGTGGCCCAATGCTTGTAGCCATTGTCTCTAATCACTAGGCTATCCGAAGCCGAACACAATATTTAATTATTATGCTAATTACTCTTGTACTATCACCCGATCTACTATTTGTAAGATTTGACTTGTACTAACCCGATCTACTATTTGTAAGATTTGACCCAAATTAACAATTTATGAAAGTTTGTAATAAAGGATATCGTATTTAGAATTAGCCTTTACCCACGGACTGTACGCGCAAATCATTAGGCCTAGCAATTGAACAAAAAATTCCGCGATTTCGCAAAAAAAAACCCGCAGAAATTATAAAAAAATCGAATTTCATCAACAAGCATACAAAACCCGCGCTGTGTTGTGTGTATCTAAACCTAGCAGTGGTAATTTAACACGCTAAGGTTACAATATACGTAGAAAATTTACAATATACGTAGTCTTGGACATGAAACTACCGTGAGACTCACTCATATTAAATGATATTGTAACGGATAACTCACGTCTTAAACCGAGTTTAGCTCGACATGTTTCGGGCTATTTCGTAGCCCTTCTTCTCAGGAGCACGCGACTCGGCGGCTGCCGCAACACGTACACACATGAAACACGTCGACCTAAACTCGGTTTAAGACGTGAGTTATCCGTTACAATATCATTTAATATACGTAGTCGTTAAGTTTCTTTATATTCTATTTTTCTGCGCTAATGTATTTTCCTTAAAAGTCGTACTCAAGTTACAACGAGACCGAGGCAAATAGGTATTTTTTTATATATATAGACAGATTACCTTTTAGGTTACTCTGTCCCACAAAGCTACTCTGCGTACTAAAGGAGGGCGCGGTAAAATTGAAAATAAATTCAATATCAATTTGAGCGCGAGCCAAGTGTATCTTGTGTGTCGATACGTGACGCTCGCCACTCTGCGTACGTCGTTTTCCAACTAGCAGCGTAGTCACACTGTGTTCTATTGGTACAGTTCTGTACATTATCCAATTTTACTCATCGGATCATATCGGCATCGGACCAGATCGGGCAGATTTTATTTGAGTGAAAAAGATGAATGTTTGCTCGTGAGGCTTGCTTGTTTAATACGTACCTAAGTAGGTACTAGGTACCCTTTATGTTTCTTGCATTGTATATTTATAATTTTATTTTTATTGATTTCTTTTCTATGATTTGAATTATTTTTAATTTTATTTAAATTAAAAATTACTGAAATAATAAATATAAAACTTTTGTGTTTGTGGCTTTTGACACCTGATTCCCTTGGTCTTAGACGAAGATTTTACTTTATGCACTAGAGCATAAAAAGCCATTTTATGTCGCCTAGATCCAGCATAAATAAGAATTTTACGAGCATGAGAAGTAAAATTATTTTTGATTATGTCAGCATTGAGTTCAAGAACTCATCAATTTTGTATCAGTGCTTCCATTATTGCTATCACGTCGAAAAAATCTAGTCTTCGAAAGACAATTGAGTGACAGTTGCCAGTTCCAATTCACATGACAATAAAGTCTGTCGTAGATAATTATGCGTCTGCCTGCCATTGTTGTTTATTATGTAACCATATACTGATTATACAGAAGTCATCGCGTTGAGTCATTTTAGGATGTCATTCATAATCTAAAGAGTATCGGCGGGACTTTATTACTGAAGCTTCAAAGTTGTTGCCTTTCCAACTGGCCAAGGGCAGCATTAATGAGCTTTTTCTTATCAGAGGCCTATCTGTGCTATTGGCGCATGTAAATAATCAACTTATTCGGATAGGTTGGTCTGGTTAGTGGTGCAGTTGGTAGCACACGGGGCGCGTATAACTAAGATATGTGTGTGTTTGAATTCCGTCCGGCGCACCCGATTCTTTTTTAAATTATGCATGAGTGCAAGTAGACACTGATAAATACATTATACTCCTCTTCTTTGCATCATTATCAGCTGGAAGAAGTCCACTGCTGATCAAAGACTCCATTTTAGAATGCCATAATGAACAATAACTTGCCCCATGTGTCTGCCCACAACTATCTAATGTATTCCTTATTTCTGTCCATTGTAAAGGTTGCCTGGAAGAGATCGCTCTGAAGCGATAAGGCCGCCTATTGCTTACCTTAGAAAATCTCTATGTATATACTTGTTTTCTCTGTACTGTTTACTGTATTGGTGTGCAATAAAGAGTTATTGTATTGTATTGTATCCACCTAGAGAGAGGCCTGCCAACTTTTTGCCTTCCAGTTCATAGTCACCACTCCAGAACCTTTATCATCCTATGGTTATCTGTTATTCGATCGATTTGGCCTATCTATTGTCACTTTAATTTACATATACTTGTATGTCGGTTACTTATACCCTGGTGTTGCAGTTGTCTATGGGCGGTGGTGATCTCTTACCACCAGGAGACCCACTTGCTCGTTTGCCATCCAGTCGAATAAAAATAAAATAAAAAATAAAAATGCTTAAGTTCTTCGGCAAATTTCCGTATTCCGGATTTTATAACGCAAAGAAACTCCGAGCAAGCTCTATCTATAGCTAGTTGTGCGACTCTGAGCCTTTGCAAGGAGCCAACAGTTAATGTCCACCTTTCACTTCTGAATCTCGAGGGTCTTTTCTTTGCGACAGGGATTAAGAATATACATTCGACTGTACTCAGTAACAAGTCCAAACTATCGCACTCAATGTAATACATCTATTTAAAAACTATTTTCGTATTATAAATGGAAATCCAAGAAAAACAAATGCTTCTCCGAATTTATCGGCACGTTGGCAGTTGAAGAAAAACCAACATTGCTGTGCACTCGTCTACGTTATTATGTATTTGCGATAAAGTTAAATTTCGCTTGATCTTAGAGATATGCTTGCGTGTTATTTGTAACAGAAATATGTCCGCAGTGGCCAGGGAGTAAACAATGCGGTGAAGAGGATACTCTCAGGAATCGATTTAATTTTGTTAATTTAACCTCACTGTTAAACTACATCACGAAATGTTGTTTTCAGTGCAGAAGAGGTCGACATTTAACATTCGGTTCAGTATTTTGTTAGGTAATATATATTTTTTTAATTTAATCAGAGATTTTATATCAAAAAGTCCTTCTAAAAATACAATATTAGGGCAAACCTTGGATTATCGGTGATGCTTGGTAATTCGGTGATACTACTTTATTATCTTACAATGAAAACTATAAAATCGATGGCAGCTGTCAGTTCTGATGCTTGAAATCGGGTTGGTAACGATTTAATTGCTTGATTGTGAGCTCAGCGTAAGATCATAACTCAGTATCACCGAATTACCAAGTGTCACCGATAAACCAAGGTTCTTTCGAGCTCAAAATGCAAATCTACCTCTATTGTCAAGAAGAAATTAATATCTAAGGCATATTATAAAATTAAGGGACAAGGATGTTTGGAAATAATTTAAATCCTCATTCATCCCTTAAGTACTTCAAATAGCGTAGGTATGCAATATCTTAAAAATTTAAAACTCTACAACTACACTTACAGTTAAATACTTGTGATGTTCGCCCCGACTTAGCATAGGTAGCTATGATGAAGACGAAAATGCAACTAAATCTACCCTGCAAAAATCTTATGTCTCCCTCACTCACCAACTTCTTGTGCTGAGTGAAATCTGTTTCTTTTTACTCTTGCATAAAATTTTTCAAACATAGGTACCATTAGACAAAATATATGGTCTACCACCCTAAAGTTGATACTTAATCGTTTGCATGTCACAAAACAATAATGCCAATAGACGTGTCTGTCAACTTGAAAGATCGACTTTAGCGACATATTCATTTGATAAGAACTTGTTTAAAAATTGACTTATTTGGCTGATGGTCAGTTTTTATTTATTTATTTTTTATTGAAACAAACGCATTATTTGTAATTGTAACGGTACATGGTAATGGTACAATTGAAGTACAATGGTACTATCTTAAAACTTAACTGGAAGTATATACAATTCGCCCAAATCTTGTCCCTGCGATTATGATCCCAATATGGGCGAGAAACGCACCAGCGCCCTATGATCATTGGTAATTTCAATATTTTTTTTAATTAATTTCTTATATGTTTTTATGCATATAGGTTGATAGATTGTTAAGCCGCAGATATCCCCGCCAGTTTCACTACCTCATGCGCCGCTTGTTGATCCACGTTATGTTATGATATGATTGACGGTAATTGCGTCCCGCTGCCCGATATGTTTAAACAAGTATTTTTGGACACATTTTGTTTTAACAGCTTCGGCATTGTCGCTGGCACATCCGACTGACTTGTTTAAAGTTATCGTGGAGTGACTAATTCGTCGTGTGGAGGCTTGTCAGTTAATAGCTGTGGTTAGTCCATAGCGATTAAACTTTAATTAAAATTAAGTAGGTTCGTTAATGTCTAATCAAAACATTGTTTTACAAATGATTCGCTTTACAAAATTAAATTTTTGTTTTGGCCAAATGCATTTGTGACACTGTAAATGTTTAAAGATTTTCTTAAACTAAGCTAACCCTTAGAGTTCTAAACAAGGTCTTGAATTAAATCCTGAATAGTTCAGTTTCAGAATTATCATTTGGCCAAATAAAATATTTGTGAAAGGAATCATGTGAAAAAAAAGGCAAAATGAAAGAATACAAAAAACTTATTAAATACAGTTATACTCGTAAGCCTTGTCCTCGCGAAAGAGTGCCCATAAGGCTGGCTGCGTTTCCGCGCTGGATTGTGATGCCAATATGTTGGGTCGGAAATGAGCCAGCCATAATCATCATGTGTAATCCATACTTCCATATACTAATATTATAAGTGCGAAAATGTGTTTGTATGTTTGTCAATCTTTCACGCCGTAACGGAGCGACGGATTGACGTGATAATTGGCATAGAGATAGTTTATGGGCCCGAGAGTGACATAGGCAACTTTTTATCCCGGAAAATTCACAGTTCCCGAGGGAACAGCGCGCGATAACCGCGGTGGAGCCGCGGGCAAAAGCTAGTTTCAAATAATTTTTGTTTTTCTTAACCGAAATTTTGTGAAAATAAGGATTGTCACATTATGGATTTAGGCATCGTAAAAACCAAGAATTATGATGACATATAGATTAATGTATTCATAATTATAAAGATTAATACCTGTGTTATGATTAGTAAACTATTGTTTACCCGCGGCTTCGCACACGTAAATCATTAGATCCAGCAGCTGAATTGAAATTTTAGGATTTTAAAAATTCCGGGATTCCGTGGGAATTCCCGAAAATTAAATCGTGGTTTTCACTGACGTTACAATAAAAAAAATCATGTCAAATTTCATGGTTCTAAGCCCAGCGGTTGTTGTTTCGAGATTTGATCCCTATCCCGTGCGAATATCGGAATAAAAAGTAGCCTATGTTTTATTCCAGATTTCCAGATTATGTAGATAATACCAAATTTCATCTAAATCCGTCCAGCCATTTTAGTGTGAAGGAGTAACAAACATACTCGCTCACTCACTCACTTACTCACTAACTTTAGCATTTATAATATTAAGTAGGATAGGATAATCAAAAACAACAACCAATCCCCCGTTCAATTCGGGCCGTACTTGGTACAGCTGATCTCGTTGGCCATGTAGTACGTCTGCATGGACCAAGTATGGTGCGAATGGATAATTATTTTTTGTTATTTATTTAGTTTCATTTAAATAAATTTTAGTTTTAATTTAAGTCATCATCATCACCATCTCGGCCTATAGAGTTATAAGACCCACTGTAGGGCACAGACACAAGACTCCTCTCAGAATAGTTCCCACGCGGCCAGTGCCGATTGCAACCATCATCATCATCATGTCAGCCGAAAGACGTCCACTGCTGGACATAGGCCTCCCCCAAGGCTCTCCACTCAGTCCGGTCTTGTGCTTTCCGCATCCCATGCGATCCCGCGATCTTAACCAGGTCGTCGCTCCATCTTGTTGGAGGCCCACCGACAGCTCGTCTCCCGGTCCGCGGACGCCATTCGAGAACTTCTGTCCCCATCGGCCATCAGTCCTGCGAGCAATGTGCCCCGCCCACTGCCACTTCAGTTTCGCAACCATTGTAACCAATAATAATTAAGTTAATAGTAGTTTGCATGAATTAAAAATACATTAGATAAAACCAATTAAGTTTTAATAAACTTATTCAGTACTGATATTTTATCGCCTCGTCTCCATACGCTAAAATGGTACAAATGTGCACCCACCACTAGATACTAATGGCCCTACAATGGGGACAAATCCGAAGGCATAAGCTAAGCTAATCCATCGTCATTCGAGAACGCCGCGGCCTTGCAAGGATCGTCGTGCTTAACTCTACGAATGATTACGAGCATTTATATGGGAACAGTGATTATGCTAATATTAGTCATTAGCTGATCGTGCGGCGGGCGACGGGAAGAGGCACCGTGAACTCAGGTGGTGACTAATTCAACAGGGTTCCATTTGCATTCACGTCACGTCGTTATCTAGTTTTAGGGAACGGAAAAAATATTATGTAAAAGTAAATATAATGGTTTCATATTATTACAATTCGTTTCATTTATAAAATAAGTAGTCACAGTTAAAGATAACTAAGTTAGGTATCTAAGGGAAAATGAAGGGAAAATGCAAGTATTACACATTTAACTGACTGTTGAGATAATTTCTAAGAATCGCAATAATGAATACCTAGTATTCGGTAGTATTTGAGGGATCTAAATAAACATAAAAGTTAAGTTAAAGTTTCAAATTCATTTAATTTTTTGAGATATAAAATAGCTCAATCGATCTACTTTTTGTGCCTTTTTTTAGCGGTCGTACGAGTATAGGCCGAACAGCGATCGTATGCTCATCCCGATTCATTCCCTCATTCCCAAAGGCATTTCAACCACAGTGTTAGACATATTCCTAGTATTTGGCATCCTTCCTTCTTTCCTCACATTATCAGCTGAAAAACTTCCAGCAATCATCATAGCCTATATACGTCCCACTTTCCTCTCAGAACTTGGGATAGTTCCTCAGTGCGGATTAACTTTTTGAAGCTTCGCAGGTTTGTGCAGGTTTCCTCACGAGTTTCCTTCCCGCAAAGCTCGTGGTAAATTTCAAATGTAATTCCCACATGAATTTCGAAAAACTCAGAGGTGCGAGCCTTTGGCATCCTTCCTTCTTTCCTCACATTATCAGCTGAAAAACTTCCAGCAATACTATCGACAATTTCACAAACCCTAACTTGCATTCTAGCCAACGGTTAACCAATTCATAAATAAATGGGTTATATAAACAATTCTCCCCCAATTCCTCCCCCCTCGAAGCCCAATGAATCTGTGAGGCTCGTGCACGCAAGGAGGATATCTTATTTGCACCCTGACGTTTCACGTTAATTGACACGGCGTTAAAATGAAATCCGTAAGACAATGGACACGCATCACTTTAGCTCAAACACCTGTATTTGAGGACGTCCATACACCACGAACAGATTGCACATGTAATTGTTATTTACATTTATATTATAAATTATTTTATTGCTAACCATTCAAACATACAAACCGTGAAATGTTTAGCATTACTGGTTGAATGATTAGCGATTACAATCGTTTAATTGTTATTGAGTAGTAATTTAAATGGCAATTTATTTCATATGGTGTTGATGGATTATGGTGTGTTAAAAGGTTTACAATGCCTTACTTAGCATCACAGTATACAAAATGGGCCAAGTACAAGTCTAACAATTTACTTAGGTAACAGAGTTCTAGACCACATGACTCCTTTTTTTCCTTTTATAATTTTATTAGGCAAAAAAAAGAAGGCGGGTTTTTTAATTTTTTCTATTATATTTTTATTTTATATTATTTGACGCTCGTGTAAAAATGAGCCCGGAAGTGTTAGAATATTAAATTGCAATTTTTTTAAGGATTAATTAGCAGTAACAAAAAAAGGTGAAAAAGTACTTAATACAAAAAAAATGCAATTAAAAAAAAACTTTTCTTGGATACCATTTTGAAATATTCTATTCTATGACACTCCGACAGTTTTGGAAAATCTAATGATACTTATGTGGAAAATCGATTTAAATTTACATATTATTATGCTAGAAAAACACACCCCACCTTGGGTCAGTCTGCTAAAAATACAGTAAACTTAAGAAATTAACGAGCCTAAACATCTAAATGAAAATTTTACCATACTTTTCGAATAACGCACTATTTTGCAGCCGATACCTCCCCGCATTACCCTAACATAATTTATAGCTTTCTTGCAGGGGTGGACTGTCCAGACATGCATAAATAACGCCAGTCTGTGTATGGTAATCTCGTCCTCTCGAGATTTTACACTTCTACATGCAGCTTTGAATTGTGATGGGAGACAAAGTTTGGATACAAAGTATCTGTTTAACTAGTATTCATTGATCCTAGGGGTCTGTTGTGTTGTTGTGTGTGTATTTTTACTGCTTATTTTTTTAGCAGTTGGTTATACCTAAATAAAAGAAACTGAACTTACCAATTACCTATTTTATAGTGAAGAATTTAACTTTCAAAGGCTTTTATTCAGCACTAGCTGCTGCCTGCAAATCCGTTCGCGTAGATTTCTTTAATGGTTGTCCCGCGGGAACTATAACAATTCTATTTATTTATTCATTTATCAAATAAAAATAGCGCCACAAAATGTCTGTCTTTCCTCGGGACTCAAACTATCTGTTCAACCGCTGTCCTTGATGTAAATCAAACAACGGTTGCTCGGCGAATGACAATATATTTAAATTTGACACCCTTTTTATACTTGCTAGGAAAAATCTCGCCAGCGCGATTCAGGTTGATTTAATTTCCCGTACAGCGACATCTATCGGCACATAAACTAATCAAAAATACATATTACGGCTATACACTATCTGTATACCAAATTTCATTTAAATCGCTTCTGCGGTATGAGCGTGAGGATGAGGAGGTAACAGCCAAACAGATACATTTTCGCATTTATGAGTTTTCTTCCTGTCTTGTTAACCACATCGGTGTTGTTTTCATCCCGACTGCATTTTTACTCGAGGGTGACGAGCAACGACATTGATTTATTTATTGGCTTACTGAATAATTTAGTTCTGACATGTAGTGCGACTGTTTGGGCGGCAAAGGGTGCCCTTAATGGGGTTCAGATTGAATAGAAAAAAGTATTAAATAATTTCATCTTAAAAAAATAATAGTTTAAAAAACACTAGAAAAACACGCTTTTATAAATGCACGTAAAAACAAAAAATAAATTATGGATCGTTCAAGTTGACTAGATTTCTGGGCTGAAGCTTAAACTATGTGTTTTTAATTATAGTTACATACAGGTCGACCTAATAAAAGCGTGTTAAAAACCGAAACGTTTATTCTGCAAGTAGGCCACAAATGAGTCTTTTACGTGTCACTTTTTAGGGTTCCGTACCCAAAGGGTGCCAACGGAACCGTATTACCGAGACTCTTCTGTCTGTCTGTCAGTCCGTCTGTCACAGGGCTCTATCTTTTGAATCGTAATAGTTAGATACTTGAAAATTCCACAGATTATGTATTACCGTGGCCGCTATAACAACAAATACTAAAAAGAGAATAAAATAAATATTTAAGGGCGGCTCCCAAACCTTGTTGTAACAAACGTGATTGTTTTGCCGTTTTTTGCTTGATAATAATAACGGCGATATTAATAATAGGTAGACGCTGGAAATATTGACAGAATATTTAGTTGTATAATCACTTTAAAAATAAATAATTCAATTAAAATAAAATATATATTTAAGGGGAGCTCCCATACAACAAACTTGTTTTTTTTGCTGTTTTTTTGCTAATGTCTAAAGTTGTACGGAACACTTCGTGCGCGAGTCCGACTTGCACTTAGTCGGTTTTTTTATACTACCTGCGCTTTCGGAAAGATCATCATTGCCAAGAAAAATATAGTCGTTAGAAACAAAATTGGCGGAAATTGATTTTTTCTAAACAAAATGAGGGTTACTAACTTAAAGTAAGCTTAAAGTTCTGAAATGAAATGAAATTTATTTATTTGCTTTAAATGTAGTACATTACACGATGTTCAATGATTTATGAGTCTCATACATTCAAACTATATAAGTCATGCAAATATTGAGATTTACTATATTTATAACAAAATACTACTACTACTCTAATATTATATCCATTTGTTTAGTTCCATCTATTATAAGGATATTTTGCAAAAAAATGTCCGTTTGATAAAAAATATTATTATTAAATTATATAATATTAAATTTTAAATTATTAAATTACTATTTATTATTCAATTCTCAATTATATATTTATTTGTTTATTTTATTTATTCTCAATTATATTTGTAGTTTAGGTCTTAGTTTGTAGGTTATATTATAGGTTTAGGTTGATTTTATTTTGTTTAGTTTAATTTTTAGTTGACATGTAATTTAATTATTTGTAATTTTAATATTATTATTATTATTATTATTTACAATTAACTACTTTTATGTTATTTAAATAAATAATTATTAGTTCTTAGAATATATTATATTTTATTTATTATTTACATATTTCTATACTTACCTATACTCGAGTTCCTGTTTCTGAGTCCGTATGACACAGCTTTGCTCTCAATATACTGCACCGAGTAAACTTTGGCGCGCAAAGGTATATTTGGGGCTAAATACGTTCTTAACTCTATTATAATAATAAATAAATATAATAAATAAAATCGACCAAGTGCGAGTCAGACTCAAGCACCGTTGGTTCCGTACCTACGAATTATTTGGTAGGTAGATATGTCAAAATATAGTATGCTTTAAAAGGCCGTGTCTATACTTAAATATTCAGTGTTAGCAGAGCTCTGTTTCTAAGCAAAATGTATGAAGTGTGGGCTCATTTTAACCCACTTTAAAAAAAAAATGAGGAAATAAAAAGAAAATCTACACCTGCCCTAGTTTTATCGACTAAGTGTGGAACACCGATAAAAAGGTATATCCTCTTGAGATAAGGAACCCTGATTACAACTAACTTGCTAAACTTTTACTCTGACATTTGGCTACTCAAAGTCACGATAAATCAATAAATACCAAATTTAACTGATGTATTTATTCCAGATTAAAAAATGTTGACTGCAAACTTGCTAGATATTCCAGACATACTAATGACTACATTTTAAACAAACGACTCTGCTCATCGAAAGTTTTCAATAATGTATCGATATTTCAAATTGCAACAGGTTTCTCATCGCATACAAGGAAAATTTTACAAACAGCATTACATTGCGCGGCTGGGTAGTAAATATTCGATCGAGGTGCATATATAAAACGCAATGTAACTGGCACCATTGTTTGCATCCGTAAATTGGGTCTTCTTCATGACCACTATATGTTCAACTGTTATTTTGTATTTATTTACTGCTTGTCAGGTGTTCAGATTGCAATCTTGCATTTGTGTGATCTAGTCAAAGAAATGAAGATTTGATTTGAGCTATCAATCTAGATGGCTATAAACAGATTCACAGATAAAGGAAACAAAACGATAGACACATTTAAAAGAAAATTGATTACATCGTGCCTTACACATGGAACTCTATTTGCGGTTTCGACTTAACAACAGACATTATGTAGTTATTTACATTATATAATTAGCCTACATCTACGTCCCACTGCTGGGCAAAGGCCTCTCCTCTTGCTCTCCACATCTCCCTTCCCTTTCCACAACTATATTTTGTCCACTCCCTCCTTTTCCGCGTCCAGTGGAGTGAAGTTGGTTACCAACCTAAATCAGGCAAATGTTCACGAAAGGCTTGAAAACGATGTAGCCCACACAATATTTTGAAATAATGGGATTAAATAATTATAGTATGGTATACTATACTGTTTACCCGCGACTTGGCATGGCACGCGTAAAATTAGATCCAGCAGTTGGATTAAAATTATGTGTTTTTACTAAATTCCCAAGAGAATTCTCAAAATGACATCATAGATTTGAAGCAGTCCTTGTTTGTACATTTATTTATTTCAGTGACCTCAGAAACAGCTCTAACGATGTCGATAAAATTTGCTATCTCAAGGTTTTCCGGGGTGACCAATCGAACTAGCGTAAATCCCTGGGAAAATACTTATTATGGAGTTTAAGACTGCGCGAAGCTCTATCGCCCAGGTATTACAGCAAATTGTGCGAATAAACCTATTACTTAGGTACAAAAAAGTTGTATTGCTATAAATAAAAGAAACATAATTGTATCAATGGTTTTAATATTATCTACAAGACCTTCTTATTTTTCCCAGCGCATGGGAACATGAAAGTTGCGTGATACAATGAATAATTTATGATTGCCTTAGCGAAGACCGTGTTCAAATCACATATTGATCATCTAATCATCTGCCCGTGCATTGATTAACATGAGGCGATCACACCCTATGACCCCGGACTTGACAAATGACTTTTAAGAAATTTAAGTCGTATTGAACACCGTGTCTTAAAATGATATGGGAGTTGAAGCTTTAGGAGCTGTGATTAAGAGTGGTGTTTGAATGGGAAATGTTTTGAAATAGGGTCTGAAGGGTCACCTGTCGTTGAGCTTGAAGATATTCATCATCATCATCATCATTGAAGATTATATTTATGTGATAATGTTTTACTTTTCCTTGTCATGTTACCACAGAGTCAATTATAGTCGACCGCACATTAAATTAAAAAGTTTGTTCTTATCGTGAAGATGAGATGCGTCTTTAAATGGTACTCTATTGGACAAAGAGTGACCTTTCCTCACACAAAATGGCCGTCGAATCAAAAGGGCCACTTTGTGATTGAGAAATTCAATCAAACACCGTCACCTAGCAATAGCTTTTCAATCTTCCCACAGACAAGATAAAAATCCAATACTAGAGACAATTCTCACTTAAAAGGTCCCTTATAAAAAAAGCTTGTCAGGCGCGGGACGATAAAACAACTCGTATATCATCTATCAATCTAACATGGTACAAACAGCGGGGGACTCTATTTAAAAAGACCTCTTACCGATAGAGCAACGGCCAAACACAGTGTTGCACTGTGCCCAAAAACTGCTCGTTAGAGTGTAAATATGCATGTACTGACTTCTAATAGATGAAAAACACACTTCGACAAATAGAATGAGACGCCTACGACATCTTAAACGCAAAAAACAATTACGTTCATGACATCGCGTGGTTTTTGTGGTACAATCTTGATCTGGTGTTTCGACATTGAATGACAGTATTAATTTCATTTTCGATTGCATGGCGTAAGTTCATGGGATGACTTGGAGTCACGAGGAGGTGGAAAAAATAAGTGAAGTAGTTAGAGTGTAATCATGACGATCATGACAGTGTAAAAAGAGTTGGACCTTTGGCTCGGGAAGCGCACCTTGACGGGTATGGAGGCAAGTGAGCCGAGTGTACAGCTATAGCTAAATTATAGAAATATTGAAAAAACTACCATTTTAGTACCACTATTATCATTTCATTTTATACTTGTGAAAATGTGACTGACTAACAGAAGCTTGAATTTTGAAAATTTGCAGAGAATACCCAATTCTTTAAGGATCAAAAGAAGGAATTTCAGTGAAACCGCAGGATGAAGCTAACTTTATAATAACAAATTACTTATAAAAAAATCTTTGATGAAGGACTTTATTACTTTGACAAATGAATGATCATAACTTTAATTCTGTAGGTAGTGATAAGAAAAACACTTAATCGATCGTACTCTAATTTTAAAATACTTATTAACCGAATTATACATTACTTATGTGTAGGTATTCCCTGTTTCCCCAACCTCCGTTAAGTTTCTGTTATTTTATGTGACAGATATCAATAATGTCGTCTCGTCTCTGTCATATAAAATACGAAGCCGTTAGGCTCATTCATTGGCAATTAAAAAAATCGGGCTTAAACATTCCATGCAGTATGAATGATTAAGTTACGTTACATTGCGACGCGCGATTGAGCACTTCAAACTCATTTCCTTTACGGCCTCGCAATGTAACGCTACTTGCCCTATATTTCTTGCAGGTTTTATAATAATAATTTATTTATTTATTCAGGCAACAAAGATCCATTCGTGGTTATACTAGTGGTTTAGTTAGTTTACATATTGGACAAGTGACAGTGTGTTTTTAATTAAATTTTGCATTCAAGAGCACTCATTTCTTACAGCTATCGTCTTCAGGAGGCTAAACTGGGCTTTTATCATTATCATCATTCAGCCTATTTGCGGCCCACTGCTGGGCACAGGCCTCCTCTCAGAATGAGAGGGCTTGGGCCGTAGTTCCCACGCGGACCCAGTGTGGATTGGGAACTTCACACATACCATTGAATTACTTCACAGGTTTGTGCAGGTTTCCTCACGATGTTTTCCTTCACCGTAAAGCTCGTGGTAAATTTTAAATGTAATTTCACACATAAATTTCGAAAAACTCAGAGGTGCGGGCCGGGGTTTGAGCCCACGAACCTCTGCTTTAGAGGCGATAGGTCAAACCACTAGGCCACCACGGCTTAAACGGGGCTTTATATTTCTGAAAATCATCAGGATGAGGATTTGCTAACGCTAGTGCACGAAACAATAAAAAATTATTATACGATACCTACTTAATAATTATAATGTCGAATACAGAGCTGGCATTTAGCTTGAGCTGAGATCTCACTGAGCTATAGTAAAACCCGAACAAAGAACTACACAAATTGCTACTGACATACAATAATACTTTATCGTCAACGTTTCTACTCATCTCCGTTTGACAACTCATTCTTTATGGGGGCGACAAAGTACGTCACACCAATTTTGACCATTTTTAGCCTTCCCCCCCTCAATTGAGACGGGTATTGCTATGAAAATTGCAATTATTTGGTTCCTGTGTCACAAACCGCCTGAACACTCCCCCCTAAATGTGTGACGTAATTTATATGACCCCCAATAACACTTCTGACGTGGACATTAACTCTGCGAGACAGAGAGAGATTGCGCGCATTTGAAATGTGGGCTTGGAGCCGGATGGAAGCTATAAGCTGAACGGAAAGAAAACCAAACGAAGAGGTGTTAAATTTAGTAGACGAGATGAGACGCTGTTGAGAATGATTGAGAATAGAATAGGGATTATGCTGGGGCACCTGATACGATATAATAGTTACATAAGAACAATAATTGAAGGGAAAATAGAAGGTAGGAGAGGCAGGGGAAGACTGAGACCTGCGTTTATGGATCAAGCCAAAGAGAAGGTCAATGTAATGTCGTATCAGGAGCTCAAAGCATTCACCGACATAGCCAAGCAAATTAGCAATGTGTAGGACGTCCACCAACGAGATGGACCTGGTTAAAGCCGCGGGTTCACGGTGGACCCAGGCCGCTGCCAACCGAAGCGACTGGAGGTCTACGGAGGAGGCCTATGTCCAACAGTGGACGTTCTACGGCTGAGATTATGACGATCAGGAGCTCAAAGCATTGGCAGAGAGGCGTACAGAATGGCGATTAAGTACTCCACCGACAAGACTGTGTGTGTGTACACATCATACATTTATGATGATAATGATGATGATGAATAATACTTCTGTGAGACGAACCTACTAACAGAACCTACCTTTCACCGTAGTCTAAAACCCGCATGTCATCGCGAGGCGACATCGTCCGCAGACGGCTCCAATCAATCGCCATCGGCTGTTAAACGACTCGAGATAGACCACGTCCGACTTGGCTTGTTTCTAATTATTTCAGATATGTCAAACTTGAATGCGGTTAAGGTATAAGCGGTAGCGATTTGGAGCGTTTCGATTTGTGAAGGCTATACTGTCGCATGTCAAACTGTAACAGCCAAGTTCCCACAATTTGTACTTAAGATTCCTTGAATTAGTCGTGTGCATGCACGTGTGTGTGTGTTTGTGCAACTAAATACTTAGCAAGGATGTATAGTCAACCCGCATTGCACGCAACATGGTCTGCGAAGAATTTGTTTATCGCACGCTAGCAGCTTGTATAATTATTCGGAATAAAAACTATCCAAATACTTCTCAAGGTCTCAATCTATCTTTACACTAATTCATCATAAACTATTGGGTACTTCCGTTTGCTTTACGGCCTCGCAATCTAATGCAACTTTCACGATTCTTATTGCAGGTTTCAATTTGGCTTTAGGATAACTCAGTGTATAAAATCGCTAATACCTCAAGACGTGGTCACCAAATGGCGCCTGCGACCGTGTCACAGCGTCAGACTGTAACAACCCAGTTCCCACAGCTTGCACTTCAGATTCCGCCAATTAGTCATCAAACGTATAGACATGTTGGTTGCATGTCAGATACAAATTATCTTGTCTGTAATTTGGCGATTTGGTAAGCGGTCGTGAATTCGTTAGCTGTATAATATATTACATATAGATATGCTAGATGTAGATATAAGTACACGTACTACTAACATTAGTCTATAAGAATTAATGTATGTACTAACAAAACTATGGATTTAATCTGAAATAAATATTATTATTATAGGGTCAAGCGGCCAATTCCAGGCAGGTAAACTAATAAATAATAGAAAAATATAAAAAAACTTCATTTTTTTTGGCATGATGTGACAAACTCCGAGAAGTGGCAATGGGCAGGCCATATAGTACGAAGAACAGATGACCTTTGGGCCCGAAAAATCGCAGTGTAGGACGTCCACCAACGAGAGGCACGGATGACCTGGTCAAAGCCACGTTCACGTTTGAACCGAAGCAGCTGGAGGTCTATGGGTTAGGCCTATGTCCAACAGTGATACTCTTATAGCTGATATGATGTTGATGATGGTGTGGCAAATGAGCTGGATTAAAAAGTTCCTATCAGTTTAAAGTCTAAATCGAACTACGTTGGTTTGAAAACACGATTTTGCACATTACTTTCATCGCGAAGGAAAAAAGTCTGTTTACGTATTTACTAAACCAATTAATTATTTAACATTTTCCTGTTCTAATCCATATTCTCTAATTAAAACGCTGTTCACTTTTTTATGGTATTCTCACGAATTCCATGTAAAACGGATATAGGTACATTCAAAAAGCCCTAAACGCCACAAGTTCTTAGGCTCTTACGACATTTTGGCCAGTGGACATCAGAAGACGCCGTCTCTTACAAGTTGATATTAACAAATTTGTCACGGGTACCAGTCCAAGACAGGTGGTTTTAAAACCAACTTGGAACTTAACGACGCCAAAATCAAAACCAGTTCATACTCCCTCTCAAAACGAGCTAACTCCAAAGATTTAACAGCAAATATAAGTTGGTTTAAATTGGGACACATGTCACTGTTCTGTAGACGCATGTTGTGATGGATTGTGGTAGAAATCGATCGTTTATTACGTCTAATTTGAGCGATAAAAGATTAAAAGCGTTTATAGACTTTCACTGATGGGCAGGTGTCAAATTAAAGCGTTAATTCACGAGTTGGCGGAATTGGTTACGGGATTTATAGTTGTCGACGGGAAATTGTATCACACGCAGTTTAACTTGTATTGAAACGGAATAGTTTTGATTACCTGCGACATTTATTTTATTTTAATTCTATTGTGATAATTCTTATGATATTGATTTTGATTTATAATGATAATTTTGTTTTCGATTATGTATCACATTTTGCAGTTTTTATATTTGATCTTTATTAATTTTGTAACCTAAATTTAAGTCAAACCACCGGCCACCAGAGCCCTGGTGGCCGAGTGGTTTGACCTATGGCCTCTCAAGCAGAGGATCGTGGGTTCAAACCCCGGCTCGCACCTCTGAGTTTTCGAAATTCATGTGCGGAATTACATTTGAAATTTACCACGAGCTTTACGGTGAAGGAAAACATCGTGAGGAAACCTGCACAAACATGAGAAGCAATTCAATGGTGCGTGTGAAGTTCCCAATCCGCACTGGGCCCGCGTGGGAACTACTGCCCAAGCTCTCTCATCTGAGAGAAGGCCTGTGCCCAGCAGTGGGACGTATATAGGCTGGGATGATGATGATGATGATGAAATTTAAGTCAAATTTTTGCATGCCTACTGTTAGAGGGCAGCTAGCACTATTGACACTTTTATAAGTTAATACCTTATAAGAAATTCCAACATCGCATTTATCCACATAGTGCTAAAGCAAATAAATATTTCATTTCATTTCATTTCAACTTGACTTTTAAAGGGAATAAGAGCATTTTATTTGCTTAAATTTTCAGTGTTTTTTTAAGGGTTACACACCAGAAGCGTGACAAACGAAATCCTATGTCATTACATAGTCGCATCTGTTTGCCACAGGGCTGTATTTCAACAACCGCAATAGATAGGTGGTATTTTTTTGAAATTCATACACAAGTTGTATTCTCTTGCTTTACTCTTTAATTATCGACAAAGACAACGTTCATGATATTTTTACTTCATCGACAGTTAATTTCGATGAAAAGTCGATACAAATAATTTTGTAGATGTGTCATTTTGTCGATGAATTATACCTTTGCTGCCTTTGCTTTGCTTGTACCTTTGGGACTAGGTCAATTGGTTTGAAGTGTTCGATGATATTTATTTGTTGATTCTTTTATAACTCTGCGTATAAAACAAAATTAATTACCAATTTTGCCATCGCCTCTTCCATGACGATTTGAAGGTCGCATAATGTCAACAAGTGGGTGTCAGCCTACGGCAAACAAATTACGACAAAATGACATGTCCCCATACGACGTCTATTTATAAGAACGTGGCCGTGTCAAATCGTTGATTAAATTAATTACGGTCTCTGATTAAATACATTTGAATGTTGGAAGCGATTCAGGGTTCCACGGTAATCGGAAAAACAGTAATATTGGAGGTAGGTACAGTCACCTGCATTAATATCTGCCACAGTGGAGCGTGCAAAAATATCTGATACGTCTACCGGCCCTAGAAATAGAGTCATATCGGATATTTATACACGCTTTGTTGTGTCAGATTTTGGTGGTAGTGACTGTAGTTGAGCCGTGGTTGCCTATCTCGACCTATCGCCTCTCAAGCAGAGGGTCGTGGGTTCAAACCCCGGCTCGCACCTCTTGAGTTTTTCGAAATTCATGTGCGGAATTACATTTGAAATTTACCACGAGCTTTGCGGTGAAGGCAAACATCGTGAGGAAACCTGCACAAAATTGCGAAGCAATTCAATGGTGCGTGTGAAGTTCCCAATCCGCACTGGGCCCGCGTGGGAACTATGGCCCAAGCCCTCTTGTTCTGAGAGGAGGCCTGTGCCCAGCAGTGGGACGTATATAGGCTGGGATGATGATGATGATGATGATGACTGTAGTTGTTACCTACTTACTGTATTAGAGAGGGTTTGTTTAAAATTATAAGTTGAAAATACAAACTGAAATATAGATGCACAGAAAAACCAGAAAAATAAGACCAGCACTGGGAATCGAACCCGTTGTCCAGCAGTGGTGTAGCGGTGCACGTGGCACGGAATGCCGAGGACCTGGGTTCGATTCCCAGTGCTGGTCTTATTTTTCTGGTTTTTCTGTGCATCTATATTTCAGTTTGTATTTTCAATTTAAGTTTTACGGGATGACCGTAAAAGTAAAAATTTGGAATTGAAATAAAAAATACAATCCAAATCCAAAAAAACAATCTTAAAATTATGAGCTTTGCGAGTGAATATTATTTGTTTTTATTTACTTAGTAGGTAGCTGACTACCAGTGGCCCATTTCACAAAGCTACAAGTTACAATTTACAAGCGGTTAGTCTCTTTTCAATACATACTGTTAAACAAAGACTACCGCTTTTAAATTGTAACTTGTAGCTTCGTGAAATAGGGCACTGGAGGAGGGGTATGTTTTCGAGTGGCATGTATGACAGACAAATATTATTTGAGAGGATTTTTAAGCAGTAGTTCGTATCTATCTGTAACTTTTACCAAACTATATCCAACTTTTTATTAAAACTCAAAATTCACGCAGCTATCTCAAATTATGTTAATGGTGCCGCAGGTATGTAATTAGTTTGTTTTTCTCCATGTCAAATATTTTCTAGTAAAAGATTTAAATAACCGTGTTTGGTTATTTTTAATTTCATTATTTTTACGACATCTATCGTAATTTACCCGTGGTTTAGAAAAGGTCATAGGTATCAATTACGTGTGTAATTTGCATAGAAAACATGTTATTTATATTACGACGCGAAATTGGTATTTATATTCGATGGACTACTTATCTGGTGAAATTTGAGGTGAAATAATATTATTTTAGGATAGCGGAATGTGGCCTGTTCATTATAGAAACAGATATATGGAATTAAAAAAAACACTATAAAAATACAAAAATATTCAGTCCGACTAGTTTCCGATTAATTTTATAATTTTATCTCTTATAATTATCCTTTTATTGGAATAAATGATGATTATTACCTATTATTATCACACAATGCCTGTATAATATAAAGCAAAATAAAGGTAACTAAAACTACATACAAAGTAGAATTATAAATAAAAATATAAATTATAATTTTATCTTGTCGAAACCTTTGAAAACATTTGTCTTTGACAAAATAAAGCATAATTATAATTATAAAATTTAATGCAATATTTAGTGGAAAAATATGAATGCTAAAATTGGAAGATACTGATTTTGTAAGGAACCTATTTTTAAGATTTTTCATTTTCTTTATTAAATAATTTTGTTTATAAATATAAGACATATTACGCAAACAAATAAATTCTTAATTGAAATCGTAGTAATTTAACGCCACCAGCATCGACATCTGATACAACAAACAGTGCATAAATATCTGATACGACTCTATTTCTAGGACTGGGGTAAGGACGTATCAGATACTTTTGCACACTACGCTATAGCAGATATAAATCAAATGTTGAATTCCTTATGTAGTATAAAGCAGTATGGTTTAAAATGCTATTTTACAGTTGAAAAAACAAACAGCAAAAAAGCTCTTGGCAACTTTTTTTATAAAAACTTTTTTTAGGTTAGTTATTTATTGTTTACTAGCTGTTGCCCGCGACTCCGTCCGCAATAGAATTCGTTTATCGCTATGCCGCGTGAACTGTCCAATTTTCCGAGATAAAAACTATCCTATGTCCCTCCCCGTTACTCAAACTATCTGTATACCGAATTTCATCTAAATCAGAAGTGAAGTGAAGACGTGAAAAGATGTCAAACAAACAAACAGACTTACAAACTTTCGCATTTATAATATCAGTGGGATATCTGGCAAGCGAGCGATCTAACCGCCGCAATAATGCGCTGCGCACGCGCAACTGTTTTCCACTGAAATCGGACAAATCCACAACCTCTGTTGTTTTGTCAACTCGTGACTGCGCCCAAGGTCGCCGCGGTCATCAGCGCCCGATAGGGTTGTCACATGGATTGATCATACTGGCATTTAAGCTCGGGTTCATCAATGAAACAGGCATTTATATATTTTTTAAATTGCAGAAAAGGGTAAAGGAAATTGGCCTATGCCTATTTTATATGTTGTATGTGTGAATACTTCATGGACCCAAAGGAAGACTAGCTCAGTCCGTAAAATCGGTTTTATGGTAATTTGGGACCATTTCGTGACTTGAAGTATGTATATTTAATATATCTTCTATGTTCTCTAAATATCAAAATGATGTGTTTCTTCTTTTCCGGGCCATCCCCAAATACCCCCAGGAATTTCCAGGAATTAAATCGTAGTTTTCATCAACGTTTAAAAAAAAACACCCGTGCAAAATTTCATGTCTCTACTATCATGGCTGAGATTTCAGACTTGTGTTTCGATCCCGTAGGTAGGTACATCGGAATAAAAAGTACCTAGTGTTTGTTATTCCAGAGACATAACAGTACTAGACTAGATTATATTACATTATGCAGGATCATGCCTTATAAAGTGTTATTTTGTCACCATCGATATAATTCTTTCAATAAATTTACCTCGCCTCAATCCAAATCATGGAAACCCCAACCATCGAGCTAATCTTTCTACCTAAATTCCAAAAGAATAACCTCAAAACTCCCACAAAATTAATAACGTCGTTAACAAAACTGCGTGCCAATAATTATTACTTACATTAATAAGCGTAGGCGGGCTATTAAAACCAGAAAGGAATAAACGTTTTCATAATATCCCCTAAACGCATGCGACGGAAGTTGACGATTTCCGACCGTGGGCGGTAAATTAACAACAATTTAATAGCTCTTGTGCTTTCACTATGTTTTGTCATTTATGATGTGTGCTTACGTGTTTTAGGTACTGATCGTGCGATATTTTTCAGTATTTATTTAATTATTCAAACTCAGTCGTAAATGAATTTATTAAAATCAAAAACAAAAAAGTAGCATTTTTTTATTTTATTAAATTCAGAAAACAAAGATTTTTTTATGTATATTTATTTTTTGTATTGTATTTATATTTTGATTTGTACTGTGTTATGTGGAAATTTATTCTTATGTTTGAAAATTGGTTTATTAAATGTACATAACTGTGTTATATTGCATTAAGAACAAAATTTTTTTATGTTGCATTAATATTTTTTCTTTTTAAAACACAAAAATATGCACAGTTAAATCACACAAATGATACTTTTTTTAACTAAAATACCTATTGTTGATGACTGCCGCAACATCGTGTAGGCAGTAGTTATATTGATGTTTATTCTTGAGTCTTGGATCCCACTATCCAACTAAAACATTACTTACTCAAGAGCACGTAGTATTTAAGAGTTCATACATTTTGGTAACTTCGTCCAGTGTCTTGAACACCATTGTAACGTACCTATAACGTTACCTGTAATCACTCAAGTTAAGTGAACTATTTGCCTTTTTTGATTTAAATTCGGGTTTTGTTCCGCGTACCTTGATTTTCGTCTTTGAGTGTCGTCTCGTGATCATGACGCGTGCAACTGTGCCGATATAATATCGAGCTTCTCTACATTCAAGGTACGCGGAATCAAACCCGAATCTGACCGCGATAGTCTAAAACATTCTAACGTCTTTAAGGTAACTTTGTGTATCAAAATTATTATTATTATGTGTAATAAGAGTAGTTACACACATAATAAAACCGAAAGGAATACAATCAGTTATTGATGATATCTTTCACTATCATATTTGACATTTCCTCCCTTGGGCACAAATTAACTACAAAAATTCCTTTGTGCTTTCACTAGTTTTGCATTTATGATGCTGTGTTACGGTCAAGGAGTTTAATCCATTGACCATGGAAATTTCACACTATTTATTTGACATTATTAACACAGTCGTAAATGACTTTATTAAATCCACCAAAAAAAAGTGTAGAATGTTTATTTTATTTTATTTATTAATTTCTTTTTTTTAATATTAGATTTTGTACCCTTATTTGTATTTTTTGGCTATTTATTTTCTGTTCTCTTACTTTGTAAATGGGAAAAGGTATCTTTGTTTTTTAATGAATATAATATTTTTGTTTTAATTAAATGTACACACCTTAAATTGCAGGGTGACAACGGACTTAATTTTGCAATTAACTTTAATATTTTTTGTTTTCAACATTAAACAAAAACCTTGATCTCAGTAAATAGGTACTGTAAAGATATATTAGACTAACTAAATCAATGTGGTATGGTCGGTCCTGCTTTCATTTTCCAAATCAACCTGTACGAGTATGTATGCCTACCTACTGTATACGCGTGTGAAGAATTAAGCCGGACACAAAAAAAAAGAATTTGTCAAAACTGATATTTCTCCAGATGTTTTCTAGATATTATTATTGTCCCTTACCATCAGCTTCCGAAAACTGGCAACCCTAACCGCTGATGACAATCACGGGTAATCAGTAAACACGACGTATGACGTCATCTGATCGTGCAGCGATGCAACCTTCACGCTTGTCAACGTGTTGCGAGAGCTTCCATTTTTTAAAAATCCGAAACGTCAGTGATTGCCGCTTGGGCCGTGTGAAGATTGTCAATGTCATTAATGACATGACGTTTGTTAGGTGGAAAGCTTCTACTTTACCAATACCTGCACTAACTGCTTTACCTGCAACTGCTAACTGCTGTAACTTGCAGGTGGTAGGACCTTTTGCAAGGTCCGCCCAGATTGCTACCACCATCTTGCTCGCTAATCCTGCCGTGAAGCAGCAGTGCTTGCACTGTTGTATTTCGGCGTGGAGAGTAAGACAGCCGGTGAAATTTCTGGCACTTGAGGTATTCTACCTTAGGCCTCTAGGTTGGCAACGCATCTGCAATACCCCTGGTGTTGCAGGTGTCTATGGGCGGTGGAGATCTCTTATCATCAGGAGACCCACTTGCTCGTTTGCCATCCAGTCGAATAAAAAAAAAACTCATCATCATTATCTCTACTAAATTATATTTGTTGTAAGATGATTCAAATGACACATGATGATTATGTAACTTTATGAGGCGGTAACTAATTTTTCATTTTTTCCAACAGAGATATAATGCTTGAAAAAATGAAATCACATTAAAACTGCTGATTGTTCTAATATTTGAACTCAAATTTGCAAACAAATTGTTAAGTTACTGCGTAGGCACTGTGTTATATTAACTTACTTTCTTTAATGAACGCCCTTACAATGTTGTTTCAATAGGCCGCAATTGGTAGAGGTGAGGGTTATCGGTAAAAATAAAAGCGATAAAATAAACGAACTTATTATTAATTTGCAAGATTGTTTGTCAGAGTCGGAAAGTGACACTCCAAGTGTTGAATAAATTTTTTTTTTAAATTCAAATAAGACTTTCAGTTCGATAGCGTAACGTTTAAACCAACAAATAATGCTATTGCCACTTTTAGCACTAGGTACATGCAAACGTATCGATAGTTTGCGTAACAGTAGGAGGGACTCTAGTTCCGTCAGTTTGACATCCCGCATCTGTCATTTGAATCAGGTTAGAACAAATAGAATATAATATAAGCATTATGATTGGTTTTTTGGAGTCTTTTTGTATTTTTTATTTCAACTCCAAATCTGTTACTTTTACGGGTATCCCGTGAAACCATATCGAGAAAATTTCGATTTCGATTTTTCGATATGGTTTCACGGGATACCCGTAAAAGTAACAAATTTGGAGTTGAAATAAAAAATACAAAATGACTCCAAAAAACCAAGCGACCGACGTACTAAGTCATTGATGGTGCCATGACGGAACATACGGCCGGTGCTCCTAACACATGAAAGTCCATGTCGTCGCAGTTGCTTTTTTATTTTTATTTGACTGGATGGCAAACGAGCAAGTGGGTCTCCTGATGGTAAGAGATCACCACCGCCCATAAACATCTGCAACGCCAGGGGTATTGCAGAGGCGTTGCCAACCTAGAGGCCTAAGATGGGATACCTCACGTGTCAGTAATTTCACCGGCTGTCTTACTCTCCACGCCGAAACACAACAGTGCAAGCACTGCTGCTTCACGGCAGGATTAGCGAGCAAGATGGTGGTAGCAATCCGGGCGGACCTTGCACAAGGTCCTACCACCTGGTAAAACCTGGTGCTCCACCTTTTTGCCACAAACGCACATGTGAGGAATGCATATTCTGGCCCCAAGCCTTAGGGAAATTGCTATCCGCAAAGAATTTGGGTCCAGAATAGTGCCGATGTTCCTCGACGGCAAGGCGTTTAGCCAATGGCCTGCCTCGGGAACAGAAATTAGTGTATTTCAAGTAGGTACAGTATTCAGTCGTACGAGAACAACATGCAAATCTTAATATTTATAGGTTTCTTATAGGTTACCTGTAATCTACAGACAAAGAATTTATATTCTGTACTTTTATTTAAGAAAAAAGAAGGACCAGTAGTTTTGGAGTGAAGGGGAGGGGGATGGATAGAAAGTGGTGCTGAATGCGATTCTGTAGCGCAACTTCAACTTAGATAGTTTGCTTATCATACAAAGATGGCCTAGCATACTAAGCACATATAGCACACTAGCAAAAGTTGAAAACGAGAAGAACGAGAACTGATGAAACATAGTAGTATATTTTAAAGACAAACTGTATAAAGATATACTAGGCAAATACACTACGTAAGTTCTGTCAGGACAGGTGAACATCCATCCATGTTATACATGACAAGTACGAAAATGTATATTAATTATGATTGATGAGTTCGCTACTGATCTAAATGGTCTACTGTACTCTGATTTTTTACAAGCTTTTATTTACTTAATTTGTCCAGTTTGTTGTCGTTGATGGTTCAGATCTTGTAAGATCATTTTTGACCTAGTTTCAGTGTCGCATTCATCATCATCATCATCTCAGCTTTAGGAAGTCCACTGTTGTACATAGGCCTGCCCCATAGACCCCCGTTGCTTCGGATGGCAGCGGCTTGCATCTACCGTGAATCCGCGGCTTTAACCAAGTCCATCTCGTTGGTGGACGTCCTACGCTGCGCTTGCCGATCCGCGGTCTCCACTCGAGAACTTTCCAGCCCCAAGGTCATCCGTCTATCTCGTCGGTGGATATCCTACGCTGCGCTTGCCGATCCGCGGTCGTTTGTCGGATTCTCTTGTGGTAAATATTATATGTATATGTATGTTGGATAACAATGCAAGTACAGTCAACAAAAAGTTCAGTCAACAAAAAAAGCTTGTATTAAAAAAATAAGTTTTAACAGTAACGTATTTACACTTATGTCTACTCGTACTGTATCTAAATCAATCTAATAAAGAAAAATCCTTCGATAGTCTTCTGTAGTTTTTTAATGTCAAGTTCGAGTGTCACATATAAACAAAATCATGATTCAAAAAAATAGTAAAGGTTTGTATCAAAAAGGTTTTGCAACACATACGTTCCAGATGATTAAAACGTGGGTGTTAATTTTTTTCCTTTTAGTAGTAGAGAATTCAAATTGCTTCCTTTTGTATGTAACTTTTTTGTATCTTGCAAAATGCAATAGGTACCTACCGGTGATTTTCACGTTTGAGTATGACTCAACCAAAAGTACTAACAACTGTGATGAAAGCTTTAATATAGGTCGACTCATACTTTTCTCAACACCTAAACTAAAAACTAGTGCAGTTCTCACCCAATCAACACCCATCCATTAAAACTTATGGCAAACAATATTCCGCACCGTTACAAACTTATGTACGACCAACGGTAAAATGTAGAACCTCGGAAATCAACTACAAAATAATAGACTTTTGTGGACAGTGGCGCCACTTTTACTAGCAAAAATAAATTTGTAATCTATAACAAAGTTTCGAAAACTCTAGCGCATCGGAACAAACGACCAAAGACAATGAGTAGCGCCATGAATCATACAAAAAACCAAGTTACCTTTGCACCTCCTGTACATATAGCAGCATTGAAGGTAACTTTTTATTTATTTTGTCGGAGTTGTTTAGAAATATTTAGCTAATGGCAGAGCCCCAGTTTTGAAATTGTGAGATGTAGCTTAAATAGACGTTATCAATCAAATGTTTGTTTTGCAATTTAATATTATTAATGTCGTCGCGGACTCTATTGTTTTAAATGTACCTAAGGTAAAGTTGCATCTACTTACGTTACTTATAACTTTTTTGCACGAAAGAGTATCGTGAATGATGTTCGTGTACCTACCTAGAGTAGTCTGATGGGCACATTTCTGCCCAGGGTAATTCACGGGGGAGGGGAAGCTAAGGTATAAGTGATAAACTAAGTAGTTCATCATCATCATCCTAGCCTATATATGTCTCACTGCTGGGCGCAGGCCTCCTCTCACAATACGAGGGCTTGGGTCGTAGTTCCCACGCGAGCCCAGTGCGAATTGGAAACTTCACACACACCATTGAATTGCTTCGCTGGTTTGTGCAGGTTTTCTCACGATGTTTTCCTTCACCGTAAAGCTTGTGGTAAATTTCAAATGTGATTTCGCACATGAATTTCGAAAATCTCAGAGGTGCGAGCCGGGGTTTGAACCCACGATCCTCTGCTTGAGAAGCGATAGGTCAAACCACTTGGCCACCACGGCTCTCAACTAGTCTCAACTAGTTACTAAATAGTTATTTACTTTTAAATTACTTATAATTTATGTGGTTCGTTTGGATTAAAAATTTACTGTTTTATATAATACGAGTACCTACCTAGGTAGGTACTTACTTGAACCGTATTGTTTTAAATTTTATTTCGGCTCCATTACTTAAGTTCACTAACAGAAGCTAGTTGGTTCTTTAATTGTTTAAAATTAAATGCTATATTAAGATAAATGACTCAATGATATAATACAACAAAAAAATGAAAACGAAATAAACTCATGTCTTTAATCTTCCTGCTAACATAGTTTAATGCGTAAATATCAGTGTAATAAAGAAGGTAGATATAAGGAAGCTATAACACCCAGGTTTAATACATAATATTGCTGATCAAATTCGGTCGTTGATTTTCTTTAAAACAGTTAGGATAAAATGTTACAGAAAAATTGACTTCTCAAAAATTTACTTCATCAAGGGATCTCAAAAAGATTCTCTTACAATTGGAAAATAATAAAAAAACCGGCCACGAATGAGTCGAACTCGCGCACCAAAGGTACCGTACATTTTTAAGCTCAAAATGACTATGTCTTAGTAGCTACCTCTTTAAATTCATAAAGTCACCACAGACAAATTACATTAACAAACGTAATGCGGCGATAGGAACACGTTAAGTATGTATAAATTTAAACCGTCCATTACGGTTCCCGAGATAGAACCATATGACAAACAGACAAAGTCTGACAGCATAGCGACAGTAGTAAGTTTCCTAAAAATGTTAACTTTTGTAATAGAAATAGGCAAAATAAACCCAGTAATCATTTTATACCGCATCAACCTCCGTCATTGAAAATTTAAGGTCAAACGAAAGTAACATTTTGTGTCCAACGTCATTTGCGTCATTATCTTAAGTGAATCATTTGTCATCTCTTATTGTTTACGTAACCCAATGACGAGTCCATTTGAATATATAAACTTAATTTTACTGCTACTGGATAATCAATTTGTCAAAGTTTATCACAGAAAACAATCGGTTGGATGTGGAAATATTTCAGCTTATTTTGTGCATTCTTGTGACAAGCGAAGGTTGTACCGTATTGATATACAAGTAACAAAAGAGACCGTTTCATTCTTTATTAGTCTTATTTAGATTAGACGTCTTTCTGCAAAATTTGAGCCAACTCTAACTTCGACTTGCGGAGGAAGAAAAAATAGTATATTGTACAAAAAGAGCATAAAACGAGCCATTTTACCGGAGATGGTCGTATAACCTCACGTTCATATAGTCTGGTCTTAGATGAACATTTTCCTTTATGCATTAGACCAGAGCATAGGTAAATACGAACTTTACGAGCACGAGAAGTGAAAAAAATGTTTTTATTTCGTACAAAATTGAAACTCCATTTTAAGTAGTACATAACGAATCAACATATGAAACATAAAATAGTCAACAACAGATAAATACTTATTTGAATTTTTCACTAGGTAATCTGTCTCGATCGGGAGTCGAATCCGGAACCTCAAACTTCGTATTTCGTATGTTATCCGGGCGTTAATTATAATAAGTTATGGGTAATTTAAATTCTGCCTACGAAAACAAGGGCTTAGTTTTATTATAAACCAAAGAAGCGTGCTGACCTTGGGACTCTCACTGCAAAGGTCGGGCACTTAGCGGTCGGTACGGTCAGTAAGATTAACGGTATTTACAAACTTATAGAAGAAATATATATAGGTTGTGATGCTATCTCTGTTTATTCGGATGAAACAAACAAAGACGGCATTACAGATATCATCACATAAAATCAATGAGTGGTGGAAGAGACAGTAAAAGTATAAGTAGTGGAAATTGCTTTTCAAAACATGACAACTTTGAAACACTACTTAGTTATGATTCGTAAGTCTCTTTACAGAAGAAGTGACAGACATGAGTCAGTCTCCCATGGTAAATCATAAATGGTAAATCACAAGACAAGAGGTAAATCATTTAGACGGCGTACCTCCTGGATGGTAATTTCTGGGCGACACCAACACGTTTTATGATAGCAATGAAGTTTCAAATAAGTTAGTATTAACTGTAGTCCCCGAGACATTAGTATAGGTAACTTACTCTTTGATTTTAATATTTTCAGTGTTAAATCTTATATCTAATACCTTTAAACGAGCAATTCTGTAATAATACATAATATAGTCTCGGAAACGGCTGCAACGATTTCGATGAAATTTGGTATCGTGGGGGTTTTTGGGGACGACAAATCGATCTAGCTTGGTCATATCTCTAGGGAAACGCTTATTATCGAGTTTTAGCCCGAGCAAAGCTCGATCGCTCAGGTAGGTAGGTACTGTAGTGTTAAAATTATAAAAGAGTTCAGAAACCTGGCGACAAAATGTATCGATTTGTTAAATACATTTTTTATTTGCTTATACTTAAACTGTGTCCCACTGTTGGCTGGGCAAAAGCCTCCTCTTTTTTCTTCCACTCGTCTTTGCTTTTGGCCATAGTCTTGCCAATCTTTTTTTTTATTCGACTGGATGGCAAACGAGCAAGTGGGTCTGACTGGAAACGGTCCAAATCGTCCCGCCATCTTCTCCTAGGTCTGCCTCTGCTCCTGTGCCCGTCGCATGGAACCCAATCGGTGATGACTAATTACCTACGAGAGGAAATTATTAGCAGTAAAATTCTCATTACATTTCAGCTTATGGATTGATTTATGTCTACTTCTTATTACCGTTCATTTTGTTACCATGTACCAATCTGCCTCAAGAGAGATTTCTTTATTATGGCGTCAACCACAATACACAAGGTATTTATTTTTTGCCAAAAATAATATTCATTATTCCTAAACGCCAATGAAGTACCATTCTATGCATATCTGTATAAGCAACAAAGTGTGTAGTATAGATTATTTTCATAGCTTAATTTTGTATTTTATGAAAATCGGAAATTTCAACTCCGGTCTCATCTACTAATTGCCTTATTTTGAGATACTCACTAAGCTTAGGTACGTCTTCAGGCGATATTAAATGGATTGATAACATAAAAGACTTTGTCGTCTTTAGTGTTTTAACTTTAAGACGGCAAATGTCCATTTCAGTTTACCTTTTACCCACGTTATTGTCCTCCAATACATGGCCACTCAATCTCGTGGTCGTCTTTAAGCATCATGTTAAGTATATTATTCACACGATGCAAGCATATTGTTCTAAGCGAACTTATCAATGGATTCGCATGCGCGTGGGCACGCACCGTCAAGTGGTCGCTGTTACAACACTCCCGCGCATGACTCAGAGATGACACTGCGCTTTGAATTGACTCTATCGGTGTATCGGAGAGTAAATGTTGTTTTATGTTAAATAGTCTGTTGACATTTGTTGCTTCCTTGAGTGTGGGTTTACAGAGCTAAGCTGAATAGAAATGTCGTGAGTATTCTGCTATTAATAGACTGATGTTTTTTATGTTATCATTAATCATCAACGTCATTGTTGGACATAGGCCTCTCCCTGATACCTCCAGTTGCTTCGGTTGGAAGCGGCTTGCATCCACTGTGAGTGAACCCGCGGTTTTAACCAGGTCATCCGTCCATCTCGTCGGTGGACGTCTTATGCCGCGCTTGCTGACCCACGGTGTCTATTTGAGAACATTTCGGCAAGGGCCATCTGTTCTCCCTGCTCGAATTATTAGATACTAGCTTTTGTTCGCGACTTCGCTCGCGCAGAATTAGAATGTACCTAGTTTAAAACTTTATTGATCCCACGGGAACCATACATTATTTCGGGATAAAAGTAGCCTATATGTTAATCCAGGGTATATATTACCTGTATGCTAAATGTCATGCAAATCCGTTCAGTAGATTTGCGTGAAACGAATACCCAAACATAAATCCGTCCATAAAAACTTTCGCGTTTATAGGTAATATTAGTAAGAAGATTTGACTATAACGATTAAAAAAAACAGCTCTGTGGGAAACTGCTACATAACGAGTCTTGGCAATAGAATCCCATTGGGCACCTTATAGATCTTGAAGTGTGAAAAACATACCATTGCAATAATTAATTCAGGACCAATTAAATGTTCGTTAACGCAATAAAGAGCCCATTAACTTGACTCTGAGTGCATCAAACATTAAGCGTTGACCTTATTCAAAGCATTAGTATTATTTGAACCATTCCAAACGTTACTCCAATTACAGCACACGCAAATAAAAATAGGCAATTTGACCATAAATCACGACACATGACGAAACTGAGACAAAAACGTCTCACGAACGTTAGTGTCCAAGGGGCACAATCAGGCGCTTAGAGTGACAAACCAACTGGAGATGCCATACGAACCGGCTCTTATATATTTTTTTAGATATTCTATGGCCCTCAGTATTCTTGTATACTGCTTACTATGTTGTGGTATTTAAAGAGTCTGGTACTGTAGATAAAAAAATACCAACATTTAAAAATGAATTACATTATAACAGTACAATCGAATTTGACAAAAATAGTAATTTTTGTCGTACCTATTTGAAGACGTGACATTTTTAAAGTATGACCACTTTTTAACTGTACACTAATCCAATTGTATCGCAGACGATGGAGTTATTGACGAACCATAAAAAAGATAAATTGATGTAGGTAAAATTTTCTCCTTATTTGTAATCAATTAAAAAAATCTGTTATTTGACACGGAGTAAGTCTACGCATACCAAATAAAATGGTAAAATTAAATTATAGATTACGACGAAATGAAGATTCACAGTCCGTCGCAGTCAAAATGTCCATGAGTACCTGTCCACCATAATCACCTTTGGATCTCCACAGTTCGTCGTTGGCATCTCCGGTTGATTACATGCGCTAAGATCAGACGTAATTGTGCCAATCGGCCGGTGCCGCAGGACACTATTAACATTACAATCAAGTCAAATAAAGCATGCGATGAGTCGTTATGTGTAGTTATGTGTAGATCAGATGTTAGATATGGCCGATTGTTGAGTTATATTTTTTAGGTGACAACAGATACATATATCTACGAGTAAGTATGTCTACGCGGTGCGTACCTTTACCTTTAAAGAGTACATAATTAAACGTTCAAGATTCGAAATCAAACATTCGTACCTATTCATACAACTTTTGCCCCGGGAGGGATCGAACCCCGTATTTTAAGATTCATAGTCAAGTTCTCTAACCACTTGGCATCCAGTCTCAGCCACGTGTATATCTTCATTATTTTTCATATAATTTTTCGACAAAAGAAAAACTACATACGTGTCCAATATTTTGAAATAAACTAACTGGCGAACTAATCTAATCTAATATAATTTAATTATTCTAATTTAATTTAATTTAGTCTAATTTCAGCAATGGTAGTAGGTAGTTTTATAGAACGATTAAAAATTATTAATATTTTGTGGGTAGTTTTGTTTTGTTTGAGAAAATATATAGGTGGGTACTTGCGGGGAGTTACAATGACAAATTAAAACGGTTGTTGTGGTTTATTAGTCTAACATCTGGTAGCATGGTGTACGGTTGTGTTACTCTGAAGATGAGCTCTGGTTGAGTTCGAAACGCGTCAGTGTGGTGTGGTGGTGGTGATACATGGGTTTGTGTGATATGTCTGTGTTCTTACAGTGTGGAGATGGAGGAACTGCATGAACACGCATATTTTGCATAAGCTTAACTATCATAAGGTCGCGGGTGAGCAAGGAAATTCTTTTAGTTCATTGAACTAATTAGTATTGTCAGGGCACTAACCTGTTCTAAAGATGAAATGCCAAATTGTTCAAAAAAAGAGTTAAAATGACTTATCAGTCCTTGTTTTGATTTGTTTTGTATATCGGTTTAGTTTATTCCTATCAGAAGCCCACCTTATTGATTGATAGTGACAACACAAAAAACTTGATTTAAATGTTTTCTTATGCGATTTAATTTAAACTAAATGGTTCCCACGGACTCGGTGACGTGACCGTCCTCGAATGAGTTGGCAATATAAAAGCTTGGCGCCTTTCAAAAAGAAACTTTGCTTTTGACTATTTTATAAGTCTAGTCTAAAAAGCCGCGGTGGCCTAGTGGTTTACTCTATTAGCCTCTCAAGCAAAGGATGAGTTCAAACCTGGGCTCGCATTTTTGAATTTTTCGAATTTTATTATTTCAAATTTATTACGAGCTTTACGGTGAAGGAAAACATCGTGGCTGCACATACTACTTACGAAGCAATTTAATGGTGTGTAAAGTTTCAAATCCGCACTGAGCCCGCGTGGGAACTACAGCCCAAGCCCGCTCTTTCTGAGAGGAGGCCTGTGCCCAGCTATGGGACGTATATGGGCTGGGATGATAAGTCTAGTCTAGATTAGACTATCTAACGCAAGGAGCTGTCCTTCTAAGTCGCTACACATAATGTGTCACATAGACATGGCTACCTTGCATGATGCACACGTGTGTTAGCGGAATAGGAAGGTGAAGGGTTTATTGACCTGGACCTCTGAAAGTAATTGCTGAATCAATCTTTTCTATCCAGCCAGCCATTTTTTTACAAATATTGAGCTTAAAATATTTAACCTGAGATTAGTATTTTTTACACGGAAAAAAAAAAAAGTTTGTGTCTAAATATTCGAATACCAACCAAGCCTCTTAATAATTACCCAAATCTATCATTACAGCGACACTTCCCGTTCTACATTTACCTTGACCTATGCGAGTCGAGCGACGGTGTGGATGCAGCATTATTGTCAAAATAATGGCTACAGTGGGTCTGTCAAGGACGTTGGATCAAAATACATTTTTCGGGTTTGTAGTCCCAGCTATACCTATCCTCATTTCCTAAGCGGTTTTATTGTTATTTTTCTTACTATTTTTAACATGAAAATTAAATAAAAGCTTCATCCATTCATCCCAGCCTATATACGTCCCACTGCTGGGCACAGGCCTCCTCTCAGAACAAGAGGGCTTGGGCCATAGTTCCCACGCGGGCCCAGTGCGAATTGGAAACTTCACACGCACCATTGAATCGCTTCGCAGGTTGGTGCAGGTTTCCTCACGATGTTTTCCTTCACCGCAAAGTTCGTGGTAAATTTCAAATGTAATTCCGCAGATGAATTTCGAAAAACTCAGAGGTGCGAGCCGGGGTTCGAACCCACGACCCTGTGCTTGAGAGGCGACAGGTCAAACCACTAGGCCACCACGGCCAAATAAAAGCTTATATCTATAAATTATGTTGGGATATCAAACCTTTTAATAAGTGCCCAAATTCATCACAGTAGGTTTGCTAAGATAGCTTTTCAATTTAGGGATCTGTTTCCGAAATATTAAGCTCCAAAGTGCTAATTTTTCTTTGATTCAAATGTTCCTTCCCCATCTAAGTAAAATTTTAAACTGTCCACACATAATTTCGCAACTTAGGTTCAGTGCGAAAAAGTAACCGACAGGCCTGTCTGTATGCCTCCTCGCAAAATGTGGCAGAAAAAATATAGTGCAAAGAAACGTTAGGGTCACTCCTGTCATAAGTGCCTACAAGGATTTACTAATATGTTTTATAACCCGGAAAATATTAGTTTCAATCGTTTCTCTAACTTACCTTATCTGGGTTATACCGAAACGTCGTTCCCTCAAGTATTTCCCAACTGAAGACAATCGTAATACGTCTGTAACTAAATATACCAACCATAGCTGTCATTCTTTATTTGAGTAAATGCGATATATTGCAATGTGCCGCGGTAAACTGACAGTTATCTGACAGAATGTTGGCAAGATTGACTTTAACAGTCATTTTGGTTGTTAAATTTTAGCACTGCGCCTACCTACGTCTTATTGTAATCGCCGATGACTTCAATTTTGGTATAAATATGCCCATTGGCATACTTAACGATTGTTTTGTTTCTATTTATTTTTATCTTTTTTTAAGGTTCCATACGAACAAGGAACTCGGTGGACTGAGAAAATTACAGAATGGTATAGAGTGATCAAAGACAGGCGGTATACTTGAGCTTTATAAAAAATGTGGCAAAAAAAAACTCAAATAAATAGGTAAGTATTTTCTAAAATTGCTGCTTTTATTCCATACCGGGTGAGCACTTTTACAGGAGCAAATAATTAAAGCATATATCGTACCTACTCAGCAAACTGAACGACATTAGTTCAGCGACTTGAAAAAATAATTGAGGTTTTAAATTTTCCCGTTTTCATATATTCATATAAATTAAATAGTATTATCAATGTACGCCATCCTAAAGCCCAATGACGTCGCCTGTCACGCTACAAACATCAAAAACGTTGCTTTACATCGCTTCTTCGAATAAACTATAGTGCATAGAAATATAAAAACTAATTACTTAAAAAGTCACTGAACTTAAGTGTATATAATGTTTTAATTATTTGCTCCCGTTAAAGGCCCACTTTATATATTTTGTTAAAATCCAACAAAGTTTTAGAATAAATTTCGTCTTTGAATGTCCTTACATCGGCATAGAAGTATACACCCATAACTAATGCATTAACAAACCATTTGCAATTTAATACATTTTAGTTCCGTATGACTAAAACAATTGTGGGAGAATTAAGTGCCATTTATGTTGAGGAAAACGAATATTATTGTGTCAATAAAAAAACTAAAAACGGCCTTAGAGGTATTGTTAAATTTAATGCACTTTTAAAGATTGCCCTTTAGCTAAAACGTTCGGAATAGTTCGTCCTTCAGTTTGTGTTTGCATTATTTAGTTCCTACTAAAATTATATCACGGAGAACTAGTGGCTACTCGCGGCTTTGCATGTATAAACTATTAGATCCAGCAGTTTAATTGAAATTTCGGGATTTAACTACGTTGCACTTATTTTAATTTAGTCATCTTAGCGTGAAAGAGTAACAAATATACACACACGCACATACACACAAACTTGGACACATAATTTTTTTATGGAAAATTGAGGTTTTTTTTTCGTCATAATCAATAGTGCTGGTGATTCTGAGTAAGGAGAACCCAGGAGTACCTAATCCTGAAAAAAAAGTTTTCTGCACCATTCAAAGTAAAAATGTTCAAATAATAAAAGTTAAATGAAGTAAAAAATTAAGTAATTTTGAATCTTTCATAAGTTTTCGCTGATTGAGTTAAGAATTATATCGTTTTGTAATTTGGGAAACGATATGTATCAATCTACGTAATAAAAAATAAATATTTCCCAAAACGCTCATCAGTAAATTCTTATCAATAACCTCATTCTACGATGTGAAACTCGCGCACATCCTAACAGTACACTGACGGCCATCAAACTTCAACAGGAAACAACGGTATGTATTTATTAACAATTTGCCAAAATAATGTCGTTTAATGCAAGCAGGGTTCCCACACGGTGCAAGTATCCGTTAAACTGGGAATCGGAACTGTGAGAACTTTTGAGAAGTCTCTGAAATTTGGTGTGAGTTCCTCAATGAATATTTGACACCATGAACCGACAGGGAAGTTAGAATTACGGTTCATTTTGTTCTTAAAAAATATAATACTGAACGATAAATATTAATAAAAGCTAGGTTTAACCTACGGAGCCGAAACGTGGGCCTTGAATGCGGGGCTAATCCACAAATTCAAGGTCGCTCAGCGAGCTATGGAGACAGCAACGCTAGGGGTTTCTTTGAAGGTTAAAATCAGAAATCACATTATCAGACAAAGAAAGAAAGTCACCGACGTTGTTCAAAGAATTAGTTGGCTGAAGTGGCGTTGGGCTGGTCACGTCAGTCGCAGGACTGATGAACGGTGGAGCAGACGAGCCCTCGAATGAAGACCACCGACGGGAAAACTTAGTGTAGGACGTCCTGAGGCACGGTGGACGCACGACCTTAAGAGGGTCGCTGGCGGCGGATGGATGCGAGGGGCTGAAGACAGTGTGTTGTGGCGCGCCATGGAAGAGGCCAATATCCAGCAGTGGACTGCTGTAGGCTGATGTGATGATGATAATGATGAAAATCTAGGTTCATGATCGACAACGCGTAAGTGGTATTTTTGTTGCTGCAAGCGACCATAGGCTGCGGTAACTGGTGACCACTTCGGAACTACGGTCATTAAAATACTATCAAAACGTTGAGGTAATTCAACACGATTTTCTCGCTCTGTATTTAGTAGGTACTTACCTATGAATGAATATCACGAAAGTTTTATTCTGTTTTAAGAACTTTTTTATTCGTTTAATAAAGTAGTCAGTGATATACAAAAATTAGCATAACAGACGCCACAGAATAGAATATTTTACAGCGCCTCCAGCAACAAAAACCAGATACTAAAACTTAGCAGCAGGGCTACTACGAAACTCGAAACTCGAAGTTCGTGTTGTGCGGTCCCTCTCGCTCTCGTATTAAATAGTGTAAGTGTCAGAGGGACCACACGACACGAACTTCTAGTTTCGAGTTTCGTAGTAGCCCTGCAGGTACGAATGTTGCGCAAGCAAACAGTGTTCAAATTTGTCACAAGATACCGGTACCCACACCGGTCATGATTTGACGTGTCGGTATAAATTACCGATATTTATGGAGTTGCGATTTATTGCGATTGCATAGTTATCGTGGGTTAATTGTTTGTTGAGTGTAGTTGGTTGTTTATTATGGGAACCGAATTTGACAGTTAGTGTGAAATTGTTGGGTGGCTGGGGCTTGAGTTTAGATTTTGATCAATGTTGTGATCGTTTGATTCGATTTTTTGTTTTACCAAAATGTTTTATTTATTAGGATACAAAATTTGCAATCAGATCTTGATTTAAAGCTGCCGATGTAAAATATAAATAAGGAAATGTATACAAAATGATCATCAGATTTTTTAGCTACGTGTAAATCCTGCGGTTGATTATGGTGATGATTACAAAACGTTCAAGCAAAAATCTTCTGTTAGTCGTCTTCTTCAACAATGTCAAAACCATGTTAAATTCTGTGAAGTTTTTAACAAAACCCATGGTAATAACAACGCAGAAACAAAATTTCCACATCGTTATAAGAATTCGCATCCTCAATATCAGATATTTTTAGTTGATGTGACAAATTTTTAATGCAGCTTATAACGCAACATATCTAAAAGTTCGTATCCTCAATCGAGGACGGACATGACTGTTTTTAAGGGTTCCGTAACATATTTTTCTCATCATAAAGTATGTACCGAAAAGTTGAAATATTTGCATTAGATAGAGTTTTATTTACGTAGGTAGTTGATTCTGACATTGTATTCTGTAGGACTAGGAGTGAGGCTGCGGGAATCCGCTAGCATATTGGGATTTATGATTTCTAAGTCAAAAAAGTAAAAAAAATCTAGTAAAGACCAAATAAGAGTATAATTTTTGGGAATTTGGGGAAATCTCGGAATTTTAATGCTTCTGTCAGATCTATAAGGTTATAAATGCGAAAGTGTGTTTGTGTGTTTGTCCGTCTTTCACGCCGTAACGGAGCGACGGATCGACATGATTTTGGCATAGAGATAGTTTATGGGCCCGAGAGTGACATAGGGTACTTTTTATCCCGGAAAAATGCACAGTTCTCGAGGGAACAGCGCGCGATAGCCGAATACCACGCGGGAGGAGCCGCGGGCAAAAGCTAGTCCTAAAAAATAAATTGGACAAGTAAATGATTGATTTCACCTGAACTCGAAACAAGTAAATGATTGATTTAACATTCTGTAGATTTGTAGTACCTATAATACTGAACTTTGTTAAAATATAATAAATAATTAAAACTCCGCGGAAACAATTAAAAGATTTATGATTTGAAAGGAATGATATTTGTGTACTATATTCTATAATAGTGCTATTTAACATTTAGAGGGCAGAGTACTTTAACATTTATATCACTCCATACAACCTTTACTACACATTCGTTCAACTTTTTACCTCGTCTGATGTGACAAATTTGTAATGCAACGTCGGAATCAGTCGCGCCCATGTGAAATTCGGCTTAGCCCCAACTGTTATTGCTGACATTAATATTGTAAGATTTGACACGAACTCGTTGACTGCCAGACGATTGGTTGTTATTATAGGCTGTTTTGGAGCTGCAAGTTGTGAGAGGTTCGCGGTAAGACATTGATGTAAGTGAGAAAAGTGATTAAATGAAAGTGGTCATCCATAAATTATGTCACACATTATTTAGGGGAGGATCAGGCGGTTTGTGACACAGGAACAAAATAATCGCAATTTTCATTGCAATAAAAAAAGCTCGTTGAGTTTCTTGCCGGGTTCTTCTCAACAGAGGTTTTTCTGAACCGGTCGCGGTGGTAGGACCGTATTGACAGACGGATATTGGCGACAAACTTATAACACCCCTCTTTTTAGGGTTCCGTACCCAAAGTGTAAAAACAGGACCCTATTACTAAGACTTCGCTGTCCGTCCGTCCGTCTATCATCAGGCTGTATCCACGAACCGTGATAGCTAGACAGTTACAATTTTCACAGATTATGTATTTCAGTTGCCGCTGTAACAACAAATTCTAAAAATAGAATAAAATAAATATTTAAGGGTTCTCCCATACAAAAACGTGATTTTTGCAGTTTTTCGGTCGATATTAATAGCGGCAGCAGGTAAACGCTTGAAATATTCATAGAATATTTTAGTCGTATATCACTTCCTCCCATACAACAAACGTGTTTTTTTTTTGTAAATGTCTAAATGTTGTATAGATAATGGTATGGAACCCTTCGTGCGCGAGTCTGGCTCGTACTTGGCTGGAAATGATGATTATCAAGCAACCTCTTGTAACTTGGACCTTCTCATAAAACTCGACTCTCCCACGGCTATTACACCAAGTGCTTTATCGGAGTGCTAATTGCACCGTGTTTTTGCTCATATTCGCTGTTTTACAAAAACACACTTTATGTTTCACTAAATTGTATACATTTTACAACACGAATATAATTTTGTGGTTATTTAGTTCTGACCTGACTAGTACAACGTCATTCCTACGGAAATCGATTTGTTTTAATGTGATCGAATTATTGTACGATTAGATATGAATGAGCAAAAAATCGGGTGTGTTTTGTGATTGTTTGGCGTGTGTATAGTTATTAGATGGCTAGTCTTTTTACACTATTACGCCGGTGGAGTAAAAAGAGGGCATGATTTTAGCAACTTAAGCATACTCGTATGAGATGATTAGTACTTAAAAGCTGGTATGTAAGGTTTCTTTGCAGAACAGTTTTAGTAGAGTTGATCTTACTAATATTAAAATGCGAAAAATTGTATACTCATACTCACTCAACCTACAAGTAAAAAAAAAATTATAATTTATACTATTCGATGCTCTTAAATGTATTCTTTCCTCCTAATGTATTTTCTGTGCGTCGAATATGCGTAAATAAATGTCTCTCTCTCTGTCTCTCTCTTTCTCGTGAAACTTGGAAAAAGTTTGGTACGTAGATAGCTGGACGTTAAGAATAACACATTGATTACTTTTCATCCCGACGTTTCCACGAGACCAAATTCCGAATCGATACTTTTTGTCGTGCCTGGACAGTGGAGTTTACCTACTTTATTTATTTATTTATTTATTATTTGTGACGCTATTTCACTAAAGTAGTTTATTTTTATATCGCATCCAGTTGACAGACAAGCGTACGACTACGACCTGGTATAAACGTTACCGTATTATGTACATGCTCCACATCAATTCACTAAACTTTAGGACCAATCTAGGTTTCCACTGCTATCAACTGTATTTCACAAATTATCACAAAATCATCACAAATGGGTCGTTATCTGCCTCAATTTTTGTGGTCAGATTTTGTTATGAATGGACTGCAGAATTTGATGACATTTTCAATTATTTTTTAGACGTCCTGTACTAATACTAGATAACCTGGGTTTCAGAACCTTCTACCATGTCAATGAAATGTGCCCACGTTAATGAAATAAAATAAACGCTCGAATAATGACACCCAAAAGCACTATAATCGTAATTAAGACAGCCGGTGAAATTACTGGCACTTGAGGTATCCCATCTTAGGCCTCTAGGTTGGCAACGCTTCTGCAATACCCCTGGTGTTGTAGATGTTTATGGGCGGTGGTGATCTCTTACCATCAGGAGACCCAATTGCTCGTTTGCCATCCAGTTGAATAAACAAAAATCCGCGACTCAAACCTGACATTTATTACCACAATCCATGCCTTTTGATCTCGCGCAAATATTTCAATGTTAGCAAACTTCTTTCCCTTTCTGTTGTGTCAAAGCATACTTGATCCGCTCAGTTAAATAAATTGTACGGTTATCGTTAGTGGCGTTTAGGGGAAATCCACGGGAAAGCTGCGAGAGCAAATATTTGAAAAGTTCGGACGCCACCGCACCTGTGGTCGCACTTGTATTGTCCTTTTAGAGAATTTGTAGAGCTGGTAATACCCCCTCGTAGTGGCAATGGGCGGGCCACATCGCTCGAAGAACAGATAACCGTTGGGAGAAAACATCTCAAGTGGCGACCACGAACCGGAAGACGAAGCGTTGGCAGGCCTCCCACTAGGTGGACTGACGATATCGTGAGAATTGCGGGTAACCGGTGGATGCAAGTGGCGAGTTGTCGTTCATTGTGGCGTTCTAAGGTAGGCCATTGTTCAGCAGTGGACGTCTTCCGGCTGATGATGATGATGATGAATACTCCCTCTAAAATTATATTATACACGATTTTAACCAATGACGTAAAAAGAGGGGGATTATAAGTTTGAAGCTAATATCTGTCTCTCTGTGACATCGCAGCTCTCAAACAGATGGACCAATTTCGATGTCGTTTTTTAAAGTGAAAGCGAGTTTCCTTAGCTGTGTTTGATGAAAATCGGTTTAGCTGTTTTTGAGATATTGAACTTCGAAATGACTATGTCGAGAGTTACCAAAATTTATAAGTTTTTAAGCTTAATTAATATCGTCATATCAATAAATTGGCTAAGACATCACCTAACTTTTAGGTACTAGTAGACCTTAGTTTTTTAGTCAGTCACTCCAGTCCAGTTATGTTACAAGCAACATTTTTTTTGTTACTGTTAGTAATTTTTTTTTCAGTGTATTGTAAGACATTGTATTTCGACTTTTGTTTATCCATGTTTGTGTACTTCACTCTGCATGTAATCCATGTGTACGAAAAAAGTTCACTCTTATATTCTATTCATACATTAAATTATAACGAATAATGAACGAAAGGTTTGTCTGTAGATGTAATATATCCCTTTAAAAGAATTTCATTTTGATTTATTCATCCAAAACGAATTATACTTTCCTTAAAACCACCGATTTCAAAAAGATAAGATTTTTCGCAAAAATACTACGAAATACAAACTTTATAAAATTACAAAGCTTTTAAAATTGACAAGAAACTTTTAGTGCTCGAATCCAATTGGCACTAGATCGATTATTTTTGAGTTGTAACCACTCTATAAACATACATGAACTACAGCACAAATTCACCTACTCTTTTACCCTTATTTTATTTCGCGACTCAATACATTCCCTATTTTGGTCCTTCCAAGTGTTTGCCCTTTCCCTTTGAGTGTCCTGAGGGTAGGCGAGAAGAATACTGAGCGAGCCCTTTTGGAGGGACTTAAGTGTCGACTGGCCGTTTCTTTTATATTTTATTAGTTGTCCTTTGTGTTGGAAAGGTTTGGAAGTTAGTTTGCGATAGAAAACTTTGGGTGTAGTGAATCATGTGAACTCATGTGTAATGTCAAGCATGGTGAGAGTTACTATCATCCCACCCTATATACGTCCCACTGCTGGGCACAAGCCTCCTCTCAGAACAAGAGGGCTTGGGCCATAGTTCCCACGCAGGCCCAGTGCGGATTGGGAACTTCACGATGTTTTCCTTCACCGCAAAGCTCGTGGTAAATGTAATTCCGCACATGAATTACGAAAAACTCAGAGATTCGAACCGGGGTTTGAACCCACGACCCTCTGCTTGAGAGGCGATAGGTCAAACCACTAGGCCACCACGGCTTTTTTACTTAGAGTTACTATAATATACTTTTACTACACATTGAGACATGAATATGCATGAAAGTTAATTTTCCGGATATAATAAAGAAAGAAAGAAAATCATTAACCACTTCTAATGATTGGTTTGATTTGAAAACCTTGACGTGACAATGTACAGTCAATGAAAAGTCAGCAAAACAAAATACACAAACTTATTTTTAAATTTGTGATAAAAAATCAATAATAATGATCGATTTAAGTGCCACTGCGGCTATAAATATGTTAAGATTTTTTCTGACAAGACGTCAGTAATTTCCTTAATCTAGGTATAATTTTACTTGTAAATTTATAATACTCTATCGTTCCACATGAAATGTAAGTAAGCCAACTTAAGCCCTCAAAACAACATTATCAAAGGCGTATCTGTATTCTAGATTCCCTCTTGTTTGTATATTTTGAATTTTGTGTTACCAAGCTTATAATATAACTACACGTAATTCTCGACGTCGTTAATTAATCTTATGATGTTAACAACAAAGCTTTCTTGGAGACTGTTGCGACCTGCCTAAGGCAATGGTTTCTCCCTGCGACGGCAAAGATTATGATTATAATGTTCAGAGGGTGAAAATGAATATAAAGATGGACGAAAATGTGGACACTAAGATCTGGTTCAAGTCGAAGTAACAGTCAAAATTTCTTTATTAAATTCAGCTTAGATACTGTCAGCTCAGCTTACTGTCTACCTCTCAAAGGTTGAATAGCAGAGATCCCATCAGGGATAAGTCTGCCTTTGTACTTTGTACTTTTCTGTTTGTAACCTATCTGTATTTCTTTTTAGTACAATAAAGAGTTTTACACCCACTACAAGCACTTATATCTAAGTGACAAAAAATCTACCAGTGCTAAGGAAAGACCTCTGTTTGAGAAGAATACGGTATGAAACTAAAAAAACACAAAACAAAAAAAACTTTAAAAAAAAATAAGTCTAATAGGTTCTTAGACTTACTTAGTAACGTATTGATATAAAAAAATAATGAAACATAATACGTTGTTTGTTTCATAGATCTTTTTACTACAACTTTACTTTACTTTTTACTACCTTCTACCTAACTCAGTTTTACAAAGTCATACTTCAGTATATATTCAATTATAACAGCCACTTCACAGAAAAACTTTCTTTTCATACATATCAATCACAAATGAACCTTTTTCAGAGCATTGTCATATCTACACACACATACTCTACAGCATTCTATATGACACCCACGCGTCTCAAGCAAAGCTCTACCCGTGTCTAATGCTGATAGATATTGTTAAATACTATAATGTACAGTACTTTGACTAAATAATGTACCACGCTTGACTTGTAATGCTACGAGATGTGCTTAAAATATTATATGTGGTAAATATGTGTAGGCAAATTTAATGGCGGACTGGAATAATGTTAGAGAATAGTTAACGTGTATGTTGAAGATTATAATGTATTTAACAGCTTATTAGCGATAGATAAAACTGTGGTTTTGTAAGAAGTTTCTTCAATTTTATTTAATTCTTATTTATTTACTCGTATTTCTTGACTACTGGCCTCAGGCTGCTTTGGATCGGGAGGAATAGAGGCCATGGGGGAGGCCTGTGCCCAGCAGTGGGACATCAATCCAGGCTACATAATGATAATTATTGTTATTTAATTTTCATCGTCACCATCATCATTGTCATCATAATCATAGTATAGTTCGTCAAAATTGTTGGTCATAAATATGCTTCTTCCATATACCTTCAGTTGCTTTGGCTGGTAGCGGCCTCGTCATCAATATCACGGCCTCTATAGGTCTACATCCTACTGCAGAGCATAGGCCTTCTCTCCGAATGATAGTGCTTAAGCTGTAGTTCCCATGTGGGCTCAGTGCTAATTGAGAACTTCATGCAGATACACCACATTTTTTTTGCAAGTTTATACGGATTTAGCAGAAGAATGTAAATTTCCACATAATTAAAAAAAATACTAGGCTGCCACTGCTATAAGTTATTTCTGTTCTTTAAACAAATCACGTCCGCAGTTTTGGTGCTACGCGCAAGACCAGAAGATCTTGATCCATTTATTCGTAGACATAATATGGACTTAGGTGCACCGACTTCAGTCGTAATTGCCTATCTTCAAGTCTATGCTGTCGTCTTGCGTGTGAATGTTATAATGTTAGTTTATTTATGAGTATATATCTATTTGGATTTGTTGTGTATGTGTACTGTATAAATGGTTATGTATTCTTGATATTGCTGTAATATAATGTAAATTCACCACCTGCTAAAATTTATTCCTTACTTCTCCATCCATTCCATTGTAAAGGTTGCCTGGAAGAGATCGCTCTAAAGCGATAAGGCCGCCTATTGCTTACCTCAGAAAGTCTCTGTGTATATACCTTTTATTCTGTACTGCTTGCTATGTGTTGGTGTGCAATAAAAAGTTATTGTATTGTATTGTAATTTTAAGATTGTCATTAATCGACCCAATGTCGAGACATCTATGTTTACAAGTAGGTAAATGAAATATGATTGTACTCGAGCGCAGTTTGAATTAAGCAAACGATATGCATTTAGATATCGTCCGTATCCTACGATAAGAGCCACTATCACCATAGGGCTTTTAGTTTTATTGTAAAATTGAATTCTACACGTCAAGATACATGTTTATAACTTAAAATTATAATTTTAATATTTTTTATTAAATAGTAAAAAAATATTTTTAAAAAGCCACAATTACGTATGTCTCACTTCTAACGCGGAGTTAAGCCAGAAATACGCTGCTGTCCTTATTCGCCGTGCAAAAAGGAGACACGCGGGCGCGACGAGGGGGCGCAAGCGCCGTTTCTGCGGTATTCGGCGGACAACGCCGGAAAAGTGACGTGCATTCGTAATGGTCATTTCATTTGTAAGATCATCTATTTTTTCGTTAATTGACAATGAAAACCATAAAATGAATCGTCGAGGACTTACACTAGTGAAAATAGTTACAAAGGATGGCGCTGAACAAAGAAGTAAACACCAAGTAAATTTAGCGAAATTGATTTATAAAGTTTTTTCATTATTCAGATTCTATTTATTACTTATTTTAGGTTTACTTTTGTATCATTTATTTTTTTAGGTTACTTATTTATATATTTACATAGTTTAATGAAGAAATTCACACAATTTAATGAAGTGGTTAATATTACCTAGAATAAAGCCCGAATGGCTACTGCGGTCTTCTATCGCGTAATAGCTCAATTTTATTTGTATAGCAAATGTGTGGCCACAATTTCGGTAGTGTCCTTTTTCTATGTACGAATTATGTTTTGTTGAATTATTGCTTAAATATTCGCTTTTTAAAGATATATTTGGGTAGTTTACTAACATTGCGGCTTCATATAATGAACATAATTGCTTTTTGATAACAATAATTATTTTGAAGGTGTGATTTTGCATGCCCGATTTTTGGGTTATTATGGCACTTGAGGCCTTTTTCGCTGTATATTTTGGCATTTTTATATCTATTTACCTTCTAATTTCTTGTCAGTCGGCCAATAGGCTAGAATATTATTCTCTTATGGTTTCTTATATAATTCGGTATGGTTTCTGTGACTGTTTTACTATTAATAATGTTTTGCTTGTGCTTTTTAATTTCTAACTATTTACAGAAAAAAATAAAACGAGAAGTCTCACGTAGAACCTGAAAAGAACAAGATCTAGATTATTTGTTTAACAATCGGGACCATATTTTAGACAGTGTACCTAAGTTAAGAAAATAAAGATTACCTAAGCATATTTTTTTAAAGCCATCGTTCAGTATTTCTTATTATTTACAGACTGTCACCGACAACAACAGTGGGTTTGATGTTGAAACAAACCAAATTAATCGCAGTTTTTTTTTCAGAGCTACAACACATAAATAGAAGACAAATTGATGAAGACCGAGTTTTAAATAAAACGAAAAAAAATATTGGTGATATAATTTTGAAAACTTTTCAGGAGCAACACCGAAGTTTTTGTCAACTTGAAAACGTTTAACTTCCTGCTACTGCTGAATTGTTTTCGCCGGATGACATCACCGAGAAAAAAACTGGCGAAAATGTAGAATGTGCAATGATTAAAAGACAATTTTGGAGTTTAGC